>NC_048222.1:37617051-37917051 GCF_002007445.2 Ailuropoda melanoleuca
ATCAGGGGATGTACTGTATGGTGATTAACATAATATAATAAAATAAAATTAATTATTAAAAAAAAAGAATTAAATTATATAAAATCACAATTAAATAATGTTAAAAACAATGCAATAAATACCCCAAACTCTTCACTTTCTAATTACTTGACGACTCCCCATCCTTCAGAGATCACGTCTATCTTTCATAGACGTGGTAGAATTGCCATCTAATGGTGTGCTACTGTTCATCTTTTCCCACTTACACGTTCCTAATGCAGGAATGTCATATTGATGGCTCGAAATCGGCCACGGTAGGAGTTTTTACTCTAAGGATAAACAGGCAAACACCACAATCCTACCACTGGCTGTGGTTGCCGTTCATTTTGACCACTGATCCTAACAGTGTCAAGAGGAGTCCTGTAGGATCTTCTCCGATCCAAATTTCCTTTTCTCCTCCGGCACTAGGCAGTAGCTCGGTTACACCACCAGAGTAGCATGAGGAGGTGAAATGGCCAAGTATTCGAAGCCATTGTTTTGTCTCCTGATGGAAGCATTCTTCCTTCAAGACTGAAAGCTTTCCACCCAAAGCGCTCTGCGTGAGAGGGGTGGGAAGCAACCATTCTGTGACTGGGTCAGAACTGACGTGATACTGACCAGCATCGCTGGTTCCGTATCCACTGCTTGGTCCTGGGCGCCGTGCATCAGTCCTGGTTCAAGACACAGATAATGCCTTGCATACTGTGGATCAGCACCTGCACCTCAAAGGGGCTGTGTCTCCAACGATGCTGGAACTGGATTTTTCAGTAGGTGACCACACCTTTCTGTTAGGCCAACAGCCCCTGGGTGATTTGGTACATGGTAAAAACTAACGAAGGAAGACCATCAACCAATTTTCTAATTTTGCAGAAAAATGAGTTCCTTGGAAGCGAGGTGGTCTTTGATATGAAGTCTGTGTAGAAGGTGAGTGTCAGGATGGCTATGCAGGCAGAAGCATCATGGGCAGAGGAAGCAAACCCAAATGTGTTTCAGTGAGAACAAAGCATCACCCTCTCCATTCGGCGCCGTATGCTGTCTCCGGTTGGTCACTGCTGGTGAGCTGAGCCCATGAGGTCAGGAATGTAGGGATTGGGGCGCCTGGGTGGCTCAGTTGGTTAAGTATCCAACTCTTGATCTCAGCTCAGGTCTTAATCTCAGGGTCATGAGTTCAAGCCCCCCTGGGCATGGAGCCTACTTAAAAAAAAAAAAAAGGAGAATGTAGGGATCAAAGCTTTTCATCCTTTCAGGTAGTCCTTCACCCTTAGAAGGAACCACTCACCTCAGAGTCCTTGAATTCTTCAGGCTTTTCACACTGCTGTCAGGGGCTCCCCATGGCCTTCAGATTGCCATCCAAGTTCGTTAGCACGGCTGTTCTCATTGGGAGCCCTGTCTGCCCCTCCAGCCTCACGTCTTGCCCACCTCGGCCCCAGCCAGGCAGCCACTCGCCATATTGAATGCTTTCTTTCCCAACAACCTGTCCCAAGCCCGCCTCCCCGCTTTTGCACATGCTCTTTTTTTAATCTGGCAGATAGAGTCTTTCACACACCCTCTGCCTCGGCCCTCCAAGATTTTGCTCTCTTGATCCCATTCGCAAGGGAAATGGAGCCGTCCTCTCAGGCACTGCGGGACCACCTGGCAGACGGTCCTATATCACAGGCCTAGAGGAAGGAAATGCGCGTTGAATGAACGACAGGCACATGTCTGTTGGAGTCGCCGTGGCTTCGAGCACAGCCTGTGCTGTGACAGCCGCCAAGCATCCCGGAGCCGACGGGGAGGGGACGTGGGGCCTGTGAGCTCTGCTTGCCAGGGCCAGGGTGAGTGGAGGACACGGTGCCCCACCCTGCCCCACAATTGTCCTAGTGAATGAGACCGGAGGCACCCCACTCTGCCAAGCAGCTCGTGCAAAGCCTGCCTGGGGCTTGCTCGGGACGGGCCTCGGGGGAACAGCCAGGACCTCATTTGGTCTTGGAAGGCCTCTGGGCCCCAGTGACTTCAGGTCATGGGCTGCATAATGAAGGTTCACCAGAGCTCACACTTTCCACAGATGTTTGAGTGTTCTCTCTCTCTCTTAGTCACTTATGGAGTGTGTGTGATGAGTGTGCGGGGGTAGCAATAAAAACTTGGAGGCCTAGGGAATCCCATCTTTCCTTAAACATCGCCAGCTCTGGGCCACTTACTGCCAGTCCATTTCATTGGAGGACAACTCCCATTACAAAGCTTTTTCCTTATTCTGACCTGAAACCGCCTTCCCATGACATCCCCCTGTTGGTCCTGAGCCGAAAAGAAAGGCCATTTCCTGGCTGGAAATGGCAGTCACCTTCTTTTTTTTTTTTTGACAGCCAAACTCCATTATTGATTCTTCCTGGGCTTATTACCAAGGAAAGCCTTTGGGACTATTTTCAGAGGCCATGAGAGCAGGCCTCTTGTAGTGTGAATATGCAGATAACTGAGTACGAAGTAAGTTTGGGACTTTACAATGAAACATGTCAACTGTCGTCATGTTGGCTGGGCCTGTCCTTTCCCAGTTCGTTCCTGCACTGTGGGAGTTAAGCCTGCTGCCAGACCTGTCGCAAGCAGGCAGGAGAGGGCAGGAGAGAGCCAGGAACGACTAGCATGGCCTCCAGGACTGTGGAGAGGTGCAGTTCTGGAAACCAGCTGGTGGGGAGAACATGGGAACCCAGGCGAAGTGGCCCCTGTGGTGGGGCGCAGGGTGGGGGTGGGGGGGCTGCTGCAAGGTAACTGGAAGAGGGGCGTTTGCAGGTAAGGAGAGCGGGCAGGGCAAAGGGGAGAGAAGCAGGTAGCCGGGGAAGGACTCCTGAGCCCCACATGGGGAACACAGGCTCAGGGATCCCTGAAGCCAGTCCCCAGACCCAGAGGCAACGTACAGGGGCAGTGAGAGGGGGATCCACCAGCAAATCAGGTAACCTACGTGCAATGGAACATACTGCCCTGACTATAAAAGGTATTTCCGAAGAGTTTTAATGACAGAAATATGTTCTGTTGAAACTGAAGATGCTGTTGGCCCAATTATGCAGTAAAGGTCTGTGGGCTGTGTGTAGGCACGCTACGTACAGGCATGAATGGAGGGATACTCTGAACAGACATTCTATATTGAGAGAGAAAGAAATTAATCAAAAAGTTAACATGGCTTATAGTTTCTAAATCTGCCTTGGGGAGCAGATGCTCCTTCCGTAGTTAAAAAATGACAGTGCACGTCATCGGAATTTCCGGTTTTCAAGAATGAGGGCTCAGTGACTAGACGGTAGCGCTAGGATCCCTGCTTGCTCCTTGGAAAGGGGAACCGACTCCGTAAAAGGCAGGTGGTGCGTGCGCTCACGTGCCCCTCAGCTGTCTATCAAACTCTTAGCACGGGCCAGCACTCGGCCGGCACGGATGATACAAAATGAAGAAATCACTCTGGTCACGCTATTGCGGCTTTGCTGGCCACCTGTTGTGTACCGGGGCTTGGGATAAATTCCCGCACACAACACAGGAAGCGTTAAGGGACAGACTTTATTGCGAGAAACACACAAGTAAAGATCAGCAAGAAGAGACTTGAGGTCTCTATCTTCCCAACACCCCATGGAGTGGTACGCCAGGCTTGTTGGACGGAGGAAAGCAGTCGCCTGACACTTGGTGACCTCGGGGACCTGGGGAGTTTCAGGCAGCCACAGAGCCTCTTGCTGGAGCAAAGGGGCTCCTGGTCCCATAGGAAGCTGAGAAGAGCAAGCTCCTGGGGTCAGTTTCTCAGGATACCCCCTTTGCCCCTTTAGACCCCGTCCTGTGCTTGCAAAGCTCCCAGCAACCCAGGAAGACAGACAAGGATCCAGAAAACCACAGTCCACCGGCGTTTTTAGGTCTCACCGAAGACCTGCCCAGATTCTGACACGGCTCATCATTTGATCCTACCAAGATTTTTTGAATTTGGGCATCCCACGTTTGCTGTCCCTCATGGCTTTGAGTCATCAGCACGGTTGAAAGACATGTTCTCCACGTCTTCATCCCACTGGCCTAAGGATCCAGCTTCTCAGCGGGTCCCCGGAGGGTCCTCAGGGCTGATTGGTCCTTGGACACTCCAGCATCTCAGCCAGCTGTGAATCTGCCTGGAGTGCTATCAGCTCACTCGGCCCCTTTCTCAGCCTCCAGGCTTCTCCCCTTGCCCACCCGGCCTCCAGTCCCTGTGGCCTCCAGTCCCTCCCTCTCTCCAGGCCCACTGCCACCCTGCGGCTCAGACCTTCCTTGTCTACAGCCTGAACAACCACCGCGTTCTGCTAGTGGGTCCCTGGCTTCTCAGTTCTTCCTCCTCCTCCCCGTCTTTCACTCAATCGGCATCACCTTTTACATAGACATCTGACTAGAATATCATTCAGCAATAAAAAGGAACAGACTGCCGATCCGTGTTCCCACACGATGAACCTCAAAACAGAATGCCGAATGAAAGTCGTCAGAAGCGAAAGACCACAGATTATATGATTCCATTATAGGAAGTGTCTAGAATGGCGAAAATACAGCAACAGAAAGCAGAGTAGTGGTTGCCTGGGACTGGGGGTGGCAATGGGGATTGACTACTAATGCACACGTGGGACTCTTGGAGGTGATAGAAATGTTCTAAGACAGGATTACGGTCATGTCACACACTCCTATAACTTCACTAAAAATTATTGAATTGTGCACTTAAAAAAATCTGGCACATTACAGGGTGAAGGGAAGGGTTGATGGGGATGGATGGGGCAATGTTTTGGTGTGCTCTAGAAGATTCTAGTATATTCCACCATGTTTTGGTCATCGTAGTGCATTTATGAATCAGATTAATGCTACAGTAATTCTTTACATGAGGGAAGAAGTTTTTGTTTTAACTGAAGAGACAATACATGTATTCTTACTTTAAAAAGATCAATCTACTCGTGATGTCATCTGCTTCACAGCTTTCTTGAACCCTGCACCTGCATGACTCCATCTAGGGGCCTTACCATGGCATTTGGTGCCCCCTGCCCTGCTTCCACTCATTCCTCCCTAAGAGCACCCCAGTCCCATTGGCTTGCTTGTGGTGTCCCCAGCACAGAGGCGTGTTCACGGCCTCAGTCCAACCTACAGCTCCGCCTTGTGTCCTGGACACACTTCCATTCCTCTTTCAAAGCCCAGCTCACGTGACATCTTGGCTCTGGTGGGGTTGGTGGTTCTTGTATCTCTGTTCTCATAGCCCCTCCGTGAATGCACATTTCACACGGTGAGCAGCCACTGGGCTCTGTCTCCTGTACCAGGGGCTAAGCTCTCGAGCAGAGAGCCTGCGTCCTGGTCATCTGTGCAGTGCCAGTGCCCGTGGTGGGCGCTCCACGGCTCACTCATTCATTCAACATCCACCCATCCAGAGCCGGCTCTCTCCATCTTGGCACTACCGGAGTGCTGGGACAGAGAATTCTTTGTTGTTAGGGGGCTGTCCTGTGCCTTGTGGGGAGTCAAGCCTCCCTGGTCTCTGTTCACTAGATATCAATGCACCCCCCTTCCACACACACACCTCAGTTGCGACAACCATATATGGCCTCCAGACCTTACATGTCCTGGGGAGAGAATGCTGGTTTAGAGCCGTTGGTGTGACAAGCACTGCCCTTGGAATCTTCCTTACACTTCTTGCAGAGCATGTGTAGACTACGGACAGAGCGCTGCGGCCCCCTCCTAGTTACCACGTGCCCACCTGCCCTCAGCACCTGATTGCTGGTGGGCCGCAGAGCCCAAGCCAGCCTCCCTTACAGCGTCTACCAGCCTGTGACCCTACCGAGCCCCCACGCCTGCAGGCGCTTTACTTGAGCGTTGATTTCTCTTAACTCTGTCTTCACAGAGTTTTTAAAACGGTTTTAAAAACGGTTGCCTTGATAGGAAAGACAGGAGTGAAAGGGGAGTTTAGCAGGTCTGCTTTCTCCCCATCACCCATGCGGAGCCCACTCTGGCTCAGGCATGGGCTTGTCCCTTCCTCCTTCTCCAGTTCCTTTGGGACAGACTTGAACTACACCCTCTCTCTCGTCCTTGGGCTGTTAGCAAGTCACAGCGCATTCTGGGGTTTGGCCTTCCAGTGCCAGCCGCTCACGCTCGGGGTGGGAGCCTCTGCTCTCTGCTTTGCCACGGCGGCTCCTTCGGCTCTTTGTCCCTTTAAACACCTGCCCCCAACCCCCCCACCCCAACATCCTGGGAAACCAGAGCCTTTCTGGAGTTGCCTCTGAGGAATGGATTATTTGTGTTTTCTCAGAATTTGTAAAAGCCTCCCATCCTTGAGCTACCTTCCTGTTCCTCGAGTTTCCAGCTCTGTTCTGAAGTCCACTTCCTCAAATAACACTCATTTTAATATTAAATGTTTATACACTCGTAGAGGCAGATTCAAACACAGACTGTCTGACTCCGAAGCCTGCAGGATTATCCGCTCTGCTCCTTTGCATCCAGGTTTCTTTCCAGATCTACTTTCTTGGTTATCACATTACCTTAGTTTGAGTCCCTCCAGGCAGAGACCCCGAGGGAAGGATTTGAGCGAAAGCGGTTTTTTTTTTGGAAAGCGATCCTGGGAAAGGCGGGCAGGGGAGTGGGGAAGCGAGGCAAGGGGGGAGGAAGCTTCTAGAGCCTGAGCTACCATGCGAGTGTGCACTTGGGCAGTGACGGCTCAGTCCCCGTGGGAAGCCTGGGAGGCCCCGGAGAGCACGCCAGAGCAGCCACACAGAAGGAGAGGAAGCTGGGCTGTCGATGCACCGAATTCTGGTCCTTGGTGGTCGTGGGTTGCTTTGTGGACCAGAATTAAGTCCATGGAAGCAGGGTCTCGTTCCTCCACTTTCTGAGAGGTTAAACCGCCAGCGAGGATCGGACTCGGCCCTCAGCAGAGTGGAGAGCTGAGCTGCCTAGCGTGGCGGGAGATTCGCAGAGCACCTGCACCTGCTTCTGCGCGAACGTGCGGAGGCTGGTCCGCAAGGTCCCACCTTCTCCCTCTGCGCTGGACTGGGGTGGAGAGGGGGTGTGTAGGAAGTGAGGGGGCTCTGCTGCTCCCTGCTCAGCACTTCACACGGAGCAGAGAGGCATTCGGGGGGCTCCTGAGCCCGTGTGTGGAAGCACACTGCAGGGAGCGGCAGCATTGGGTCACCCACGTGCACTCACCCCCTCAGCTCCTTAGAGGGAGTCCCACCGCGCCTGCCCCCACAGAGGGCTCTGCCCCTACGATCAGCACCTGGTGTCCCAGCCTGGGAGTGATCCTGAGTCCCTGTGAGGATTCCTGCTGTTTTCCTTTGCCAAAATTCCTTTTTTCTTGGAAGAACGAAGTGTCCCTTCCCCATCCCATCTGTCCTCTGTAGGGAGGTAAAGAACAGCTCCACCCATCCCAAAGCAGGGGAGGTCCCGTGACCCAACTCAGGAAGCCCCAGCCCTGGGGACTAATCATGTGTGTGAACACCCAAGCAAGGCCGCTCTGAGTCCTTCCTGAACAGATATGCAGAGATTAGGAGAGAGATGGCCACCCCCCTCCCCCCAGTCCCCCGCCCCCCACCAACCCAGACTTGCTAAGAGCTAACTAGAGATGCCCACGATGGATGGATTTGGCTGCCAGCCTCTCCCCACTCCTTGGCCCTTTTCTTTTTCTCACCTTTAAAAAAACAGAGCCATGACCGTGGGTGCTGACAGTGTCGTTTGCGGAGCGAGCTGGGATCTGGAAGTCCACCTCTGTAGCCGTGGGCAGGGAGCCGGGGTGGAGGCACGCCGAGAAGCATGGAAAAGCAACAGACCAGATGTTCACTTAGAAACATGGATGGATCTTAAAACCAGAGCCCTGCGGGCCCATAAAATAAAATTAAATACACATGGAGGTAGTTAAATCAGATAGTCCGCCAGTCCTCTCTTAGTCCTGTATTTGCATAAGGCAGCGTGAATCACAGAAGTTAGAAATAGGAACTTGGTGCTCTATTCACAGAGCCCCATCCTTCTGCGGTGGGGGGCTGCTTTGGGAGGCAGGAGCTCTGGCGCTCCTGGACGGCCCTGTCTGGCTCTCGGGCAGAGACCCAGGTGTTCACAGGAACCAGGACTTGGTTTCAAATCCCAGATTTGCCATATACTAATACTTTGGACAAGCTGCTTAAATTCTCTGAGCCTCAGTTACCTGACTTGGGAAATGAGGATAACAATCTTCAAGCGTTGGACGGGGTTTGGCTCACAGTGTAAGCCCAAGAAATGATGGGCAGCTCTCTTGCCTTGTGTTGGCAGTGTTATTCTGGGGTGGGAAGAAGACAGGCCATGCTTTTTATCCCATGGCTGGAAATGTCAAAGACTCTGCCAGGGTAGAAAAGCCCAGGAAGGAGGGAGTGGAGATCTGGATATTGTCCTTAAGGGAAGCGGTGCCCTCCACAGCCTGTCAGCTCCTGCGGGTGTCCTCCAGGCCCCTGTCACCTGGACCAAACTTGCACCTGAGGAGGGCACTCTGTCCACCCCTTCCCCAACCAGAGGCGGTCATCTGACTGGGCTCAGCCTATCAGAATTTGGGGGCCCCAAGGGTTAGTCATGGTGTGAACACTCAAGGAAGGCCACTCTGAGTCCTTTCCTGAATGGACATGCAGAAATCAGGACAGAGAGAAATGCCTTTTCCCCTGGGCTTGCTAAGAGCCAACTAGAGATGGCCATGATGAGCAAATATGGCTGCCAGCCTCTTCCCACTGGGGCCGGGCGCAGGCTGTAGGCCAGACCCATTCTCCAGAGCAGCTCTTTCCTCCCTTGAGGACATTCGTCTCCTGAGGATTGTTTAACTCAGGACCTCGGTGCAGACCCCTTTTCTCTTCTTCTTGCTGCCCCTTCATAGTCCAGAGAAGACGTGACTGGGCCACTGCAACATGCTTGGGATGCAGAGAGCTCGGGCGTCCCTGTGGAGCTCGCTGTCTAGTGGGAGAGGACGTGTCCCTGCATCTGTGTGCAGCATGCTGGGACAGGGGAATGGTGGGGCCAAAGGAACTGGAGGAAGGCCACTTGTCCACATTAGGTGGGCTTGGGAGCTCCGGGAGGCTGCCAGGGGCAAAGGATTAGCAGAAGACTGAGCAGAGGGGAATGGGAAAGGTGAGTAAGGAAGGAGCACAAGACAGATGGGGCAACTCATGCAGTGGCCCCGAGGTGAGACAGTGCAAGCAGCCCCCCACGGTCAGGGAGGAATGTGAAGGCAGAAGCCCCTGGAGCCACTTCCAGAAGCCAGGGGGTCTGGTCTTGAGGCAACGGGGATCAAGGAAGGGCTTTGAGCAGAGGAGTCTCAGGGCAAGACTAGTTCTGCAGGGGAAAGGGCGGAAGGGAGGAAACCAGGTCTCCCAGGTTAGGAGCTATACCAGGTGGGACGGGAAGGAGAGGCTGGGCAGGGAGGGAGGGGGATGCTGAAGAGGTAGACCAGGACCCTGACACCAGGAGTCAAGGAGCATCCAAGGCATCTTGCTTTGTCTTCGGGGTGGTGATGGTGTGGAAAGCTCAAGGAGATGGGAGCTTGGGAGAGAGCTAGATTCTTAGGGAAGGCAAGCATGGTAGAACATGGTGGACACCATGATGGCTGCCCAGACCCTCCTTCATTGCAGGGCCTGCTCCCAGCTGCAGGGAGCCTATGGGGAGGCAGCCTTTAAGGGTCAGCCCCTTTAGAAACTGCCTCGCCCTGGGTCATGCCCCTTTCCACGGTGCCCACAATCTTTGATGTGAGGGTATGAAATGTTGGCATTTCAGACGGCCTGAGGACAGCTGTGATGGGCTATTCTAGCTTCACGGCTTCCTGTGGACTTGATTGCAGCGTCTCCCTTGGCCCCCCTTCTGCTTCCTTCCTGTCCCTCCCACTGGTGTGGATCCCACCAGATCAGTATCCTGTTCACTCACTAGACTCCATCTTAGAGGCTGCCTCCCGGTGGCCCCCAGTGAATTCCGCCCTTCGTGTCCTCACTCCTTTGCAGAGACCTTGCTGCCCCTTCATGCAGAGATGCAGACCATCTCTCCCCCCAGGAATCGGAGCTGGCT
Source organism: Ailuropoda melanoleuca (assembly GCF_002007445.2). NCBI lineage: Eukaryota > Metazoa > Chordata > Mammalia > Carnivora > Ursidae > Ailuropoda > Ailuropoda melanoleuca. Next base: position 37,627,063 of record NC_048222.1, read on the forward strand.
CCATGTCTTGTCTTGCTTTGATCAAGTGATCTTCTGGGACTTCAAGCCAATATGGACTTGCCTATTCACTTTTTTTGGTGCTTGGAACGCAGCTGCTGTATAAACAAGTCCAGGCTGTCGTGCTAGAGGGAGGCTATGTGGAGGGGAACAGAGGCACCCCGCTGAGAGCCAGCACCATGGCCCCAGACGCATGAATGTGGTCACATTGGATCCTCCAGCCCCTGTCGGGCCACCCCATCCAACACCCCATGGAGTAGAAATCCGCTTTCTCTTCTGCGCCACCTCGAAGCTGGCCCGTAGAATTGTCAGCTAGAAAATCACCGTTTAAAGCCCAAGTTTTGGGACGGTCTGTGATTCAGCAGTAGGTACATGAAGGACTCGGCTGCACCACCAGGAAAGCGCCGTGGCTCGTGATCAGGTAGGCGGCTACGTAGGCACTGGGACACCTCGGGGGGCGGCCTGCCTGACAGCTTCCTTGGGGTTAAATGCAGCCTCCTCTTGCCAGAATGAGGTTTTGTGCTGTCATCCCCGTGCGCATCAATGCTCATCTCGTCTCCACTCCTGGAACAGGGAGATGCCAGCACTATTCCCTCTCAAACCTCTCTGTGTCTGCAGAGAGGAGCAACGGGCGACCAGAGGAGCAAATGAGGGCCAGCCTTCCACAGAAACATCCATCGTCTTGTGCAGCCCCAGGCAGGATCCCCGCGTGGAATTCCCTTCTGTGGGAGCTGGCTCACATGTCTTCCCAAGCTCATTATTCATCTGATTATTTTCATGCTGTCCTAGTGGGGACTAAAAGCCATCGATAAATCATAGCACGGCTGCAGATCACATGAAATGACCCAGGGCAGAGTGCTGGCTATGCCAGTCGCTGTGACCACGAGGGCCGGGCCACACATGCATGCACAGCACTCCCACCCCACTGTCACGGTCCTTGATGTCCTCAGTGTGGTTAAAATCCAGGAGCCCGTGAGCCCCGGACTTGTCAGAAGGGCCGAGTTCAGCCTCTGCATGAGCGTGTGATCTCTAGAGGGCTGCTTGGCCTCTCTGAGGCGTTGGGCTCTTCCTCTGTGAAGCGTCCAGAAATCCTTATCATGAGAACTAGGTGAGAAAATCCGTGTGGGATTTACACACTGACAAGTGCCATATACGCACGTGGGCAGAATCATAGTAACCCAGACACCTAGAGGGTACCATAGGAGAAAAGTACGACGGTGGACACTTAAATGTCATGAGCCATCCCATCTAATTGCTTACCGTTCATTCCCTCACTCTTCCCGGGGACCTGGTTGTATTTGCCCCATCGGTTTCCCAGAGCGATTGCCAGGCTCGAATCAAATTACAGTTAGGGGAGCCCTCTGGCAGAGCGGGAAGTTGTACCTACGTGAGATGCTTGCCCGAGTCATTCCTTCTCGAAACTCTGTTGTTCTGTGTTAGTTGTTCATTTTTGTTAACCTTCCTATTTCTCCAGTTCTCGGTATCATCGAGAATCTTCCCCCACGACTTCCCAAGGCCATCAAGAAAATGTGGGGCAGTTGGTTTTTCTGGAAGAAAAAAGAAACTTACCATTACCGTGTATTCACTACATCTCAGGCTTTCCAAAGTCACTTTCATTTAATAGCCTTTTTGAGACGGGCTTCATTTGTCTCTGTTTTCACCACCCCAGAGGGACCGGGGACTCAGGCCGAGTGTCTGCTCAAAGTCACAAAGCTGGAATTTGAACTCGGTTCTGGCCTATTGTGCCTCACTGGGGACTCAAGACCCCTGTTCTTCTTTCCTTAGAGATGCTCTCAACTTACCCACCTTCCCACCGCCCCCTTCTTCAGTTTTGACCTTTCTTATCACAACTAAGACTCCTTTAGTTAAAATTCTTTTCTGGATTCGAGCATCCTACGAAGTTGTTCCACACAATCAATGGTGACAAAAAAACCACGAACTGATCCATGAGGTGGACACACTTGCCCCAGGATGCATTCTGTCATGCACCCCTGAACCAGTGAACCAATTCGGAAGAGCCACAGTCTCTCTGGAATGCTTGAGAACATGAGAATATTTTCTTTTTAGACAGAGGATGGATGGTTTACTTCCGGGAGGGAACGGGTATATCTACTGGGTTCAAGAGAACCTAGTAAGTAGCACCCTCCCACCCTACCATAGTTTCGGAACATACTGAGAAAACAGACAAGAGAATAAGGCAGATAAACATCAACGCAGCTCCTTTATTAATGGTGAGTTTGCTATTTGGGCTTTCTAATCCCAAACTTCAGATTTTGATGGATGTACCCACCCAGAAGCATTAGCTTGCAAAATTTTGCTCTTGGAGGAACATAGTAGAAGATGTGCTTCCTTGGAACAACCTGTTCCCAAGAGAAAGGGCAGAAGAGACTGGACTTCTTGTGTCCACTTTCTTTCATCTTCTTCACCAATCTGACTGAGGCCAAAGTGTTACAAAGTGTTACATCCTCCATGTGGAATGAGACACAAGTGGGGAATAAGATTGCCCCCCTAACAATGACACTGTGGTTTGACAAAAACGGTAAGACTAGCTAGAGCACTGTAGAATTTTCCAGAAAATATTGTATTTAATTGTTCAAGAGGAAGGCAGTCCAAAGTGAGTCTTACAGGTTGATAAAACAGGAATCAAGGAATACAAAAAATGAAGTTTCTCTTTCCTCAGAAACTACTACTTAATAATGTCCAAGACATTCTTGTAAGCCAAGAAAGCAATGAAAAATGGTTGAGACAGAGGACTGCAATTTGGAGCGCCTCTTAGAAGTTCTTGTAAAGAAAATGCCTCAGCTTGATTCTGAAGGCTGTCCTAAGAGAGGGAGAAAGTACCTTTGGCCAGACTTCATTTGACTCATGTTTCAAGAAGTGAGCCAGTCTATCTCATGCAGAAAAATTCCACCGAGAGCATTTATGGCATAGCTTTTATGCTAAATGATTGATTCTATCTGAATGACATGTGTTTGTAAAAGCATATATAGTGACGTCTGGTAGCAGCGGACTAGGTAATTTGGATTAACCCTCCCACCTGGCATAGTAAGAAATACCAGACAAAATATTATTTTAAAAAATCTACTGGAAGAATATTGTTAGCCAATGTGATTGTGAAGACTACTGGGGGAGAACAGAAACCCAGAAGGATGCATTCAGAATTTGGGATTTTGGAGTGTGTTCCCTGACCAAAATGGAATTAAATGAGAAATCAGCAGTGATAAGACATGTAGAAAAAACTCACAGATTGGAAATTAAACAATACAGTTCTATATAACACATGGTCAGAGAAAAAAAATACCAAGGAAATTTAGAACTGTTTCAGACTTCCTGATAGTAAAATATAACATTTAAATCTGTGGATTTAGCTAAACCAGTGTTTAGAGGGAAATATATAGCTTTAAATGCTTATAGTAAAAAAAGATGAAAGGTCCAAACAAAATGCCCAAGCGTACCTTTTTAAAAGCTAGGGAAAAACAGAAAAAGATAGAGCAAAGTAAACCCAAATAAGTAGAAGGAAAAAAAAAATGAAGATAAGAGCACAAATCAATGTAGAAAAGATCAAGTAATACAAAAATTTAACAAGTTCAAAAGTTGTCTCCTTGAAAAAGATGAACAAAATTGCTAAATTCCTTTTTTTTTAAATAAGATTTTATTTATTTATTTGACAGAGAGAGAGAGACAGCCAGCGAGAGAGGGAACACAAGCAGGGGGAGTGGGAGAGGAAGAAGCAGGCTCCTAGCGGAGGAGCCTGATGTGGGACTCAATCCCAATGTCTATTACTATAGACATTAAAAATTTGTAAGGGAATGTGATAAATAACTTTATACTAACAAATTCAATACTATAGATAAGATCGACACATGACTTTAAAAATAATATTTACAAGAACTGTCACAAAATGAAACAGAAACTCAAAATAGCTATTATACCTATCAGATAAATTCAATTTGTTGTTAAAAAAAAACAGTTCCCCCCAAAAGCCTCCAGACTGTAATATCATTTTTTAAAATTATTTTTATTTTTTTAAAACTTTAATTCCAGTGTAGCTAACATCAGCTGCTAATATCTTTATTGGTAAATTCATAAAAGCCTCAAGAATGAAATAAAATAGTACAAATCTTACCTTAGAAAATAAAGGTGGAACCACTATCAAACTAATTTCCCGAAGTCAGCATAACCCTAATATCAAAATCTGTGCAAGATATTCCAAAAATAATATAAAATTACAGACCAATATGCCTCATAAATCTTTGACACAGAAGTTCTTTTTTTTTTTTTTAAGATTTTATTTATTTATTTATTTGACTGAGAGATAGCCAGCGAGAGAGGGAACACAGGCAGGGGGAGTGGGAGAGGAAGAAGCAGGCTCCCAGTGGAGCAGGGAGCCCGATGCAGGCCTCAATTCCAGGACCCTGGGATCACGCCCTGAGCCAAAGGCAGATGCTTAACAATTGAGCCACGCAGGCGCCCTGACACAGAAGTTCTTGACAAAATTTTAGCCAATTGGATCCAGCAGTATATGAAAAGGATACTATACTATGACCACCTGGGGTTTCCCCTAGTATTGTAAAGTTGGTATAACATTTGAGAATGAATGTAATTCATCCTATTAACAGAATAAGGGAGAAGAACAATGTCATAATTTCAATTGATGTAGAAAGTGCATTTGAAAAATTTAATATCCATTCCTAATAAAATCTCTAAGCAACTGGGAAAGAAGGAAACATCTTGAAACTGCTTTGGGGCATCTATGAACAAATTGCAGCTCATCCCTCATGGTGAAATAGTGAATGCTTTGCTCCTAAGACTGGGAGCAAGGTAAGGACGCAACTCTCATTGCCACCATTCGACCTTATACTGGCGGTCCTAGACAGTGAAATAAGGCAAGAAAAATAAATAAAAGATATACAGGTTGAAAAGTGAGAAGTAAACTGCCTCTTTTGGCAGGTGCCATGATGGTTTGCACAGGAAATTCCAGGGACTTTGCCAAAGAACTACTATAACTAGAAAGTGAATTTAGCAGCTGTAGAACACAGGTATAATACACAAAAATTCATTGCAATTTGTATGCTAGCAGGGAACTATAGGAAGATGAAATAAAATGATTCATTTAATAAAATGTCAAAAACATAACATTTAATAAAATGTCAAAAACATAACATAACATAAGATTAAATTTAACAAAAGACTTGTACACTGAAGATGGAAGAACACTGTTGAGAGAAATTAAAAATTCAAACAAATAAACAAATAATACCATGTTCAAGGACTCGAAGACTCAACGTCGTTAAGATGTCAATTCTCTCTAGGTTGGAACAATGAATCTAATAATCAATCTAACTTCAAGTAGGCTTTTTAAAACCAAAAATTGACTCACTGATTTTTAAATTTTGAAATTGTAAAGAACCATAAAAAGCAGATACACATACGTCAATGATGCCCCAAGCTATACATGTAAAATGGCTTTTTATATTCAACATATATAAACATTTTTTTTACAAATCAATGAGAAAAAATAAAACAAACACCTACTCCAAAATGGAGCAGGAGACTGGAACAGATGCTTAGAAAACCTTTAACGAAGATATGCAGATGCGCTCAACGTCATTATCAGGGAAATGCGATTTAAAACCCAAATGAGCTTCCCTTCTGCAGCCACCAGAATGGCCAAAATGAAAAGACTGATAAAACTAATTGCGATTTTGGTGAGAATGTAAACTGGTAAAACCACCTTGAGAAACAATTAGATTTTATTGACTAAGCCTGAAGGCACCCACGCTCCCTGACTCCGTCGTTCTGCCCCTAAATACACACGCAACAAACACGATACACGGGCGCACAGGAGCCAGGCGCGAGACTGTGTAAGGCAGCATCAGTTATTAACAGCCCAAATAAACAATACACTTGTTCACCGACAATAGAAGGAATAACTGAGATGTTAAGCAATTCATACAAAGAAATTCTCACGGCAAAGAAAATGAATAAGCGACAGCTTCTCAAAACAGCGTGGATGAAACTTGCAGACGTTTGCTGAGTAAATAAAGCTGGACACAACATAGAACGTTGAGCAATTGCACTCATATATTGTTAAACAGCAAACAGGCAAAATTGAAGTCCGGAGTTGCGGGATGTGTGCTGGTTGATGGCACTAGAAGGAGAAGCAAGAAAGTGATGACCACGGCAGTCTGTGTATCAGTCTGCCTTTCAGCGGGGAGGGGCAACACTGCGGCTGGTGTGGCTTGCAAGATTTCCTAGAGGAGTTAGACCTTGTGCAGCTGGGGGAAAGGCTGGGGGAGCAGAGGCTCAGAAAGGCAAGCTGAAGGAGAAAGAAAAGCTACTAAGCAACCCGCTGAAACCCTGTGGGACATGGGGTGGGCTCTCCGACTTTGCAGAAGAAGCCAGAAACCAGGCATGCCTGGCTGCGGGGCGAGGCTCAGTGGAGGGGAGAAGTGTGAAGGAGGCTAGTGCCTCCGCAAAGCTGCCATGTCTGATGTCCAGCTGTGAAGGGGGGGGTCGCCTCTGGTTCAGCAGGCAGGAAGAGTGAGGACAAGCTGGGATCTGCAGGGACCTTTGCATCTGTCTGCCACCACATGGAACCATGATGATCTTCAGGAACTCATGGCTGCTGTTTCCCTTCTACCTTCCAGGTCTTGCACGAGAAAGATAACTAGAAGGTGGGGGAGGGAGACAAACTCTGAGTTCCTCTGCAGGGACCTCGGGGATCCCGGGAAGCCCAGTTTTGGATTAGCCAGGCTGGCGCAATCCAAACCCCACGGTTGGCAGGGTGGTGACATGTGTGGGCAGGTTGATGTCGGTGACATAGATGGGGTACGTGGGGACCTCTGGGGGGCTGGCAACGTGGTATTTCTTGCCCTGGGTGGGGGGCGCATGGATGCTCACTTTGTAGATGCTTATCTCTGTTTTGTGAGCCAAAGGTACGTAAGACAACAAAATCAAATGTGTTATGTTTTTGCTTTTTAAAAAGCAACTACGACATACCTCTTTCCCACTTCTGCCTCGAAGCAACAAGGCCATTCTGTGCGGAGGCTTTCTGGGGAGGAGATGATAGCAAAAATGCAAAGAAAAGAATAATCTTCCCCCTCGACTTTTTGCATTTCAAAGCTTGAGCCCTCCGGGCAACGGACAATTGCATGAGCACGCTCCTGTGTAGACCAGTGTCAGTAGTGGACTTGGATTAAAGGGAAACGCAGACAAGATTGCGGTAAATCTGTGTTTTCTCATGCACGGTGCACAGAAGGAGGCCAAGCAGTCAGGTCACAGGGTGGAGAGATGAGGAGCACTGGGGCATGGAGGCACCCACACAATTGGCCCCTCACTCGAGTGTGATAATGTCTGAGCCGGGGGCACGTCGGACCTTCTGTGGCTGACCGCCCCCATCATGCCAGCTTGATTCGTGCCCTTCTGTCTGCTGAGACGGGTGCTGCTGTCTTTACTAAGTTGAGAAAGGTACTTCCAGCTTTAAAACTGGTGCAGCTCTGCGTGTGGCTGAGGATGACGATGGGCCATGGGCTGTGTCATCTGAGCCTGGGGCCCGCCTCGCTCTCGGGGTTGCACTGCATGTAATGGGGCTACAAGGGGCAGATCGTACCAGTCTGTCCATTAGGCACCAACACACACCTCTCCTGCCATCCTTTGCCTCCCCCCTAACCGTGACAATCCCCCCACCCCCGGTGTCTCTGGGGTTCATGCTAACAGACCCTAGGACTGGGCAGAGGACATATTACAAAAGTACTTACAATAGGGACAGATTATTTGGAAGAAAACAGCATGGGGAAGAAGAGCAAGACTTCATCATCCTTGTCCTCCAGCCTCCAGGTAAGAACCGGCCTGCTTCCGTCTGGGCTGCGGGGAAGCACAGATAGCCTGAGGCCCCATGTTAGAAAGCCATCATGTCTCAGGCTGTAACTCTGTGCTTGGATGTCCCCATTGCTGGCTCCGCCCTGTTAGGTCCTGGAGACAGGAAGGCAGAAGATGGAGAAGGGACCCGCTCCTCCCCAGCGCTTGCTCTTCCTGAAGCGTTACCTTGGAGCTGGACTTGGTTCCAGCCTCCAGCATCTCTTTCCCATTTCTGCCTCGAAGCAACAAGGCCATTCTGTGCGGAGGCTTTCTGGAGAGGAGATGATAGCAAAAATGCAAAGAAAAGAATAATCTTCCCCCCTTGAGGCCCCCACAACCAGCCCCTCCCGCCCAGCAGAGCGAGCAGAGGCTTCCCTCTGAGCTCCTGCAGTGTGACAGCGTTTAGGGCATGCCCCCTCCTCAGAGATCCCAGTCCCAGCTCTGTGACTCCTTCTGTGACATCCTGAGGTCCCAATACCGGCAGGCTGCTACCCTCTTCTGAGCGAACCCACGTCCAGGGTCCTGGGTTCTGATAATAGGGACTTCTTCCCTTTGCTCCCCTAGTCCTAGGAGTGGTAGCTGTTTCCTGTGGTTACATGTTTGTATGACATTGGTGATCCTTTTCTGACTTCTCAGTCCTTGGATACCTGAGCCCTTTGTTGTTAATTCCCTGTAACAAATCCACTTGCTAACTGCTAACGGGTATGGGTACTCTTTTGGGGTGATAAAAATGTTCTGGAATTAGATAGTGGTGCTGATTGCATAACTTTGTGACTATACTAAAAACCACTGAATTGCATGCTTTAAAAAGGTGGATTTTATGATATGTGAATGAGATCTCATTAAAAATATAAATCCTCTATGATGAATTACCTGACTGGATCCTAACTGATACAGCGTTAATCAAGCAGAGTGTGGTGGTTAATTTTATGTGTCAACTTGGGGGGTTCACAGTGGCCAGATATGTGACCAACCATTATTCTGAGTATTCGCGTAAGGTTGATTCAGATGAGATTAACATTTAAATCAGTGGACTCTGAGTAAAGCCGATTACCCTCCATAATGTGGGTGGGCCTTATCTAATCAGTTGAAGGCCTGACTAGCCTAAAAAGAGCAGTCTCCCTCTAGCAAGAGAGGTTTCCAGCAGATTGCCTTTGAACTTCATCTGTAACCTCTCTCTGTGGTTCTACAGCAGACTGCCTTCAACTCGGACTGGACCACCTGCCTTCCTGGGTCCCCACCTTGCAGGTTTGGGACTTGTCAAATTCCGTAATCATGCGAGCCAATTCCTTACAATAAATCTCCTTCTTTCTGTATATACATCTCATTGGTTCTGTTTTTCCAGACAATGCTGACTAGTACAGAGAGGTAGCTGTCACGTGGTCCCAGGGAGAGGAGAATAAATCCCACTGATACCTAGTGGGTTGGCAGGGTCTGAGAGTGTGGGGGGCACCGGGGCCTGGTTTTCCTGGTGGTGCTTTGTGAGTGGCACGATCCCAGAGAACTGGTGGTCAGAGCACTGGGGCAGGTGAGGGTCTCAGAGTCTTTCTTAATCCCCTTCATGCAGCGCTGGGATGATTGCCAGAAGCCTGAAGGGTAACCGGGCTAGAGAGAGACCTTTGGACCCCATCAACTGAGCACTAGGTGGGACAGTGGACATCTAATGATGTCTGCCTGCTCAGTGATATTGATATTGATATCAATAGATCTCCCCTCCCTTTGGAGACTTGGTTCTCTGTCAGATGCCAGCCCAGAGGAAGTGGGAAGTGTCCCCAAATGGAATGAAATTAAGTTGCTGCTGTTCCAGTAGAATAGAATTCCAAAAAGAAATCTATTTCAACTTAAGAAATTAGAAAAAGTGTTTTCTCTTGTATTTCTGAGGATGTGAATGGGAATTCACAACCACTTCACAAACAGTTGCTTTTATTGGTTTATTTTCAAGCTAAAATTTGGCATTTTGGGGGTAGGATATGAAATGAGTTTTCAGGACTAGAACCTTCATTTGTAACTTTGCTACTTAGTGTCAAGGCAGCTCTGTATTAAAGTTACTACGGTGGTCAGCTGTGGGCAAGAATGTGCGAGGAACTAAAAAATATGGTCTAAAATTGGTACAGTAGAATAACTAAGTCTCTAAATAGCTGTCAAGTTTGAATATTAAGAAGAAAAAGAGATAACTTGATTTATTGGAAATATATGAAAACGTGTTGAAGGGGTTCAGGACAGCACCCTCCCACCCCCAAATGTGCCACTGTGGCACGTGGATTATTTTGAGCTAAAGGCACTTGAGACCCTGCAGGCAGAAGAGAAACTCTGTCCCTCCCTTAACCGCACAGAAGAATCTAAATTGGGGGTCTTTCCCAAATAAGGTTATTACCAGAAAAAATGTTATCCAAGTGACCCATCTGTATGGCAGGGCAAACATCTAATTACCAAACATCCGCTCTTCTATGACTTTGTCAAGTGCACACCACTAGCCCCTTCGCCTCAGTTCGGAATGACATATGTACCTCATTTTGTCTGTCTGGAATTTCCATGTCTGTGTGGATTCTCCATACCGACGCTCATTCAATGTGATTTTCTCCTGTTATTCTGTCTCATGTCAATTGGATTCGTAGTCTCGCTGGAGGGACCTTTGAGGTTGCCCCCCACCCAGCTGCAAAACCACCAGTGTCCCCTGAGCAGGAATGGGCAAATAGACACACGGAAAAAAGAGGGAGTGTGAGAGCAGACCCACGCTGGTGGGAACCAGATATAGAACAGAGTGTGACAAACAACCCGGGAAAGAACAGACTGTTTAATAAATAGCTTTGGAAAATCTTGCTCACTCTGTGAAAAGAAAGTGGAATCCCAACTTCTTACCCTATACAAAAGTGAACCCCACTGAGATTGAAAAGCTAAATTTGAAAGGGGAAGCTATAAAGCTAAGAGATTGTTGAAAGATATATTTGCAATTTGGGGGTAGCCCAAAACCTCTTAAATGAGACCCTCCACACCTCTCCCCTGAGGGAGAAAAATGAATGCATTTGATGATATCAAAATTAAAGATTTTGTTAAATGGTCTTCATGATGGGGTTAATAAATAATTGATAGATTGGGAGGTATTTTTTACAATGTCAAAGAGGATGAGGATAATGGGAAACATTGACTATGAACCCTAAATTAGACATTAGTGTTATAGAAATGCTATATTTGTTGAGTGGAGGAATTGGATTGTGGTTTACATAACAGAATGTCCTTGTTCTTAGAGTTACACTGGAATACTTAGTGGTGAAGTGTCTGAATGTCACCAACTGACTTTCAAATGTTTCATCAAAATATATGTTTATATATTTATATTTATACCTGTACCAAAGAAAAAAAGAAAGCAGAACGGGAACACCATGAACAATGGGTGAATCTATTATGATAGTCATGCCACTTTTTTGTTAGTTTGAGATTTTTCAAAATAAAACGTTGGAGAAAATAGCAATAACGTAACATTCAGAATATACATGGAGCGCTTGAAAATCAACAATAAAGAAATCAAGAACAATTCAGAAGAATGGGCAAAAGACAGGGACCGGCAGCTCACAGAAAAGGGAACCTGAGTGTAATAAGGACACGAAGAAATGCTGAACGTCACCCATCACCACAGAGAGGAAAAACTAAAGCAGAAGTAAGATACACGTAACACACATCAGGTGACAAAAACTGGAAAACCAGAGAATGACCAATGTCGGGGAGGCCACAGGGAACCAAAACTATTGTTATGGTGGGTCCAGTGGTCTTATGGAGCGATCTGGAAGCACGGAGTGAGACTGGGCATGCTCGTACCTTAGGACTTACCTGTCCGCTCTCAAATGCCAGAGAGCCTCACTGGCACACTTGTGCTGAGATGTTCATGATTCTATGGCTCACTTAGGGAGGACATGAAGCCTATCACCTACGGATAGCATCAGGCAAATGTAGACACCTACCAGTTGGGGTCTGCTTGTTATCCAAACCCTACTAGAATAAGCTGCCGGAACATCAGCAAGACTCCAGAGAGAGGGGCAGGAAGCTGGAGGATTGGGGGAAACTCTGGAAGGCTTCAAGACTCAGGGGTCTGGAATTAGTTGAATGAGGAAAATAAGTACAATTCTATTTTGCATGTTTAAATTTATGAATATAGACTTATTCCTGCTGTATTGTCCCTAGCAGCTATTGGCCTCCTTCACTCCCCAGGAGCCAAATGAAAGATAATGCTTAACCCAGAGGACTGGATCCATAATGGAGGAAGTTGAGGGAGAGGACAGTCTAATGGGGGAGAAGGGCCTTGGGGGGAGGGTGCTGGGGAATCCCACGCTGTATCATATGAGAGATTTTCTGCACGGTCTAAAAAAAGATTTTCAAACATCCTGAAACACTTTCTTAAGAGACAAATATTAATGTGTCTTCAAAATAAATGCCCCCCATTTGGTTGGGTGCTAACAAGTTCTGAGCGGCCTGAGTGGAGGTCTTTTCAGGGAAGAAAATAAATGTGTTCATTTCCTGTGTAGAAAAAATCCCTCATGTTTTAAGAGATTAATGCACGAGTTCTTTTTTGCAGGTGTTGAGTGTTACCTTTTTGCCCTCAAAGCCTTAAATTCCAGGGCCTTTGTCTCTCCTGACATAAAGGGAGCTGCGGTATTGAACTTGCTTTGACCAGAGGTGAGGGCACAGAGTTTTCTCTGTTGACCATCAAAGAGTCTTGGCTTGTTGAATTTATACAGGGACAAACCTTTGGCAGAACAACTCTCCTGAGTCTTCTGAGCAGTGAGCGTCCTCTGAGAAGAAGTCGTTCTGAGTCCTCTAGGGTCCTACGCAGAAAGCCAGGTTGGGCGCGAGGAGTGAACTTGGGCTGAACGGCCAACCCCGCATCCAGGGCCAGGCGAGGCATCCTCCACGGTCTCTTTTGTACTTTCCACACATTCCCTGATGAAGCAGGCATCCCTCTCCACCCAGCTGACAGCTGAGAACTCGGAGCTCCCGAGCCAGTCGAGCAGCATGCCCAAGGTCACAAGCTTGCCCAAGGTCACATGGGCAGGCTAGGATTCCAACCCCAGGTGGAATTTCTACCACACTGGGCCGTCACACCCAAACAGCAACCAGCTGGTTTCTCTGAGCTCATCTGAAAGGTGTTCCCCACCCATCTGAAGATGCTTTGGCCCCCAATGCCATCGGCAGAAAGTGACCTCAGCAACAATTTCTGGTCCACATGGGAGTCTGTGAATTTCAGGTGACGCAGAGTCCGGTTCCGTATACAGACTTTATTCATATGCCAGCTTCAGGCTCCAAATGTCATGTTCATTGAAGAATGGGAGGGAAGGTCCCCAGAAGCCACCAGGGCCCTCCCGGAGCGAGGCTCAGCTGCCAGGGGGCCACCCACACCAATTGCCCAAAGAGTGGAGCAGGAGGGGGGCAGTCTGGCTGCCAAGCGCTCAAGAGGCTGTGATTTTGAGACTGTTGGCTTCTAACCTTTCAAAATTCCTGCTCTGCAGGGAGGAAGAGGCATCACCTGGAGATCAAGGTTGATGAAAAGTTGAATACTCAAGCTGACATTCTCTAAGAATGATGAGGGCGGGAGCTTTAATAGCATGACAAATGATTCTCCTGAAAGAAAATGTCAGGCAGGCTAGGTTTTGTCCTGGACTCCCTTTCCTCCCGGCTCCCCCCTTCACATTTTGGCTTATTTCAACTTCCTGCCAACTGGGCAGGAAAAAGTGAAATTAGGACTGTTCCAAAGCCTTGGTTTTCAGACACTAATAAATTAGGGGAATGATAAGGGATTCATGAAAACCTAGCAAGGGGCTGATTTTAAAGCGATTCTTCCTGAGTCAGCATTGGCTTTGGTGGGGTTTGGGACCCTCATAGGGAATCTCTGGGGGTGCAACCCTGAGCCCTGGCGTATCTTGGGATGGAGGGGTGAAATCTGATCTTGAAGTGGATTCAGTGTGATAGATCCGATAGACTTGTTCTGCTTCCAGATAAAATGTTTGTTTCTAAGGGCTCAGCTCTGCGAGGCTGCTGCTGAAAACCCCGACTGTCCTATTAGGAAATGACAAGCATGTATGCAGTTAGTCTGTGGCTCATTTGGCTTTGGCTCATGTTGGATTTTGTGTGATTATGGGGCCTTCCCCTGAGTTTTTTTCCTCCAAAGAGGAAAGTGACTCATGCGCCATGACCTTGTTACTTACGGGAGAGAGGCAAGGTCTCCCAAAGACCGTTTTAAATTTTAATGCTCCAGAGTGCGACTGTAATTTCTTACAGCTACTTCTGTTGATCTGTCGGTCTGTTTTCTATCTACTTATGTTCATTCTGTCTATCTAGGTCTAAAGGTTTGTGTCCTCCCCCACCCCATATTCATATGTTGAAATCCTAACCACCGCCCACCCCCCAAGATGATGGTATTAGGAGGTGGGCCTCTGAGAGGTGACTAGGTCATGAAGGCTGAGCCCTCAGCAATGGGATTAGTGCCCTTATAAAACAGGCTCCAGGGAGACCCCAGCCCCTTCACCATGTGAGGACGCAGCAGAAAGGTGTCGGCTATGAACCAGGAAGAGGGCCTCATCCTAGCAGGTTGGCACCTTGATCTTGGACTTCCCAGCCTCCAGAACTGTAAGAAAAAGTTCTGTTGTTTATAAGCCATCCAGTCTGTGATATTTTGTTATAGCAGCCTGAACGGATTAAGACACTGTTTTTCTTCTTCTTTTCCTTATTCTCTGTCCCCCACCTCCCCCATCTGTCTGCCTATCTGTCTAACTAATCATTTGACAAATTGAGAGCCTACTATCTGTGAGGTCATGGGGAAAGTCCACACAAGCTTTTTTGCAGGCCCCAGGGGGCCTTGATTCACCTCCAAGAGCTTACCAAAACTGTGGAGCCCAGGCCCCTCTTCCAGAAATTCTGGCTCAGTAGCTACTATTCACTGAATACCTACTATGTACAAGGTGAGTACGTGATCTCATCTGGTCTTTACGACATCCATTCCAAGGGGAACAATTCTTTTTCCCACTTTACAGAGGAGGCTCAGAAAAGTTGAATAATTCCCCTCACATCTCACAGCTATGAAGCGGTGGGATTCTAACCTAGGTCCATCTGAGGCAAAGCCAGTGCGCTATCCATCATACTGCTCTTTCTTCAGTCCAAAACTCTGCGCCCCACTCTGATGCCAGTCCGGCAATGGGCACTTCACTAGGTAAGGAAGGGTCTTCCTTTTGTGGACTTGACTTGGGCCTCCCTCAGATATTTGCTCTTGCGTGATCCTCTTGGCTGGAAGCATTTGACCCCCCAAAACCAGTGTTTGCAGGAGGAATAAATTCCTTCAGTTGGCATTCAAGGCTTCATACGGTTTGGCTTCCTCCCATTTTTATCCCTCATAGCTCCCCCCCTCCCCCAACACACACAACCTTGGTCTGCATCATATGTTGTGAATCCAAGAGGTTGTTATAATGGAGGAAGTTTCTCTCATTCCTTGGAAGGCCAGACCTTCCACCCACTCTGGATCCCATTTCTTTACCTTCAAGGACTTGTCTCCCTCACTTAGCCTCTCTTTTCCTTGTATGATTAAACTCCCCCTCTTTCTACAGCGTCCCTTCAACAGTTGAAATGCTGTCAAGTCTCTCCGCTTAAAAAAATGCCTCCTTGAGGGGCGCCTGGGTGGCTCAATTGTTAAGCGTCTGCCTTGGCTCAGGGCGTGATCCCAGGGTCCTGGGATTGAGCCCCATATTGGGCTCCTCTGCTGGGAGCCTGCTTCTTCCTCTCCCACTCCCCCTGCCTGTGTTCCCTCTCTCGCTGTCTCTCTCTCTGTCAAATA
The DNA here is from genome assembly GCF_002007445.2 of Ailuropoda melanoleuca. Classification (NCBI taxonomy): domain Eukaryota; kingdom Metazoa; phylum Chordata; class Mammalia; order Carnivora; family Ursidae; genus Ailuropoda; species Ailuropoda melanoleuca. Next base: position 37,642,733 of record NC_048222.1, read on the forward strand.
AATAAATAAAATCTTAAAAAAAAAAAAGCATCCTTGAGCCTGCATTTCCCCCCAGCCATTGCATTATGTCAAACAAACTTCTCAAAGAGTTTCTCTCCACTGGCCATCTCATCCCGTTCACCTCCTGTTCTCTCTTCCACTTCCTACTGAAACTGTTCCCATCAAGGTCACTTTTGTGCTGAAAAATCCAAACGCTTTCCCATTCTTATCTTAAACTCTCTGCAGTGTTTGACACGGCGGACTATCCCCTTCCTTATCGAATACACGCTTTCTTCCTGTTACTTCTCATTCAGCTGCAGACAGTGGAATCCCCCTGAGTGAGCCGAGGCAGAAAGAGATTTAAGAAAGAGAGTCCTGTGTTTATAAAAGCGTTGGAAGGGTTGGAGAGGCAGCTGGAGGCTGTCACCCCCCAACATCCAGTCAGGCAGAAACACCTCCTAGAACACTGCGCCAGAGCCGGCCTGCCACGGGAGCCGCTGCCCCTGCCACGGTGGGGGCGTGCACCTGGGCCACACTGCTCCCGTGGCAATTCGTGCCCATTGAAGGAATGTCCCTTGTCTGCCTCTCAGCACTCACAGAGCTAGGGACTTCTGGGCCCCTCTGTTACAGGTGTTGTTCAAACCCCAAATGCCTCCGTGGCCATGCTTGCCTGGAGGTCAAGAGATGCAGCCTACGCCCCTTATCCAGACCTTGAGTTAGTCCACCTACTCAGAGAAAGGTAGGTCACAAGCAGACCTGCGCTGGAGGGAAGCATGAGTCAGATTTTTTTTTTTAAGATTTATTTATCTACTTTAGAGAGGGAGAGAGAGAGCAAGTGCACGAGCAGGGGGAGGGGCAGAGGGAGAAGAGAGAGACTCTCCAGCAGACTCCCCACTGAGCACAGAACCCAACAAGGGGCTCAATCCCAGGACCCTGGGATCACGACCCAAGCTGAAACCAAGAGTTGGATGCTTAACGGACTGAGCCACCCAGGTGCCCCTTCTTCTGACTTTCATCCTGCCTCAGAGTCTTAATTCTTCTCACTCTCTGCTTAACGGACCTCTATGCAAGGGCCTCAGAGCCTGATCCTGGGTCCTCTGATCTTTCTCTGTCCTCTCCTGGGTAAGTGCTCTCCCTCCCGTGGCTTTTCGTCTCCATTCCAATGGGTCTTATTTTTCAATCCGGAGGCCCGTTTCTCTCTTGAGGTCTGGACTGCCTCTTCCACTGCTTATGGAATGTGTAAGAGGAAAATCCGCCATGGTGTGCCCCACACAGAACCCACGATTTCACTGCACATCTTCCCCATCTCATAAAAGGCAGAATTGTCTTCCAACTGCTTCTAACGCCCCAGGAGACAGCCTGATTCCTTGCTTTCTGTTCCTCTCCATGGCTGACTCTGAACAAGAGCTGTCATTGCATCTTTCAGAAAAATCAGGGCAGCAGGGTTGCTTCCTTGGCCTCCCTGTCTAAAGAAAGTTCCTTCCCTTTCCAAGTCTCTCTGTCGTATTAACCAGCTCCTTAAACTAACTTGCTGACTGTCTCCTCTTCTAGAATATACTCCATGGAGGCAGGGACCTCACTTGTCTTCCCCATTGCCTGTCTCTCCCATGTGTAGGGCAGGGCCTGGCACACAACAGGTGCTGAATTAGTGTTTGTCAAATGAACACATGAAAGAATGAATGGAAGACTACACGGTCACGGAGGCCCCTTCCAGTCTGAAAGTCTCGGCCTGCTCGGACTTACCCAAATCCCACCCATTCATCAGTGCCTAAGCCAAGCCCCATCACCTTCAGGAAGTCAAAGATGGGATGCTCTTCCCCTCTCCTGTGCACCAATTGGCATGTCACATATCTGGGGTGCCAGAATTCCAACCATTTTGCCCCAGTCTTATCTTTTCAGCTAGACTGCACCCCTCAAATGCCGGGCAGTTGCCAAGACCTAGTAATTGTAGCCAGCATTTACAGGGCTCTATTGGGCAATGGGGGGCCGGACCAACATTCTCCTGAATTCTCATAACAATTTCAGTAGTGCGAACTAGCTGTTATCAGAACCCACTGGACAAAGGAGGTTCGTGGGAGTTCAATGTTTTATCCAGGGTCACACAGTAAATGGCAGCTCTGGGCTTCATACTCTGAAACATATCTCCTGCCCCATCTTGGAATCTTTGGGTCCTCCAGGTTGGGTACCCAGCAAGTGATCGAGAAAGCCTTGTGAGATTCAGGGGTGAGTGTGTGGGGTGGCAGAAGGGACACCGGACTAGAGAGCAGGAGAACCACTCTGGGCAGCACTGGGCAGGCCTGGCTGCTCTCTGGGCCTCAGGGCCCCTGGGTGGAGGGGGCTGTTCTTTTGGATGGTTCCTCAAGACTGCAGATGCTGCTCTGGGACTCCGACCAGCAGGTCTTCGAGAGAAGAGCTCTTCTTTCTCAGTTATATCCCCAATGCTTGCAACAGTACTAGGTTGCCCAATAAATACAGGTTGAACAAATGAACCCTCAGCCCTCCCTGCATCTTGGTAGGCTGGATGTGATGGAGTGAGAATTCAGACTTCTCCAGGTAGCAATCGAAGGAAAACCTGCCCGGAGGGATAGGGTCCTTGGTGTGGTGCTGAATGTGCCGGGTTCTGGGTGGTGGCCCAAGATCCAAGAGGCAGCTGAGCCTTGGGACGTTTGGTAGTGACCCGCCAGACCACCTTTCCCTACCTGAATGGGACGTTACCAAAGGCAAAGAAGAAAGAGGCTTTGCCATCTTCCAGGTCTCCATTTCTGGTCATTGCAGAAAACAGCCCTTTCTGGGCACATGGCCACCAGCTCTGGCTTAGCCTCTAATGCCGTCTACTCAACACCAGGCAGAAGCAGCTTGGCAGGGCATCTGGCTTTCATTTTGAGATTGAGTCCAGAAGCTCCAAATATATGGGACCCTGAGATCATAACAGGGGATCAAAGGTTTCCTGGCAGGCAGTGCTGAAGGCTGCCTTCTTAAATCCCTGCATCTGAGTGACCGCTAAGGGAGAAGGAGGCGGGAGCAGGCTTCCAAGGCAGCCTGCAGCCTGCGCCCACCCCCCAGTTTTCACTCCGGGGATTCGGAGGCCTTCCCCCTGGGGAGCTGCCAGGAGGTCCAGCTCTCTGGAGGCCAGCAAACCCCAGTGACTTGTGTCCCTGCTGAGGAACACAGACAGCATCAGCCCAAAGGCTGGACAAAGCATCTAGGGCTGCTCCCCATTGTAAACATCAGGTGGGAGCTCACATGCCAGGGCTCCCTCTGGGTCTGGTTGGGCTCTCTGGGAAGCCCTAGAAAACCCACCAAGAGTCTCCTGCCCGTGTCCCTCTCCCCCCTTCCCTTTTTACTTCCTCCCTCCTCCTCCCCAGCCTTCTCTTCTTTAGCCTTTGACTGTGATTTTCTTTGAAGGAAGAAATTATTTTGCCCCAGGAAACTCATTTATAGCAAAATAAGTGAAAGGTCTGGGCATCTGGCCCCACTTGGGGCTCGTTTTCAGGTTATTGCTTTCGCGTGCCTTCATCTGGCTGGAGCTTGGCACCTCTCCCCGCCGACATCACACCTGGTTTCAGCTGGAAGAGAAAGGACTTCAGCTTTTCATCTTCTGGGCCTCTTTGTTATTATTGGAGCCAAGGTTTGGCCTGGGATCAGACAAGAGGGCGGGGGGCTGGGAACTGGATCTGGAAACCGTCCCAGCGGCCGGGGAAGGAAGGCTCCCCGCAGACCTGGAACCGCTGCCCTCCTAGCTGGCGGGGCTGACCTGCAGCCAGACCAACCCGGTGCAAGGGGGAGCCGCTGGCCTTAGGGTCATGGCTGATTTTAGATCCACGAGAAAAGGCCTTCTCAGGCCCCTTGTGATAAGGAACTTGGAGTGATTTGGCTTAAGTGAGAGATGCATAAGGATGTGAAGAAGCAAAAGGGTTAAGCTTGGAGAACCATACGCTAAATTTCCTGAGTGGGGAGATTGCTTCTTGGGATAGTTTATAGGTTAGTGGTTAAGATTTCTTGAAAAGCTGGCTTATTTCTATCCCTTATTTATTTTTTTAATGTAGCTTTGAGAAAAACCAAATTATCCTTTAGCATGCCTAGGAGGATTTCGTCTATCGTGTGTTTCAGGATCTTTATGGAGCGCCTATCTAGCGCAAACCATTTCCCATAAAAATACCAAGGGAGGGCATTTCGATGGGATTTTAAGCTTATTTGAAATTAATTGCAGATTCATTTCGCTGCACATTCATTGAGGGTTTTTCCTTTTTCATTATTAATATGAAGAAATGGTGAGGGCTTTGCCAAAAGTCTGCGAGGAGAGAGTGGCTGCTGTAAAAGCCTCCTCCAGGCAGCAGACATCTGCCCAAGGTACGCATTCCCGGGCTAACTAGGCTCTGGCCTGTGCTTGATTAGACGCAGCCCTTGGCGGGGACCAGGAGCCCCGCCTACCCAGGGCCTCCATCCGCTTCCTGCCCCGCCCCTCACCTCGCGCAGGCGCAAAGGGCATCACAGCGAGGCCACGAAGGCCACATTTCAGGGCATGAATAATTAAGATAGCTGAAAGCGCAGAAGAGCCGTGTGCCTGGGCGTGGGGCGGGGGTAGATTTTTCAGGGATTGTCCCAAGGCTGAAGTCCCCTTGGGTCCCTCCGAGCGGCGCTGGGCGTACCTGGGACCGTGGGAGGGCACCTGCCAGGGGAAACAAGGTGGTCATTTGTGTTAAATACAGTCCCTCTGAAGGGCTTTGTGCACAGACAGTTCTAACGAGGTTTAGTTTCTTTGAATTGCTGAGGCTCCAGCGATGTGTTCCCTGGGATTTGGTCCTGGGAAATCTCGGGGTCCTGGAGATGAAAGAGGCCTTGGTGGGCATCCAGTCCCCCCATTTATGTTAGCTTGGGAACCTGAATGGGCTGAGGGATGTTCCCAATGTCACATAGCTGCCTGGGGAAGACCAAGATTAGGGCCCCAGCTCCTGATTCCTCGTCGGGGTGTGTGTGGCAAAACCACATGTTAGGTGGGAGAGCATCTCATGTAGAGCCTGCCCAGAATTAGGAGACACTGGGAAAGGCCCAGAAGGCATGGCCCTTTCCCATGGGGAACTTGGTGGGGAGGGGGGTGGTGTCCCACACTGGTTGGGGAACATGACTGTAATTTTAATTTTTAATTTAATTTATTTTTTAAAAAAATATTTATTTGACAGAGAGCGAGCGAGCACAAGTAGGGGGAGCAGCAGGCAGAGGGAGAGGGAGAAGCAGGCTCCCCGTCGAGCAGGGAGCCTGATGCAGGGCTTCATCCCAGAACCCTTGGATCATGACCTGAGCTGAAGGCAGACACTTAACGACTGAGCCACCCAGGCACCCCTATTTTTAATTTTTTAATAGCATTTTTAAATTTTAATTTTTCTGGCTCTTCCATGGATGATTTAGGGACTAGCTTTCATATTGTTAAGCTATAGAAGAAAAGGCATTTATCACCTGCCGGCCAGGATGATTATGTGGTCTTTTCTCATGAGCACATCATTTGGTTCTTTCAGTTCTGAGGCCGAAGCTGTCATGGTCACCACTTTGCAGAGGAGAACAAGGATGTGATCTGAAAGCATCCACTCCCACCAGCGCCCCGTGGTGCCTGCTGCCTGTAAGTCCCCACTCTAGCTGGCATTTCACCTCCCCTGGAATAAGTGTCAGCTCAGACCTGTGTCCAAAGTTCCTTGAAAAGTCTGGGTGTTTTCCTTTCCCAGTGCACAGTTACCATGGTAACTGGCCGCATGACTCTGGGAAGGGATCGGGAAATGGTTTATCATATACACTTGCGATGGCGTGACGGGATCCCTTCGATCCCTTCTCAAGCAGATCTGGCTTCCTCTCTGCAATCCCTGGGGCCTAGGTCTGTGAACTGACTTAGATCTGAAAACTGCAGAACCATTGCGTTCTAGGATGGCAGCTCGTGGCAGCTTCTGCTCGCTAGCTCTGAGTGGTTTTCGTTCTTTGTTCTTCAAGTCAAATAACACTCGAGCCAGCTGTCTATCTATCATGCACCTCCCAATAGCGTGATCGATCAGCATCACCAAGCTCCCTGCAGGTCAGGGTAGTCTGATGGACCTTGCTGTCCGTTACAGTCATTCTGTCCACCTTGGTGCTGCTGGTGAACTGCTCTCCTTAGCATCAGCCTCTCTGGAATCCCATGGTCCCCACTAGGATTCTGGAGATCCCAGTTCCGTGGCAGCACCTGCTACTTTCAGCCAGCACCACTACTGAGCTGCTCAGAGACCCTGGGGGCCCCCTTCCCAGTGCAGTTTTATTGCCTTATAATGGGAGGTGGGCTCTGGCTGCTTGGAGGAAGCAGCGTGAGTTCTGTGCTTTAGCATGATCCATCCGTTCTAACACTCCCACCTTCCTGAGAATTCTGCCGCACATTCCAGCATCTCCACCTCCTGGGCCACAGGCCATCCCCAAGCCCCGCCGTGAAGAAGTTACCAGCAGTGTCTTAGGCTGGCTCCAGAGGTCCTGAATTAGGACATGCTCCCATGTCAATAAGTATAAAAGATATCCCACCTTGTCTTCAGTCAACTGTAGTGAGGCCACACTCCCAGATCTACTTGCAGAAATATTGCCATGGTTCTTGCCGGTGTTCACCAGCCAGGACCTGTTGTTCCTTCCATGTGGAATCTCTTTTGTCCCAGAGCAGAGGCCAGTGTTTCTCTGCTTGGGCTGTGCTCCATCCTGACCCTGCTGATTGGCCTGAAGCAGCAAGCAATAGTGTGGAAAGATCTTGAGAAGGTCAAGAGCCTTTTGGGGAGGTGCCCCTCTTATACATGGTCTCCAGGCTGCTCTTCTCTAGCAAAGAGGAGGGAGCTGCTTCTTGCCCTGAGGACCCAGAGCACCAGGAGATTCAAAAATTCTCAGGCTTGTCCACTCAGGTTCCCTGTTCTGTATCTCAGGGTCCCACTCTTCCTCTGAAGCCTTTGACTTTGATGTGGAAGATGTATCCCCCTTGTAACGCTGCTATCTTTACAATTCGATCTGGGGCCTGAGTTTTGGCCCAGGAGTCGCTGGGGGTAAAAGAGATGAGAGTCCACAGAGGCCCTCTGGCTTTCACAGTGAACCCTGAGTTGGTCACACCTGATCGGGGCCTGTTAGTTTTTTCCCTTTCTGTTCCTTTTTTCAAAATAGATTTTAATTGTTAGAGCCGTTTTAGAGTCACAGACAAATTGCGTAGAGAGTACAGAAAGTTCTCAGATACCCTCTACACACCTCACTCCCCTTACATACAATGCCTCCCCCACTTTCAACATACAGCCCCAGAGTGGTACATTTATTATACTCAGTGAACTTACACTGACATATCACTATCACCCAAAGTCCAGAGTTCGAATTTGAACATTCTAGGGGTTCTAGCCAAAGTGTAATGACATGTACCTACCTTTACAGTGTCATACAGAACAGTTTCACTGCCCTAAAAATTGCCTGCCACTCATCCTGCCATTTTCCCTAACCCCTGGTAACCACTGATTTGTTTACTGTTTCCATAGTGTTGCCTTTTCCAGAATGCCATAGAGTTGGAATCATATGTTATGTTTTCAGATTGGCTTCTTCACTTAGTAATATGCATCTAAGGTCCCTCCATGTCTTTTCATGGCTTGACAGCTCATTTGTTTTCAGCGCTAATGTTCCATTGCCTGCATGTACCGCAGTTTTTATCTGTTCACTTACCGAAGGACATCTTGGCTGCTTCCAACTTTTGGCAATTATGAACAAAGCTGAATAAGTTTTCAAGTCCTTTGGGTAAATACCAAGATTAATAGATTATATGGTAAAAATATGTTTAGTTTTATATGAAACCATCAGACCATCTTCCAAAGTAGATACGCCATTTTGGATTCCTCCCAGCAATGAATGAGAGTTCTTGCTGTTCTATATCCTCACCAGGATCTGGTGTTGTCAGGTGTTCCAGAGTTTGGACGTTCTAACAGGTGGGTAGTATCTTGTTGTTTTTTAATTTGCATGTCCCTGATGGCCTAGGATGTGGTGCACCTTTTCATATGCTGTTTGCCATCTGCATGTATTTTCTGGTGAGGTGTCTGTAAGGTCTTTGGCCCATTTTCTAATTAGGTAGTTCATTTACTTAGTGCTGAATTTTGAGAGTTCTTTGTATACTTTGGAAAACATTTCTTTATGAGATACGTCTTTTTTTTTTTTAAAGATTTTATTTATTTATTTGACAGAGATCGAGACAGCCAGCGAGAGAGGAAACACAAGCAGGGGGAGTGGGAGAGGAAGAAGCAGGCTCATAGCGGAAGAGCCTGATGTGGGGCTCGATCCCATAATGCCGGGATCACGCCCTGAACCGAAGGCAGACGCTTAACCACTGTGCCACCCAGGCGCCCCGATGAGATACGTCTTTTGAACGTATTTTCTGCCAGTCTAAGGCTTGTCTGCTCCTCTTCTTGACAGTGTCTTTTGCAGAAGAAGAAATTTTAATTTTAATGAACTCCAGCATGTCAATTCTTTCATGGATTTTGCTTTTGGTGTTGTACCTAAAAAGTCATCACCACACCCAAGGTCATCTAAGTTCCTCCAGTGTTATCTTCTAGAAGTTTTATAGTTTTTCATTTTTCATTTTGGCCTATCATCCATTTTAAGTTAATTTTTGTGAAAGGTGTAAGGTCTGTATCTAGATTCAGTTCTCTGCATGTGGTGTCCAGTTGTTCCAGCACCATTTGTTGAAAGGCTATCTTTGCTCCATTGTATTGTCTTTGCCAAAGATCAATTGACTATATTTATGTGGGTCTACTTCTGGGCCCTCTGCTCTATTGCATTGGTCTATTTGTCTGTTCTTTCACCAGTACCACATTGTCTTGATTACGGTAGCTTTATGTTATGTTTTAAACTCAGATAACACCAGTCCTCCACCTTTGTTTTTATCCTTCCATATTGAGTTGGCCCTTCTGGGTCTTTTTCCTCTCCATATAAACTTTAGAATCAGTTTGTTGACATCAACAAAATACAGATGACGGGATTTTGATTAGGATTGCACTGAATCTTTAGATTAAGTGGAAAGAAGTGACCTCTTGACAGTATTGAATCTTCCTCTCCATGAAAATGGAATATCTCTCCAATTATTTAGTTCTTCTTTGGTATCCTTCACTAGAGTTTTGTAGGTCATTGTCTCTTAAAGCTTCCAAAGCAGTTAACCAAAACCATACAACTAGTACAATTTGTATAATCACCATTGTCCCCATACTGTTCAAGTGTCAGGGCTACCACATAACCCAGCACCTTACTATCCAGCATGTTGAGTCTTAGAGATTGTAATATAGCTGTTTTCCAGGGGTTATCAACACCCCATTTATCCCCAACACTGGGTCCTTATTGCTATAGGGCTGTCAAGGGATCCAGCTCCAAAATCCCGTTCTGGGGGTCTGGTGCCAATTGTCTTAGTGCCAGGGATGGCAGGGCTGAGCAGGTTAGGCCAGTCTTTGCAAATGTGTCTTTCTTTTCTCCATCAATCTGTGCTTTGGGGACCTTAACTGACCTCCTCTGATTGAGTTGCTTGGTCTTTCTGATTCTCTCTCCTCCACACAACATCAGTAACAGTGCCTTACTCCACTGCCTTACCATCTTGAGTATTAATGAAGAAGGCTGACCATGGCTTTGAAATCACATAGTTCTGAGTTTGAACCCCAAGCCCACTCAGGGTAAGTCATAAAACTTCTCAGGGCTTCAGTTGCTCCATCTGCAAAATGTGGTGAGGATACCCATTTTATAGGGTTAATGTGGAAGCACTGGCTAGGGTCTGGCACATAACAGATGCTACATACATGGTAGTTTTACTTCCATCCCCCATTATCAGCCATTGGGTGCTGCCATTCCTAGAAGTAAAGGTTGAAGACATAATACCTTCACCTGAAAGGATGAACCTCTAATTTTAAGGCTTCTGAAGGCTGAAAGTGCTCTGGGATGGATAGGCTTTGGGGTCCCTTCAGCCACCCCTCCTTGTCTGTACCATTTTCATGCTTTCTGTGACTGTTGGTCATCATGGCCAAGAAGCATTGCCAAGGAGCCAAGGAGCCAAGGAGCCAAGGAGCATACAGTATAGCACAGTGGTTGAGACTCTGGTTCTGAGTTAGACACAACCTGGGGGTCAAACTTCAGCCCTGCCTGGCTGGTGGTGACCTTGAGTGATTTACTTAACCACTTGGACTTCAGCTTCTTTGTATTTTAAATGGATATGATAATAATTGTGTTACTTCATAGGGCTGTTGTGTGAATGAAATGGGAGAATGCACAAAAAGCATTTAGCCTAATGACTGGCATGTAGTGAGTGCCCACTAGAAGTTAGCGGTCATTATTATCTCCATTAGAAGATGACCTGAAGAACTTTCATTATTCTGAAATGTTAGTACTCTTTTGTGCTCCACACAGACAAGACACAAGTCACTTGTCAGTCATCCACAGGGTCTGATGTTGGTAAAGGTGAAGGGGGCATGAAAGCAAGACAATGAAATCACTGCAGTACCTGTGGGACTTAGTTACTGAAGACAGTATGAATCACAGATCCACTTAGGGACACCTGTTACATTCCAAAAATATCTTTAGACTTTGTTTTGCAAGGTTTGGTGGAGTGAACATCCTGAATTAGATTCTAGGAGAAAACAAAACAAAACAAAACACAAAAAACAAAAACAAAACTGGGATTAATTATTTTGGAAAACCAAAGGTTTTAAATGAAGAGCTGAGCTGACCAAAAAATAAGGAATATTCAAAAACAAAAGGAGAAGGAAAGGAGGAAGAGGAGGAAGAGTAACAAAACAAGAACAACAACAGGGAAGCCAAGTAGATAAGCTAGCACAGAAGCCAGCTCCCCCTGCAGATTTCCACCAAGAACTGATGATTCTGAGCTTTTTTTTTGACAGCCAGCTGTGATGTGGGGAGATAATATCTTGGACCCACCCAGGTTGGCAAGACTAATAGACACCCTCATCTAGGGCAGGGACTCAAAAGGGCTGTATCCCTAGTGGAGAGGTAAGTGGGTAATAAACCCAACAGGCAGGTGGGAGGACAAAAAGAAAACTTGCCTTTGTTTGACAAGACTGGGCACTGAGTGGAGAGAAAAACGATCCTTTGAGAAATCCTAATTACCAGCTGGCCCTAATACAGATAACCAGCTCAAATTCATTCTGCTTATGTAGTCTCAAAAAACTTTAAATAGAGTAGTTTAAAGTTTGTAGTACCCCAGATGTTGGCAGAAGCAGGTGTAAATTATCTGGAGAAACACAACTTCATCCCAAGACTCAAAGAAGTCTCAAAGATAAAATTCTAAGGAATTTGTGCTCATAATAAAAAATCACAAAATAGACATGAAGAAGGCACTGTAAAGAAGAATCAGCAGAAAAAAACAGACAGTAGAATTAGACCTGAAAAGACTTTCATATTGGAATGAAGAATACAGATTATTAAATAAGTATGTTTAACACACTTATAGAAATTAAAGAGATACTTGAAAATAATTAGGGCTGCCTGGGTGTCTCAATAGGTTGAGTGTCTGACTCTTGATTTTGGCTCAGGTTGTGATCTTTGGGTCACAGGATTGAGCCCACATCAGGTTCTGTGCTCAATGGGGAGTCTGCTTGGGATTCCTCCCCCTCTTCCTCCTCCCCTCCCCGCTCTAATAAAAATAATAATAATAAATCTTTAACAAAACAGAAAATAAGTAAAGAGATACTTTGAAAATAAATTTAAAGAGAGTATTAAAAAGACCAAGAAGAATTGTGAAAGCACCAAATAAAACTTCTAGGAATAATAACTATAGCAATTGACATGGAAAATCTCAGTAGATAGGGGATACAGAGATTAGAAGCAGCTGAAGAGAGATTCAGGAGCTAGAAGATAAATGTGGAGTAATTAGAATGTAGATCAGAGAGAAAAAGCAATGGAAAATATGAGAGAAAAGTGAAGCAATATGGAGGATAGAGCAGTCTCTAATCAGAGTTTCAGGATGAGAAGACAGGGAGATTGTACCTGAGAAATTTCCAGAATTGTTGAAAGATGCAAAACCTCAGAACTAGGACACTCTGGATTTTAAGCAGCATATGAAATTCACCCCTAGTCATACCATAGTGAAAATTCAGAACACCAAAGGCAGAGAACACATTACAAAAGCAGCCAGAAAGTAGATTACTCACAAAGTAATTACACTATGAGCAGAATAGAAACCAGAAGGCAGTAGAAAAATGTGCAGTGAGAAAACACTGTTAGCCTAGAATTATATACTCAGCCAAACTGTCTTATAACAGACTTTTTAGACAAAAAATCACGTTCTCACAGAAGGAATGTATTCTCAGATGTGATCCCAGATCCCAGCTATGGCACACAAAAAGGAATTAAGAGCCAAGAAAGTGGTGAACATGTGTGTATATATAAATAAATGTTGACTTTATAAAGTAATGCCTATTTTCTGGTTAAAGAAAGAAAATAGAATAAAACATAGATCCCAATAACTTGCAAGTATGGAGGAGTGATCAGAGATAAATATTTTAGAGTCCATGGATTGTTAAGGAGAAAGGTAAGGATACAGATTAACTTTAGACATTGTTAAATATGCATATTAAATTTTCTAGAGTAACTATGGAAGTAAAAAAGGTAAAAAACTGAATGAAAAAAATAATCAATCCCCCCAAATGACAAGTAAAGAAAAATTAAATAATAGAGAAAAAGTGGGACAGATGTACAATACAAAGTAAGACAGCAAAAATAGAAATATGCCAGTAATCACAATAAATATAAAGTAGCTAAAATCTCTTGGTAAAATACCAAGATTTTCAGAGTTGATTATTTTTAAATAAGCAAAATTCAGTTTGTATGCTGTTTACAAGAGACATAAAAACACACAAAAGCTGAATGTAAAAGCATGGAAAAATTTATGCCAGGCAAATACTAAGCCAAGGAAAAGAAATGGCATGGGGATATGAATTTCAGACAAAATACTATTTAAAGAAGAAAGCATAACTATAAAGGCAGAGTACCACAGTATGATAGAACATTCTTTACCAGAAAGGTGTAACAAGCCTAAGTGACATGAACCTAAAAAAAATACCCTTGATATATATAAAGCAAACGTTGACAGAACTATAAGGAGAAATCAACAAATTCATATTCTAAGTAGATAATTTAACACTTCCTTCTTATTAACTCATTTTTCTAGGAGATACAAAATTAACAAAGATACAGAATATTTGAACAATACAAAGTTTGACTTCATAGAAATGCAAGGACTTTTGCACACAAATAGAAAACACACATATTTTCAAGAACACATAGAACATTTATGAAAGTTGATCATGAGAAAGGCCATGAAGTAACCCTCAAACATTTCAAAAAGATTATTGTCATACAGACTACATTATGTAATCCCAGTGCAATTAAGTTAGACATCAACAACCTTGTTTATAAGAAACTACAACCCTCCCCATTATTTTGGAAGTTAAAAAAAGAAATACTTCTCAACAACTCATGGATTAAAGAAATCATAATAGAAATTATAAAAGATTTAGAACTGAATGCTAACAGAACTATTGCACATCAAAACATGACACAGTCAACACCATATATATAGAGAAGTTTATAGCCTTTAATACTTATATTAGAAGCAAAGAAAGCCTAAAAATTCATGAGCCATGCATCAAACTTCAGAAATTAGAATAAATGCAGAAAGTGAAGGAAAGTGATAATAAAGACAAGCAAAAAAAAAAAAAAAAAAAAAAAAAAAAAAAAAAAGAACGTTTGGTAGAGGTAATAAAAACCCCAAAGTTACTGTTTTGAAAAGTCAACGTTTGCCAAGACTGATCAAGAAAAATAGGCAGAGTCTAAGGAACACAAAGGTATCTCCAATTTACAAAGGGATCTCATATCATTCTTCATTTTTTGAAGATGAGATTAAGAGTCCTCTTAACTTCAGTCACAGCTCTTCATGGGAAACTTGAGCCCAGAGACCACATGTGACTCACACACAGTGTGGCCTTAGCACCAATCTTTCTTTTGACTTGGCCTGACATTTCTTGCAGAATTATTCCTTTGAATCAGAGGCCATGGCACCTCTTAAAAGAGGTGAGTATGGGGGTGTGGGGATCTCAGGGTTCTCTCCCAGCCCTGTCAATTCAACCCATCCTCCTTCATGGAGGCCCTACACTGTGTGGAACATTGGGGAACGATAAATGCAGAGAGAGTGAGAAGTTAATGATCTTAACCTCTAGTAACAGAATTCTTCCTAGAGAGAAATAATAGCTTTGGAATAATAGCTTGGCAAGCCACTGGGACAGAAAGTGAGGGCGCTCTCAGAAGCCCAAGCCAGAGAAGTGATGGTTAAGTTGCTGTGAGTGAGAACATGAAAAGAATTTGGGTTTTGCTCCTTGGAGGGCTGGGGAGGGAAGATCAGAGGAGAGGGAAGGAAGAGAGAGGAGGCCAGAGGGTGGGAGGCTGGGGACTACATGGACTGATGTGGACAAAATCTACTCCCCAGGGGGCTGGAGTAGCTGGTGGACTGCTAGAAATGAGGCTTAACGTTCTTCAGCCTGAGTAAATGGGAGATGTTGCAATGCAGCGTGTCTGTGTCTTTACTATAAAATACTTTCAGTGAACCTGCTTCCTACCGTGAACTTGTTAAAAATGGAAGGCTGGTGACTTGTCGGGTGGGGCTCCAAGATGAACAAGAACAATGAGCAGGATCTTAACGCCCATGGTGACCATGAGAATGTAAGCCCGCTGGGAACTGGCAGACATCTTGGAGGGGAGGACTTTGAACTCTGGGGTGAGGAAATCGTGTTTGTATCAGTTGTGACTGCATTTGACTGCAAGTAAGAGATCCCCCCAAACCCACACCCAGGCACCATCACCAAAGAATGGTTTGAACAACCAGGCAGCTGGTGTCGTGTCTCAAGGCTGAGACAGGGCACCGAGGTGGCTTCCATCTTTCTGCTCTAACTCATGACTGCATAATGGCTGCTGCTTCTGCAGACAGTTTGCCTATGTTCCAGGAAAGGAAAAAGAGGAGGGGAAAAAAGGTCGGATGCATGATTTGTCCTCTTTTGAAAAGCTTTCTCAGTAGCCCCATCCAGTGACTTCTGCCAGGCGTTGGTCACACGGCCACACTTAGCAGCAAGAGAGTCTGAGAAGGAGACTACTTTAACTGGGCATATTGCTGCCCTGAACCAAATCTGGGTTCCATCATTAAGGGAGACTTGGAAATGGCTATTGGGGAGGCAATGAGCCATGTCTGCCACTAAGCTCATCTAAACTAGAGCTAAGTGGGCTGGGAGGTCCCAGGAGCCATCTGGGTTATTTGGAGATGAATAAGACAGCCCTCGAGGAGTTCACAATTTAGAGGGGGAAGACAGACACCCAATTGGAACAACAAGAACACTGACTGACTTTTGAATATGTTGTGGTTAGGGGAGGCCATAGACGTACGCATGGAGGGCTTTGCAGCCCAGAGGCCAGCCACCCTGGCTGGGGAGGGGAGAGGCAACGGAGCGGAAGTCAGATGACCGCGTGTCTGTGGGTGAGGGGAAGGAGGGGCCTCCTGGGCAAAAGGGACCCTGTAAGTGAAGTGCAGGGGTGTGAGTCACCATGCTGTGTGTGTAATCACAAGCAGGTTCATATATGGGGCTCTCAAGTCTAGGATGGGAAGGGACAGGACATGATGTTGGAAATGTCAGCAGGGGCAGACTGCCCTTGTGCACTGGGCTAGGGTATGGACCCTGGTCTGCAGCCTAAAGGCTCTGGGGAGCCACTGGAGAGTGTTAAGCAAGGAAGTGACTTGGTCAGAACCGTGTTTTGGGTGGCCATTCTGGCACTGGGGGGGGGGCGTGTGTGTGGGCGGGGGAGCTTTGTTCTAGCAGGAGGCAGAGAGGCAGGAGGCTGGAGAGAAGGCATGGAGAGGAGGCTGTCTCTGAAGACTCGGAAGACTAGGAGCAGAGTCTATGCTGCCCCCTCCCCAGGTCTGTAGGTGGCTGATGAGTTTGGGGTGGTGCTCTTTCCTAATTCAACCCAGGAGGGGCAGGGAGTGGGACGGGCCATTATAGAGTGGGGGAGGACAAGATGAGCACGTCTCATTGTGTCCAGATTTTGGAAAGAGAACGTGAGTCAAGGAGTGAAGATCTAAACAGTTTCTCTCCTTTTTCAAAGTTGAGGAAATGGCCCTGAGAGGGTCAAATGATGCATCCAAGGTCAAGGTCATAGGACTGTTGGCTAAGCTGGCTGGAGTCCCCTAGTCTCGAGAGTCCCAGATCGGTGCTTGTGCCTGTCTGTCGTGTTGGCTGACTGTCACCTTAGAACGAAGAAATAGCTTTCAGGATCCTGGTGGAGGGAGTCTCAGGCTTACCAGCGACTAGACTGGTTGCACAGATAAAGGGGTGGGGACGGCACCAGGAGAGGAGCAGCAGTGGCTGACGAGGGGGAGGGGAGGCCCAGCACCCAAGAGGGGTGTGAAGAGATTGGAGGAGGAGAGGTGAGGCACTGCCAAGGACTTTACCTCAACTTCTTGTGATCCTCACAGCAGCACAGGAACGGGGGGGGGGTCCCCCATCTGTAGACCGGTGGCACCCACGGGTGACCCACGTTCACGTTGCCGCGGCTGGCCTCTAACCCACAGTTTCTCGAGGCTGAACCCCGGGCTCTTTGGACCTGCTGCTGTCCCGGTGCTCACCCGGCCGGGTTCAGCCTCTCCTGCGGGCGGAGGGACCGGACCCCTCCGCAGGAAAGGGACCCGCGATTGGTCCGCAGGTGGCGCTGCGCACCCGAGCAAAGGCTCGGCGCGGGCCGCAGGGCAAGGGGTCGGGCTCCCTCGACCGCCTGGGACCACTCGCCGAATGCCAAGGGAAGGCGGCCGAATGAAAGGCCTTCCAGACTTCAAAGGACATTCCCAGAATTTCCAGAGCGGCGAGGACCCGCGAGCGCGTGCTTTCACAACAGGAGCCGAGCCTAGGGCGCCCCGGCAGGAAGTGGGGGGAGCGGGGGGGGGGGCTTGCTGGAGATTCCCCCCCCCCACACACACACCTGCGGGCGCGTGTTCCTGGCTCTCCGCGGGTCTGTGCGGTGGGGCCGCAGGGCTCCGTCAGGCGCCGCCTCCCTCTAACCCGAGTTGCCCCCCAAGTCCCCGCGAGCCAGCCCACGTTTCACACGGAATCTGCCCAGATGATTCTCATTAAAGGCCACAGCTGCAAAGGATTGCATTTAGGAAAGAATCGCAATGGGGTTTATGTTTTGCTGAAAAGTAGGACGCGGGGCTCCAGGTGGGGCTTATTTATTTTGCGGGGTGGGGGGTGCTAAAGTCAAGAGAGGCCCCTGGTTCCCTTCCTAGCTTGCGACTTTGGGCTCATCGCTTCCCGCTAGAGACTCAGTTTCCTTATCTGTTGCGCCAAGGGATGGGATTAGAGCTGGACCTTTGAGCTCTGACCTTCTGAAAGTCCGGGGGTGACTTGGCACAACCCCCCTGGCCACACCCCCCCTGGCCACACTGTTGAGCCCAGGCCAGTTCTTTCAGGAGATTGGGACCACTGCTGAGTCTTGCCCGGGGTGGGGGGGTAGGGGGGTATTCCGGTCTGATGTAAAGGAGGTAGAGAAGGCTTTAGTGGGGGGCCACACAAAATTCAGACATCCTTATGGTAGGAGGCCTCACGAAGAAGAAGGGCAGCGTGGAGGGCGCAGTGGCTGCTGGCTCAGGACCAGCAGAATTCAAAACAACCCAAGGAGGGGCCACAAAGTTTCTACCCTCTTGTTCGGCCCACCATCCTGAGTTTTCTCTGGAAGGCCCCAGCTGCAAGCCGCTGGGCTACCTCCAGCTTTGGGGGCCCTGTAGACTCAACCATTCTGGACCTTATCCTGAACTTTTTGGAAGATACTTCTGCTTTTTTGGCCCCTACGATCCTGAAAGGGGAAGGTGTTTTGGATTTTCTACCTGTTGTATAAAGTGGAGGTGGGGGAGTGGCCGTTGGGGGGGGTGGGGGGAGCATAACACCTGGGCTACAGGCAGGAAAGGTGAGGCAGAACCCTGTGGACCCACAGGGGCAGATCTCTAGACATGATGTGAATTTCAAAAGCCAATTGCAGGTGGAGAACAGGGCTATTCACAGCCACAACAATAAGCAAGCAAACAAGTCTCCCCGCAAAACAATATAATGGTTTTCCTTGGGCACCTTATGTGCATGTAAATAGATAGAAACAGGCGAGGAGGCAGTCGAGGGACCTGGGGAATGCTTGCCTCCGGGGAGGGAGGGGGAAGGGTCTGGGACTGAGCTCGGTACAGAGGGACTTTAGCTTATCTGTAATGTTTTAATTTTTTATAAGAATTAGTTGTCTGATTAAAAATTAATATTTAAAAAAGTTTGTTCTTTCTCGTGGTTGCCCCAGACTACCTGTTTTAAGCTCCAAGCTGGCATTCTGTGCGATGGGTAGCGCGCTCGTGCTCCACCCGCATGGAGACCAGGAACACGTGCAGAGCACCTTACATACCAGGCGCTTTACCTGCGTGAGCTCATTTGTCAGCAGCCAGGCTGCGGTGCCTGCAGCATGACGTCAGGGCCTTTGATCTGGTCCCTCCAAGCTCCCGGCCTTCCAGACTCTGGACGTGATTTCCTTGGCCTCACCACACACAGCAGCCCCTGGAGCCCAGCACACTGTGTTGTTCTTCTCAGACTGCCTGGTTTTCATCCCCTGTTTCTCTCTCTCTCTCTCTCTTGCTGTCGGGAGGAAGGCATTTTCTATTTTCTATTTTGTTTTGAATCAGCTTCCCGAAGCTGCCCCTGGGCTGGGCGCTACAGGAATTTGCCAGGAGCCTAAATTATCCCCCAAAGCCTGGATTGTTGTACCCCATTCACTCGCTTTTTCTCCAGATATTTATGCGTCATTTACCAAGTCTGCTGCTCTGTGGACTTGGAGCCCGTCCACCTCTTCCCGTTCCTGTTGTCACTCCTTAGGCCAGGCCACTGTGACCTCTGGGTGCATCCCTCCGGTCATTTCTCCTCTCTCCAGCCAGAGAGAGTGTTCTAAACCAGATCTGATCACACCTCTCCTTTGCCGAAAACTCTCTGTGGCTTTCCATCGCTCTGGCGGCAAGTCGGCTTCTGCTCTGGCCACACCGAACACCGTCAGGTCCCCCAGTCCCATGCTCCGGTCTCTGAATCTTAACACATGCCCTTCCCTCTGCCTGCAACTCTCTCCCCACCACCTCATTTATTTCTGGCTAATTTCTACTTCAGCTTCAGGTCTCGGGCAGCACTGCATCCTGGCAGAAGCATCTCTGAGCCCTGTCCTCCCACACCTGCACCCAAATGAGTTCTGTGCATCTCGTTCTTGGGTCACTTATCACACTTTATATAATTGCATGTTCATTGTGTCCGTCTCTCCCACCAGGCTATAAAGTCGTGAATGCAACATCTTGAATAATAACAATGACAACCCCCACTGCCAGCTGAGCTCTTGGTTACTGTAACATGTGCCAGGCACTGCGGTAAGTGTTCTGTATGCTCTCCACCAGCTCACTCCCACCTCCCCATGAGGCGGGAGCCTCTACCACTACCATCTCCACCTTTCAGATGAGGAACGGAGCCTTACAGAGGTCAAAACTGACCAAGTCATGTCGCTAGTAGATGGTGGATCCAGGGTTCCAACCCCAGCAGCCTGACTTCGGAGCCCGCACCTTCCCCCACTGGGAAGGGCAGGGTGGTGTCTGTCTGATTCATGATTATATTCCTAGCTCCTAACACAGTGCCTGCCGTCTAGAAGGAACTCAATAACTATTTGTTGAATGAATAAATAAATCAAGAGATGTTCGGTGATGGGCAGCAAATGTAATCCCTGCTTGGATTAGTTCCTTTTAAATGCAGTGAGGGGAAGCAGAGCTCCGTTATTGATCCACACCAGAAACCACTGGCATACGTAAGTAAGACGATCTGAAGACTCCCAAGCCACGCGGCTGGCTGTTTGCTGGGCTCGGCCTGGCCTCCTGGCCGATGGGATTTGATGAGATGGGACCGGACACACAGAGAAGGTTCTGGAGTCTGGGGAGGGGCCGGGGGCCCTCAGGATCAGGTCTGGAAAAGCCATCTTGGGAATTTCAGTGTAACCAGAGCTCCGGTAGGACCTGAGAACTGTGTTACTGTAGGGAGATGGATGGGAGAGAAACAACCCACAAGACTCGAATTTATTTTCTTCTGTCCAAAATGGGATTACTCCTGATGATTTAAATCAGTGGTTCTCAACTAGGGGGCTTTTGATCCCCACGGGACTTGGGCAATATCTGGAGACACGTTTGGTTGTCACCACTGAGGGTGGGAAGGGCTGCTAGCATCTGATGGGTAGAGACCAGATCCTACAATGCATGGGACAGCCCCCCTCCCCGCAACCCCAACACAGCATTGTCTGGCCCCAAATGCCCTTGGTTCTTCAGAGGCTGAGAAGTCCGATTTAAGCAATGGGATGAGTGGACCCAGTGACTGCCTCCTCTGATGGCCTTTGACCTACTTGAACAGTGAGGCCGGTGACAGGGGAAGGACTGGAGTGACAGACACCCTCTCTACTCCCCACTCCTTCCTCCACCAGGAACACATTACCAGTGACTCAGTGCATCTCTGTGCCTCCCCCCCGCCGCAACAATCCCTCACACTTCTGTTATCACTGCGGGATCAAAAATTTGAAACATTTGGTGCCCATATTTGAGAAAAGTGGAGCGGAGGGGTCTCAGATGTGAGCAGGCTTGGCTCATTGTCTTCAGGGGACATGGCTGTGGGAGCATTCACACGGCTGGCTCATAACTCTGGTGGTCACGGCCAGAAGCTGGGGGGTTAGAATGGGGTGGGGGAGGCCGCTGGGGGCCATCGTCAGGATTTGCCCAGGCAAACTAGAAAACTTGCCTTTCCCATGCCCCTGCGGCTGGTGGCCTGACCCCTTCCTTCCTTGTGGCTGATGCATATTCATACTGTACAGGCGTCTGGAGAACTCGCTGTGCTCCAGAGACACCATCAGGGACTGCTTCGGTCAGGGGCCTGCCCCAGCCTTCAGAGACATAATAGAATAGTTCTCTGTCTCCTACTGTGTTATTGCAGGTCCTACAAAAAGCAGAGCTTGAGATAGAATTAGGCATGCACAACAGTTATTGGGGGGATCTCTGGTGAAGGATAAAGGGCAAAGAGCCGGCAGGAGCCTGACATTGGGGAAAGGAGGGAGGGAAGGAGAAGCATCAGACAGGGAGCGCTCAGACCACAGCGCAGTTCTGAGAACCCTTAACCAGTTGGAGGAGGCTGTGTCCCACACGTGGGGTGCTTGTCTGTGCCAGGCTCAGCCCCTGGCCCCTCCTGAGCCTTGACCTTGGGCATTGCTTCTCCAGAAGGCCTCTGCAGGAACCCTGTTCAACTTCTCACCTTCTGAGACAACGAGAAAAGTACTGAAGTCTAAACTCTCGCCTTGCAGCTCTCCTGACCCCCAAGCGCAAGGTGGCTGTCCCACTTTAATTCTCCCTTCCCTGCTGGCCTGTCACCCCCATCAGCGGATGAGGTCTGTTGCCCGCTTAACCAGCCTGCCTCCTGGTCCCCACCTTTGCGCGTCTGTCAAGACTTCCTTCTGCCCAGAGAGCCTCCTCTTTCTCTGTAATCAAAACGAAACCTGCCCAGTACCTGGCTGGTGCCGACTCCCACTTCGTCCAGGATTTCTTCAGCTCCCACTGACGTCCCCAGTCCTGGAATCTCTCTTTTATACGGGAGCGCTGCCGTACCATAGCATCTCACTGCTCTCCAGTTGTTTCAGCTGTTGCGACTGTGTTTCTTAAACTCGCTTACAAATTCCTTGAGGGTCAGGACAGGATGAATCCGTTTCCTCTCCACGATCCCTTCTTTCCTTCTCTTCCTCCCTTCCTGCCATTTATCAAGTGTCAGGTCTTTCAGTAGACACGGATAGGACTTTCTTCCATACTGACTTTGGTCGCCTCTGGGTCCCGGGTTGGCAAAATTGTTACTTTGTTTCTTTGTTTGTGTTGGTCTCCGACTGGCTTGATCTTACCCTTTCTCATCCGCCCCTGGGTCCCAGTGACTTCTAGAACCCCCTTCTCTGGCCTCCCCAAATTTATCCCTGTTCTCAGTGCCTGGATGCATACTGAGGAACCAGTGACTTCAAATAACCCTGAAGTGACTTCTCCCAAGGGACTTTTTGACTAGGTCCTGAAGAGTGGGAACGTCAAGTTCTAGTAAGTTTCACACATGAGCTAGGCTCTTTACTATTCAATACAGTAGCCTCTAGTCGTGTGTGGCTATTGAATTAAAATGAAAAATATAGCTCCCCTGTTATGGTAGCCACATTTCAAATGCTCAGTAGCCTTGTGTGGCTAATGGCTACCCTATTGGCCTGCATAGCCTGTTTCCATCATCACAGAAAGCCCTACCAGACTTGCTGAGATAAGGAAAGGCATTTTTAAAACAGCAGGTCTGAGGTGTATCCGGAACTGAATCATCTCAGTGAAGAGGTTCTTGTCTCACCTAAGAGAAGAGCCAAGTCTAAGGCTCCCTCACGGAGCCACAGCCAGCCACAAAAGGTGTCCCTGAGCGAGAGCAGGCCTTGAGATGACGGAAGCAGGGGTCCTGGAGATAGGAACAGGCCCCTGGGCATCTCCCAGGCCTGGGTCGCTGCCGTCTGGCTGTGGGATGCCATCTCCAGATGGCCAGAGATGCCGGCTTACAGGGTGGAACTGCTCCCCACGGCCCCCGAAGGGGAAGCAGGTTAGCTGCAGCCTGGGTGTGGGATTCCTTCTGCTCCTGACAATGAGCATTCTGCAGCAGTCGATATCAATTATTAAGCAGAAAGCGCAAGGAGAGTCTGTGGGGCAGTGGAGAATGGGAGGGGTGGAGGAGACAGAGAGAGCACTAGGGAGGAGGTGAGGATGCGGGGTCGGGAAGGTGGGGGGTGGGGGGTGAGGGTGGAGCAGAGACACTGGGCAGAGATTCAGGTGCTTTTGGCAAACCTGAGCGTGTTCAGGAGTCAGACCCCAGGATGCTGCGGGGACTTGAGTTTCAGTCTGATGGGGAAGGTGGTGAGGCCTGAGGTGAGAATACTCAGAGGACACGGAGCTTTTGGAAAACGAAAGGGCAGTCATCTAAAGCAGGAGTTGGCAAACCTTTCATGTGAAGGGCCGACTGTTTTAGGCTTTTAGGCTTGGCGGTTTCTATCACAATTACTCAGCTCTGCTGTCACACAGAAGTTGCTATGCATGGTGTATAAACCGATGGGCTGTGGATCGGTTCCCATAAAATGTTTCTGGAAACAGGTGGCAGGCTGGATTTGACCCTTCTTTTGATCTAGAACCTCAACCCACGAAGTGTGTTCCCTGGACCGGGAGCGTCAGCAGCACAGGGGCTTATGAGAAATGCAGGACCTCAGACCCCACCCGAGAGCCATAGAATCAGATCTGCACTTCAGGAGGTCCTCTGAGCCTACCGAAGTTTGGGGAAAAGAGTTTAGTTGTTCCGGAAGGCTCCAGGCATTATCGGGAGCAATGAGTAGAAATGGCAGGAAGTGGAATTTCAGCTCAACGTTGAGATGAACTTTCTACCAAAAACAGTTGCCCTCAAATGCAACAGGAGGCTGTCTCCGGAGGGTGTAAGCATTCTGCACTGGGATGGCCGAGCTAAGGCTGGACGGCTGGCTGTTCAGGATGGGAAGGAAGACTTGGACAGGTTAAATGGCATCCTGGCTTAGTTTCCTAGCTGGGAGGCAAGCTGCCTGGGCTCGAATCTTGGTTGGACAAGAAGATGTTTCATTTGTTCTTATTTCAGATTCTGCATCTGTCAGGGTAAGCAAAGACTTCCCAGGGCTGTGCTAAGAATTAATGTACTTAAAGTAGGATAATAGAACTTACCACATGCGAAGCATTCCGCGTTAGTTCTTGCTATGGAGTACCTAATTCCATAACAGAAATCCGTATTTTTGGTTGGCTCAAGGATCTTTGTGTCTCTCCCTTCCAACTCTGAGATTCTGGCTCTGAGGGGGTGGGGGAGGATTTGGGGAGTAACATCATAGCCAGTGTTTTTGGAGTATTTCGTACGAGCCAGACGTTATGCAAGCATCAGTTAATGGCTCTCAAATTACTTTCAGATACTTGCTGGCGTGTAAGAGCAGATAGGTTATAATCTGCATGCTTCAGCTTTCGAACGGCTCGTCGAGCCAGAGATGATGTGCTTGGTTTTGTCACTGACAGATTAACGTGGCGATGAGTGAGGGCACAGAACGCCCTAGAGCTAGTCGAAGAGTTAGTTCTCTGGGCCACGTCACTGACTCGAGTCTCAAGATGACGGTGGCGGGGGACGGGAGGAGGATCCGTTCATGGCAGAAAAATAAGATGCCTGCTGACTCCCAATCCTATTCGTGTGGAGGTCCCCAAAGATTTACTATCCCTTCTGTCCCTGTTGCTTTTGTGTTTATAATCCCCAACTATGGGTTTCAGGGACAGACCTTGGTTTGGGCACTTGCTCTGTCACTTCTTAGCTGTGTGGTCAGGGGCAAGGCTCTTGACCTCTCTGAGCCTTGTCTAACGGGCTGATAATGCTGTGCGCTTCCTGGGGTTGTGGCAAGGATGAAGTGAGAACGTGTGAGACCTCCAAGAGTGGTACAATGTTGGGTGTCATTTTGATGAGGGCTGTAAGCCTCTTAGAGGCTCTTCTTTCCCCCACGGTGCGTGCTCCATAATAAGGGGTTAATACATACTTAGGGGATGTGCGAGGAATAAATGATCTCCTACAGCCTGGGAAGAAACCGCTTCTGATGATGGGAGTGTGATAAATCCCCTTCCCCCTCCCCCCAAAGACCACCCCCCACNTTTTTTTTTTTTTTTTTTTTTTTTTTTTTCCCCCAAAGACCACCCCCCACCCCCACCAATTCCTGCACCAAGGCTCCCTCTAGTTCCTTGTGGGCTGCGGGAGGAAGTTGCCATCATCCTGCGCTATGCACCTTTCTCCCCTAGTAACAGCTTTGGCTTGGCTTTGTGGAAACCAACACAGAGTTCTTATCTTCCCAAAGAAACCTTTCAGAAAACAGCGCACTGAATTTTTTATGGCGCATGTGTGTGCTTTGGTTTCAAAAGGTGGGTGGGAAAGAAAGGAAAGATTGCCCTTTGGACCCAAAGGCGGTATCTAGCAAAGCTTGAGGCGTCCTTTCTTACTGTTGAAAACGCTCCCCCCACGTCCTTCCTTGCGTCCTCCCTCCCTCATATAATTTTTGGTGCTTTAAGTTAATTAATTTAAAGTGACGATAGTCCCAGATGAAGCTGTAAATTAGTTTCAAATGGCACAGCCGGGCCACCCACTACTGGAAGATCGTACTGCCGTGACAACATTAAACCTTGAACAACCCCCGGCAAGGCGGGAGGAGGGAATCCTCAAACCTCAAGTAAAAACACATTTCCAGCTCTATTCCTTGCTGCAGCCCTTAAGAAAGTGGGACCAGATGGATGGTGGCTTTGATAATGAGAGAGGCAATCAACTTTAGATTAAAAAAAAAACAACAATCCTAAACCCTACCCCGAAAGGATGAGTCTGACAGTCAAATCCCAGACACATAACGTTCCATTTAAGAAGCTCTTGACATATTAGCCGGGAACAGAGGGGGTTCTGAGAGAGGTCAGTCCTTCTCTGCCGGAGCATTCTCCACTGTTCCCTTCCCTCTGAAGCAAAGCTCTCAGCTCCCTAATTGAAAACAGTATCTTTGGACGTTAGCGATGGTCAGATTTCCCCTGGAAATCACTAACGTTCTCGGGAGGCTTGGCTGCTGCCTGCTGCCAGATTCTAGAGAGGAGAAGACATGTCTGTTTTTAATTTAACTTAATTTTTGTTTTTTTGGTTGGGTTGTGATTTTTTAGCGGGGGGAGGGTGGGAGGACAAGAGACCAGGAACAAAGAGGAACAGTTCAGTGTGAAGAGAAAAGAACACACTGCAGTCTCAAGATTTGGGCTCCTGCCTCCATGTGGCAACGTACCAGCTGTGTGACTTGGGAGACATTCTGACATTTCTTGTGCCTCCATTTCCTCGTCTGTAAAATGGGGGTGAAAAAGCTTACCGTCCGGGGTTGCCAGGGGACTCAGGTAAAGTGACGGATGTGAATAGGCTGGATAATGCCAAAGGCCTGGCCACGGCTCTGTGGGCGGACGGTTCTCAGTGACAGAGCTGGGCGGAGCCTAGAGGGAAGATGTTAGAATAGGAACGAGGGTGTTGGGCATTTTGTCTGGCTCCGCCCCTTGCCAGCCCTTGGTTTTGGGGTCAGTTCCTTGTGCGGGCTGGCCCTCAGCTTTCTGCCTGTCTGACCACGGCTGCTGTGGATCCCGGCCCACTGGCCAAGGCTGACAGGAAGAGCGGATGAATGGCGTGCACCTGCTGAGCTGTGGGCCGTTCGTCCACACCTGGCACACGCTGGGCACTCAATAAATCATTGTCAAGTGAGTGAATGAACATGGGAAGGGGCTTGCAGGAGGAGCCAGGTAACTGCTGGAAAGCGGTATGATTAAATTGATTTCTCAGTGATCACGGCACGCTTCTCTGGGGACTTTGTCCGAAGAGACAGGCCACGTCCTTCCTGTTGCTCAGCAGGATGTTGGAGTCCCCAAAAGTGGAGAGACTCCAATGGAATGAGACCTTGGTTTGGTCCAGAGAACATTTGCACGTTCGCCAGTTCAATGCTTTTGGAAAACGTGGAGATTTGGTTCTGATTCAAGCTTCTTCTCAGGCTTTTTTAAAGGCTATATTTGGTAATATTTATAAGCATCGTGGGGACCAGGCCTGGACCTGTCTTATTCACTGAAGACTCGAAGCATCTAACAGGTGCCTGACACACAGGACAGGCTCAATAAATAACTAATAAGTAAATGCAGGAATTTCGGTGTTCTGTTTCCCACCCCCAAGCCAAGACGGACACCGAGGCCTGGCAGTTTCTGTACCAAGGGGGACGTGAGTGAGAGCTGTGGCTTTCTGGGAGGGAGAGTTGCTCAGTGCAGTGAGCTGACCCATCTGCAGGATTCCCCAGGGGGCGCTGGGTGACCAGGGGGTGAACGTGGGGACCGAATGCTTGGGGCAATGCTCGCTTATTACTCATGCTCTCCCGAGCCATAGCCAACAGCACTTGCGATGTGCTTCTGGGATCAACCACTGTCTTTCCTGGGCCCTGCTCCAGGCTCCGGGCAGTCCTGGGTTGGAGAGTACATTCTCAATGAGCTGTTTGCCTCAAGACCAGGTCCTGCTCAGGCCACTGACTTGTCTGTGCTCTGCAGTCTCCAGACACATCAGAATCCGCTTGCTTTGCCGGTGAGAAAGGTTGTTTACCCCCAGGGTCCTTGAGGAAGGAAGTAACTGCAAGTGAGACGCACGGTGGATGGAGCTGTGAAGGTTGAAATCTCACTCTGATGGGCTGGTTGGGATCCTGGTCAGGCCCCTGGTGAGATGGCAGCTGGAAGATGTCTGTGTGTGCTTGACCCGTGCTCTGTTTTCTCCTCTCCTCTCCCCCCATTTCTCTTCTCTTCCCTCTGTCTGCTCCACTCCATTCTCCTGCCCACCCCCACTCTGAAAATCAAGGCCGTGGGAGGCTTTAGCAGAGGGGAGAACAGAAGGGAGGCTGGAGGGGACTCTTCCTCCTGGCCATCGCATTTTCCTCCAGCCACTGGTGGCCAGCCTCGGAGAGCGTTGATCCACTAGCTGCTTGTTTGGCGCTCCGAGCAGCTCAAGTCACGGCACTGGGATGGTTCTGCGACCAACTGGCTATCATTAGCAGCTTTCAGAAATGTCTCCCCTTTCCTCCAGTCTCTCCCTCTCTGCCCGTCTCAGCTCTAACAGCTGGAAGAAATTTCTCCTTCATCTGCTATATTCAATCTTTCACGAAGCTCCATCAATTTTGCCTTTGAAATTTCTTTGCACTGGCCCCTTCTCTCGTTCCCACTGCGCATCCCCGAGGCCTGGCTCTCATCCCCTTTGCACGCCCAGGCTGCCTCGAGAAACTCTTGGCAGGGTTCCCTGCCTCTGGCCTCTGCATCTTCGGTCCATCCCGCACGGCCAAGCCCGACTCCTCTTTCTCAAAGCCGTTTGCATCCTAGGGATGCCTCAGCTCGGGATCCCTGGGCTCTCCAAACTATGTGGCATCTCCCAGACAGCTTTAGTAGCTCCCTGTGCTGTATCATTTCTTCCCAGAGCGGTGGCCGTATTAATTACTCAAGGCTGCTACAATGAATCGCACGAAGTCGGTGACTTAAAAAACAACAGCCTTGTTTTCTTACAGTTCCGGAGCCCAGAAACCTGAACTGAGGCTTAGGGGCCCAAACTAAGGCATCAGCAGGGCTGTGCTTCCTTGGGAGGCTCCAAGGAGAACAGTTGTCCTGCCTCTTCCAGTTTCTGGTGGCGGCTGATGTCCTCTCGGCGTGTGGTCACGTCACTCCTCTGCCTCCGTGGCCCGTCTCTCTGCGTCTGTGGTCACATTGCCTCTTCCTCTCTGTGTGTCAAATCTCCGTCTTACAAGAGACTTGGGATCGCATTTAGGGCGCAGCTGGATTGCCCAGGATCATCTCTGCATCTCAAGTCCGAACTTCATCACGTCTGCGAAGCTGTGATAGTCACAGGGTCCGGGCCTGAGGACATGGCTATCTTTGGGGACCATCATGCAGCCAGTCACAGGCTTCTTATCCATTCAGCACTGCAGCAGATATCTGATGGGTACCCACTCTATGCTAGGCTCTGTTCCGGGCAGCAGGAGTCATTAAGACTTACGAAGGCTTTTCCTAGGGCCGTCCACAGGGTGAGCCACCCCTTATCTGGGCTCTGTCCCTCCTGGAGCATGGTGTTAGCACAGAGCACGATCGCCCCATTCTACTGCATTGTCACCTGTTATGTGCCTGTCCCCCTCCATCTCCCTGAGCCACTTGAAGGTTGAGCTCACCTCTCCTATCTGTACTTAGGGCTGGATGGGCCACGTAGTCGGGACTCAGTGAACAAGTCTCTCATTGCGACCTTCCTCACTCTTCCTACTATGTCTATAATTTCCTTAAATAGTGAGATGGCTCTAATAATACTCTATGCCTCCAAATAAACATTCAGGGTCTGGCCTTCCTGGTGTTCATCTCCTTGGGCCCTGGTGACAGGGGGATGCCTTAAAGGGCATCTGCCACTCTGCTCTGCCTGGTCCCCAACAGTGTCCTGATTTAATGCTTTTTCTTGTCCGTTTCTATTGCCGGTCGGCGTTGGGGGGAGTGAAAATGGGGGGAGCAGCTGTGACATCAGAGGATTGCTGTCTGTGGCGACTCCTGGGTCACCCTTACGAGGGCCGTTCCTAGCAGGGCCCATCCATGGCCCCACTGGTGCTATGCCAACACCATCAGTCCAGATCTAGTAAACTGGGGCTTCGTTTCCATAGTCAGAGAGGACGAATATTCTCGGTAGGGTCTTTCTCAGCAAGTCCTGACGCACACAGTGCCCTGTCACCTACTGCCCTGTGCTCTTGGTTTATCATTTTTAAACCTGATACCTGTTACCCTGCCTCAGGAAAGCACATACAGTGCAGTAAACCAGTGGTGCCAACTGGGACCCCCTGGATCTGTACGTAGCCCTTGGAAGTGCTGGACTTAGTTGTAGCCTAATGTCTCGGAAGGGCCTTGAAAAGGCAGCGCAACTCGAAATGTCATGCTTGCCTTACAAGCTGGGCCATCCTGTATTTCAGTTTTCTCTGTGCCCCCTGCAGGCGCTGGCAGTGAGAGCTCAGCAGTGACTCTTTCCTGATCTGCTCCAACAGCGTGTGCCGCTTTTCTGGGTGGAAACTCCCCAGGGAGAAAAATCATGTCGCACACACCCCCCCATCACTCCGTGGCCCCCCACAGAGCCTCACCAAGTGAACCGGCTGGTAGATATTTGGATGCTGGACAGTGCTTTCCGAGCTGAGGCTTTTACTCACTTCTCAGATGACATTGGCCACATCCCTACGTCATTTGTGCTGTCGTTTGATTGCCATTTGTGTTTAACCTGTCTCCGATTCTAGCTTAGATAAGTAGACACTTATTTTATTTTTTAAAGATTTTATTTATTTATTTGAGCGAGAGCAAGAGAGAGTGAGTGAGCAAACGTGCGCGTGTGAGGGAAAGAGAGCGAGAGAGACATGAGCAAGCACAGGGGCAGAGGCAGAGGGAGAAGCAGACTCCCTGCTGAGCAGGGAGCCCATAGGTCACCGGGCTCCATCCCAGGACCCGGAGATCAGGACATGAGCCGAAGGCAGACACTCCATCGACTGAGCCACCCAGACGTCCCAAGTATAAACTTATTTTAAAAGGAAACATTACATCTGTACCATAAATAGAAAACCAGCATCGCAATGGGATTCCGGGCAGGCTGCCCCAGAATGTGCCATTCGGGCCTGTGGACTATTTCGAGCTAAAGACGCCCAAGCCCGTCAGAGTCAGGGAGAGCCTTTACCTGCCCCTACATGGCCCGAAAGACTTTAGATGCAGGGCCTGTACCAGGAAGAGAGCTATGCTTTTCTCATTTTCCTGTAACTTGTTGTCCTCCCTTTCGAGCCCCAGAGCCCTACTCCCTTCTGCTTAGCTTAAGATGGTGTATAAGCCTCAGTTACTGACTGTCTGAGAGGGTCTCCTGTCTTTGCGGGGCTCCCATACGTACACATATTAATCTGCCTCATGTCAATTCAGTTATCAGACCAGCCAAAGAATGCAGAAGGGAAGAAGGGAAAATGTTTTCCTCCCTTACAATCACTTGTCATAAATAGAATGTAACTATAAATAAATATACTAAAAACAAAATAATATTATTCACCTACAAATTGAAATACACAACGAAATGCAGGGTAATAAACAGCGAATTGATTCCCAAGATCTAATTGATTCACAAAAATGAGATCCTCGGTGAGAAAGGTGGGATGGCTTAGGACTAGCCACTAATAAAAGAATATTAAGCTTGGTGTCCTTTGAGTTAAGATGACCACGGGTTTCTACGTCAATTAAATGATAATGTTTTTTAGCTTTGGGGATAACCAGCACTGAGAAGCCCATCTCACATGTGTTCATAGCCGGAAAGGGTACCTTCCCATGGCCCAGATGGGAGACAAATGTTAAACAATTAAAGTGTTTTAGTATGCATATCTTTTGGTCCAGGTAAAAGAACAGATGCTTCGTAACTTCCTTCATGTGGGGTTATGAACCATAAATATATACAATGAGCCTGTGAACCCAGCCCCATCTTAGGAGCATTGCTGATAGACCGCTCCTCTCCAGGGCAGCCTCCAGTCCCTGCCTTCCTCCCCTCCTCTCCTCCGGTAAAAATTGTCCTGACTTCCTTTGCATTTAAAAATAGTTTAACCATCTAGGACCTTCCTGAACAGTATATTGTTTGGATTTGCTTGAATATGAGGTTTATAAAATGCTGTCGTCTCGTTAACATCTTTTAGGAGACTGGGTAATTGGCTACAGTGTGTCTATGCAGCGGGAAATGAGCCCACTCAGACTGCATGCGACCCCTCGGATTAATCCGCATAAGGCAGTCAGCTGGTCCCTGACTCCTATTCTACCCAGGCAGCTCCAGCTTTCACCTTCAATGAAATTCCACGGTGGGTGGCACGAAAAGGGCTCCCCTTCCTCCGCCTTCCACAGCCCAGCTACTTTCTATAGAGAGCGGTTTTAGCTGCTGAGGCCGCTCTCCTCAGAAAGCCCTGCTTGCAAGACTGGCCCTTCGCTGACATCCAGCAACGTGGGTGTGGGCAAGGTCCCCACCATTCCCTGGTAAGGGCGGCTCCCGGTGCTTGAACCGTCCCAACAGTGGGATTCACACTCAACACCTGCTTGCCTTCTGGGAGGCTGGAATTTTGGTATGTGGCAGGCAGAGGGCGCCTATGTGACCAGGACCCCGTTACGCGTTCCCCCAGTAAAAGCCACAGGCAGGCACCTACTGAGCTTCCCCAGGAGACAGCATTTCACACGTGCTGTCACAACTCCCTGCTGGGGAATTAAGCTTGTCCTGTGTGTCTCCAAAGGGGGAGAGGACCCTGGAAGTGTGTGCCTGGTTTCCTCTAGACTTGGCCCCATGCGCCTTTCTCTTTG
This sequence comes from Ailuropoda melanoleuca, assembly GCF_002007445.2. NCBI lineage: Eukaryota > Metazoa > Chordata > Mammalia > Carnivora > Ursidae > Ailuropoda > Ailuropoda melanoleuca. The sequence goes on from NC_048222.1 coordinate 37,674,792, forward strand.
CTGACTTTGCTCTGTATCCTTGTGCTGTAATGAATCGTAGCCATGAGTAGGACCGTGTGCTGAGTCCTCGGAGTCTGCCGCGGGTGCTCTTGGGGGGGGCCTCGGACTCCTCCAAACTTCTGTTTCCTGCACCACATTGAGACTCTATGTGGACTAACCTTTGCTCTGAGATTTATACTTTGGAGGGCCCGAATATCACACACACACACACACGCACACTCTCTCTCTCACACACACACGCACAGAGACACACACACACACTCACACACACTCACACACACACACACTCTCACACACACTCTCACACACACACAGAGAGACACACACGCACACACTCTCTCACGCACACACTCACACACACACGCACACACTCTCTCACACACACTCACACACACAGAGACACACACACGCACACACTCTCTCTCTCACACACACACTCACACACACACTCTCACACACACAGAGAGACACACACACGCACACACTCTCTCACACACACAGACACACACACTCTCTCACCCACACACTCACACAGAGACACACATGCACACACTCTCACACACACACACAGAGAGACACATGCACACACTCTCTCTCACACACTCACACACACTCTCACACACACAGAGACACACACTCACACACACAGAGAACACACACACACACACTCTCACACACACACTCACACACACACTCACACACTCACCCACACACACGTACTCTTGCCTCTGACACTTGGGATCCGAAGCTCAAGGCGGGCCCAGCACAATCCATAACCCTGAAGACCAGCTCTGTCAAAATCACCATCCAGACCCCGGGGGACACATTTCTTGTCTGTGCTCGGGAAAACTGGATCCGATGCTGTGAAGGTCGTGTGCTCAACACTTCTAGAAATGTTGGAGGCGGACGGCTCCTCGAGAGCAGGGCGGATCAGAGCCGGGGAAGGGCTTGCGTAAGAGAAAAGCAAATTAATTAACTTGTCAAATCCTTCCTCTCAGCTTGAAGGCAGTAGATTCTTGTAGAACAGTTATTGTTTCTCAGCAGTGCCAAGCATTCATTCTCTTGCTTCTCTTCATACTCCCATCCCTGGTTCTGGAGATAAGAATGCACACCGAGCTCCCCACACTTGCGAATGGATGCTGAGACATATTTTACTAGAGCGAACAATTCATATTACTCTTAAATTTGCATATATGCAGCTCAAGACAGAATATGTGTGAAGTATGACATCGATTCTGTCCACTGGCAGCTAGATGGGCACTGAATCATAGAGTCGCAAACTTTTATTTTTATAAAAATATTTACTATCCAAATTTTTAAGAAATTAAATGTAAAAGTTTCAGCTTTATTTAAGAACCTTTGATTAAAATATTTTATATGTATTTTGATTTATCTTTTGCCTTTTAATTTTTCTAGCCATTTTTAATATTTTAGAAGAGAAATAACTTTTACTGAATCATATCAAAATATGATTTTTAAAAAATTTTTCCAATTTTTACATGTAGTTTAAGGAACTTTAAAAATGAAAGTACATTCATGGTTTATTCTCTTTGAATACAGTCACATTTTATATTTCAATTATTACATGATTATCATCAATAGAGTCAAGTTTTGTGAAAATGGATGTACTTGGAGACTTCTTTGAAGTGAAGGCAAAAATGTTATGAAATAAATATAAAGTAATAAATGAGCTATGTCTCCATTTATTTTAATACTTATTCAAATAAGGCCAGCCCATTAATGGAACACTCAGACGTGCACAATAATGGTTAAACTGAGTTGTCTTTAATGGAAGACCTTCAGTTATTTAAAGGCTACAACCATACTAATTTTTTCAGGTTGCATTGTTAGGAAGATCTTTCGGTCCAGGTGGTGCGTAGGACATTGTAGTTGATGTAACAGTTGGCTGTGTGAGAACTTGCGTGTGTAGACACACGGCGTGCGGGCCCCGCTCATCTCCGGCCCTGGCTCTGCCCGTGTTCACGCACGTCTTCTCCCCCCCTTTCCTCACTGCAGGAGGACGTGGTTTCCGGTGAGGCAGGAGCCCCTGGTGCGGAGTGCTGGGCAGCTGTGTGGACCAGGCCACCGCTGACTCTGTGTGCGGGAGTCACCAGGGCCAAGGCCATGCCAAGGCCAAGAGAGAGAAAAGACCCGGGAGCCTCCCTCCTCAGTGGGAGGCCCAGAAAGCCTTTCTCCACTCACCCTTTAGCTTCTGTACACAGTTCTGGAAACACGGATGCTGGGGAAAATGCTCACATTCTGTGCTTGGCGGGGGGGAGGGCGCTGATGTTTAGCTCTGCTGCTTTCTGGCAATGTCACGCTGAACTGATTGCCTTAACCTTTTTGATGTTGTTTCCACATATGCAAAATGGAAATACTCATTCTCCCTTTTCAGCAATGAAAATTGGAGATTTGTATCTAAAACACACAGCATGTCCCTGGGATGCGGCTTCATACATGGTAACCAGTGGTTTTGAACAGGGAAACTGAGGAAGGGTGTCATGCAGGAGGCTAACGGCACACTGGTGGCCAGTAGGAGAATGAAGACCTAGGCATCCTGATGCCCGGCCTGATGATCTTTCCATTTTCTGGGCTCTCTATACCCTGGGTCCTCTAAAGCCCCCACCTGCTCGCCTGGCCACACCTGGGTTAGGAAGGATGCTTGCTCTCTGCGCTGTGAGGTGTCTTGGTTGAGCACCAGTTCACTTTCCTCGGGATCTAGCTTGGAGGATTTACAGCCAGTTTGAGTGCACACTGGAGGTCCCCTTACCTGTAAGTTATTCCACTGGTAATTAGATTTCTTTCTATTGTGGGAAGCCAGCATGTGTAAATCCGCAGAAACCTGGGACCAGATGATATAAGGGTCACCCGAGCCTCCGCACTGCCTAAAATGCATCTTCCAGGAAAATGATTTCTCTGGGCACGTAAGTTACTGTGGTCCCAGGGTAACTATCGCTCAGGCTCTGACCATTCCCGTGATGCTGTGTTCACGTGATGTAGTGTTCATGGCCCCTCGGCAGCTTGCCCGCCTTTCCCTGCTCTCTGAGCAGACGAGGCTCATTGATGCTTGCTGTTGCTGGATATGACAAATGTAAGGGGAGGGGGCAGAGAGTGGGGGGGGATCTGCTTCCTTCCCGGCCCACTTTTCTTCCCAGGCTAGACAGACTCAAGTCCAGAGATTCTTTTTTTTTTTTTTTAAGATTTTTTTTTAATTTATTCAACAGAGATAGAGACAGCCAGCGAGAGAGGGAACACAAGCAGGGGAGTGGGAGAGGAAGAAGCAGGCTCATAGCAGAGGAGCCTGATGTGGGGCTCGACCATAACGCCGGGATCACGCCCTGAGCCGAAGGCAGACGCTTAACCGCCGTGCTACCCAGGCGCCCCTCAAGTCCAGAGATTCTTATCCCTCAGGTGAGCCACTTGGAGGTCAAAGACACTTTGAACCGTGGCACAAATGGCTATCCATTTGCAAGAGGATAAAATCAGGTCCCTACCTCATGCCATGTATAATAGCAAATTTCAGATGGATTAAAGGTTCGTGCATTAGATATAAAATATTAAGAAATTAAAAGAGTGTAAGACTATGTTTATGTACGATTACATGTAAATTAGTCTGTCTGCCTATGTGTGTATGTATGTACATATCTATCTATCATCTATCTATCATCTATCCCTCAAGGCCAGGTAGAGGGACACATGTCATGTCCCTACTTGATCTCTGTCTCTATATCTTGGGGTGAGGAAAGGCTGTCTAAATCTGGTGCCAAACGCAGAAACCAAAAGGAAAAACGTTTGGCAAGTTGGACCACCTAAAAATTAAAAAGCAAAACATAAAGACCCCCCCAAACCTGTCCTATGGAAGGAGCCATAAAAAAACCAAAATATAAATGCATTAATAACAGCCGGGGAGAAAGTATTTGGTACATATACTAGCAGGCAAGCTGTGAATACCCATGCTATAGAAAGTATTTCCCCAAATCAATCAGAAACAACAAAAACAGGTAAACCGGAAACGTACACACACACACACACACACACACACACACACACACACACTGCAAATGGCCCATTAACGAGGAAGCAAATGTAAAAAGATATTCTATCTCATTAATAACTGAGGAAATTTCAATGTAAGCAACAATGTGGCATTGTTTTTATATTTGCCTATCTGATTAAAAAGATTGGTAACCTTCAGAAATGGGGAGACTGAGGAAATGAGCACACACCCAGTGTTGGGAGGAATGTAAATCCCTGTGACCTTTTTGAGGGGAATTTGTCAAGAGACGTACACACTTAGAATGTGCCTATTGAATAATACAGCTCTCTCTCCTCTGAGAATTCATCCTCCAAAAATCATAGCATGAATGAGTAAAGATATACGTACAAGGACATCCTTTGTACTGTGGCTTATGAGAACAAACAGTAGTAAAAGATTCCCATCGCAGAGCATGGTATATTTATGTAATGGGATTCTACCCCACTGCTGAGAAAGAAGGTAGATCTGTGTAATAAGTACTAATGTTTTTCTGAGCATTTATCCTGGTAAGCACTTCTCTGTGTGCTCTCTCTATGTGACCTCACTTAACCCTCTCGACATTTTATAAAGTAGATAGTGTTGTAATTATCCATGTGTACCAGCAGAGGCACAGAGAGGTTATGAACCTTCACAAGATCACACAGCTGTGAGAGGTCAGAGCTGGTATTTGAACGAGGCAGTGAGGCTCCGGAGCCATGGACTAGGAAGGGGGTCACCAAAAAAGGTTAAGTGTTATGGGATAAAAAATCCAGCAGCGGAAAGATATAGCATAATTGCATTTTGGTTAAAATGTGTGTGACTACATATATAAAATGTATATTGTTTATATGTATGTTTGCATTGCTGTAATTATAGGAAGATTATTTTGGTGGGAGCAACTGAAGGGACAGTGAGAGTGGGTTGATTTATTTTCTTCCTAAAAAAGTGGTGGGATTAAAAAAAAATAAAGCTACTTGCTCAGTTCCCTTCTGTTTTTATTTATTTTTTTTATTACCTTTGCCTACTTCACTTGAATGAAATAAAAATGGCCCCGTCTGGTAACAAAAATACATTCTTGAAAAATAACACATCTAATTCATGCCAGAAATAACAATCCCAGTTTGGAAATAGAGCTTTCAATAGTTACTATTTAGCGGTAGATACATTATTTTAAATAAAGGCTTTAAAAATGATTTCAAAGGTAGCATCTCGTCTTTGCAGAAAATGGGAAATTACAGAGCTGATGGAATGAGTGGTCACCTAGTTGGTTCTGGGAAGCTGGTGCCTCCTGTACCGTGGTCCGTGTACTTGCTTCTCTGTTTTCTTCCCAGCATCCTGTTTCCATGACATCCTGCTCCAATCCCTGGTACCCAAAGCAAACTTGGTCAGGGGCTGGGAGTCACGATGTGCTTAGAATGCCCTGGGCCAACTAGGTGACATTATGGGGGCTAGTCCAGGATGGAAAACCTGCCCATTTGCTGGTGGCCAGAGTCCTAGGGTCCCAAGACCTCTAGCTGCTTGACTCGGAAGGGGCTCTGGGCTTGGCGGGCACTTGGGTTCCGTGGACCGTCTGGGTCAGGTGTGGAGCGGAGGTGAGGGCCAAGCTGAGGAGCAGTGGGTGGCCAGGGCGTGGTGGGCTCAGTGAGCCTCGAGAAGACCAGTGGAGCTCAACCGGGGTTGCTTCTGCTCCCGAGGGGACATTTAGCAATGTCTGGAGGCACTTGTGGTTGTTACAACTGGGGAGTGGGTGCTGCTGACAGTGGTAGGCGAGGGGTGCTGTTGAGTGTCCTACAGTTTATACCGGTAGCCAAAGAATTACCCAGCCCTGAATCTCAATGGTGCTGAAATTTCAAAACCTGCCTGGACTTAGATACCTCTGGTCAGCCTTGCTGCCGGAAGGGTGGGGGTCCTAAGGGCCCCACATCTGGAAGTTCCTTCGCTGGAGTGCTCATAAGCCAGAGGAGAAACAGACTTGTCCAAGGCCAGGTGGAGAGACCAAGCCCAGTCCTCCCCTCGCCCACCTCCCTGAGCAGCTGTATTTCCTAGGAGCTGGGAGGAATTAAGTTATAACAATGACTAATGTTGATACAGCACTTGACAGGTGACGAAGTGCTTCCTCCGTGCTTGAGTTCAGTATAGGCTGGGGTCCTCTGCACCGAGCCCCCCCCCGCCGATTGCTGAGGTCTTGGGCTGGTGGGGGGAGCAGGGGGAAGGCTACACCTGCTTCTCATTCTCCCATGAAATCCGTTCTTTGTTATAAGACTCTTCACGTTCTCCCTTTGATCGTAACTCAATGATTCAAACCCTGCGAGTTATGCCAGGTTCCACTTATGAGAGGGAGGCTTTTCCCCAGCAGATGTCAAGGCAAACAGACCTTCTCTCCCAATGCCATGGCGGACTGAGGTTGATGAACTTGGCTGGCACTGGGATGCGGTGAAATCAGACGGGTTAAGTGTGGGTTTCATGTCCCTGAGAAATAGAAGCTTGGAGAAGGAGGGTGGGCAGGAAGAGCTGGCCAGGGAGGCTGGACATGGGGGAGATGGACTGATTACCATGTGTCAGGCACTTTGCACCCATTATTTCACTTGCTTCTCATGACAACCCCTTGAAATGGGTTGTTATGATCGTATCTATTTTTCCTCGGAAGAATTCAAGCTCAGAGAGGTTAATTTCCTTGGCCAAGATCATATAGCTCAAAAGTGCTGCTCGTGGGGTCCTCCTGGGGCATCAGAGATTTGGCAAGGGCAAATGTAGTTGGTAGACTGGCAGGAGAGCTGTGGGCCCAGGATGTGGCAGCCCTAGGTAACTGGGCTCTGCTGCCGTCCCACTGAGCAAGGCGGCCTAAGGCCGGGAGGAAGGAGGGGATCAGTGTGGCCGCTGGACAGAGCATCACTTGTCTGGGGACTGGAGGAGCTAGGGTGAAGGGACTGGGAATGGGCAAGAGGGGGCACAGGCTGCCAGAGTGGTTGCATGGAAGGACCTGCAGAGCAGAAGGGGGTGGCCATAGCTCAGAGGGGCTGAGAGGGGCTCTTCACTGCCTCACATGTGTGCTCTGTGACTGGAGAAGCGGGACATCCTGTGGTAAATGGCACGTGACTCCTGGGGGGCCTCACCCCCCTGCTGATGAGCAGATAGTCTATGGTCAAATGTCCTACCAGGATGCCAGTAGCTTCTTGGCTCCTGCAAGGGGTGTGGGGAGAGTTGCCTCTCTGAGTGGTGCCTAGATCAGAGCACGGGCTGGATTTCTGCCCCCCTTGGTGAGGTGTCTGTGGAGGACAGGTGTAGGGGAGGCCCTGGCTCCCACAGTGGGCCGGTGGGGAGCTCATGGCCAGAGAAGAGGCCTCGAGGAGGGTGGGGTGCTGAGTCCAGCCATGCCTCATCTGGATGCACGGCGCTGGCCTGGGCTGGCTCAGGGTGCTCCCAGGGAGTCTTTGCTGAGGGGACGAATCCAAGGGGATAACCTTCCTTTTGGTTCCCTGGGGTGAGTCCTCAGCGCTGTCTGGAAGGAAATTTGGGAGTGAGGAAGAGGGTGTTTTGGGTGATGTGAGATGGAGCCTAGAAAGGGGAGAAGCTGGACTCATTGTGCCAACTTTATCAGTAGATGCTTTAGAGTCCTCGAACGGTAATAGCCGAATATTACTGAGTGATCCGTTACCACGAGCCAGCCAGTGTGCTAACCTTGCTGAGACGGGCAGTTTTATGTCACTGAGCCACGGCGCTAGCCTCCAGTTGTTCAACCTAACACTAATCTGGGTGTTGCTATGAAGGTAGATGTCATTAAAGTCCCAAAGCAGTGACTTTAAGGAAGAGGAATTATCCTAGACAATCTGGGTGGGCCTCACCTAATCACTTGAAGAAGGGCTGACCTTCCCCTGAAGAAGAAATTCCATCTGTGGGCTGCAGCTTCCATTCATGTCAGAGCATCCAGTCTGCCCTTCTGACGGCCGCCCCGGGAACTTCAGACTCACCCAGCCAGCCTCACAAGCATGTGAGCCAGTTCTTTGCAACAGACATGCCCCCTGCTGGTGTTATTTCTACGGTTAACCTTGGACCCATAGACCTTATGGATCAACTTACCTAATCCTCTCCAGAAGCACTGTGAGAGTCACTCATCGACCCCAATTTAACTGAAGCCCTGTGAGAGCAAGCCGCGGAGCGTGGACTCACACCTCACGTTCTCAGCCGTCGCCCCAGAGCGTCACAGGGAGGGAGCCACGTCGACCGCAGCCGGCACTGCATGTCTGACCAAAGGTAAGGTGCACGGGGCAGCTGTCACCGGCTCGGGACCAACGGGAGGGAGGTGGCAGCTGCTCCGTTAGGCAGGTCCCTGTGGCAGTTGGACTGGGGGACACACACGTCTCAACATCACCTCTGAGCAGCGATCTATCCTTGACCCCGCATTCCCTGACGTTCCGAGTGTGCACGGAATGTTCCCTGCATCTTGCTTTTGCCCGTATTTTGCTTTCGGGTGATCCTCTGGTGGTTTGTTCTCAGTGTTTCCTCACAGGGCTGAGCTTATGACAATTCCCTGAAATGGTCACGATCTGTCCTCTCAACTGAACGCCTTCCTCTGATTCATTCATTCGGGGTGACATCTCAACAAAGCAGCACCCAGCTCGCCCTGAAGAAGAAAGGTAGGTTGTGGCTTGGAAGGAACTCGGGAGCCTGAAATGGGGTGGCAGCGCTCTCTGGCCGTGCGTACCACACCCGGGAGAAAATCACCCCTCAGCACTAAGGAGTTAAGGAAAAACCCTTGGGTCCAATGTTTTGGGTGTCAATTTTACAGTTTAAAATCATGGAGTACATTTCTGTGGCTTTTGATTTGTCCTAGCTCAGACCCCGAACGCTGCTCACCTCGACCTCCTCCCTCTGCCCCTGCTTGCGGCCCCATGGCTCTCCCTTCCCACACCTGCTGCCTGGAGCGAGGAGGACACCTGCCAGCCTGGGAGCTGGAGGACGGACTGCGACAACTCCTTCCAATGACTTCTGGAAAATGCAGAACAGAACACGAGAAAACGTCGTTGTGGGTGCGGTGTGTGCACATGTGAGTGTATGTTTCTCTGTGTCGGAAGGGGTGCGGGGCAGTGGGTAGAGGGTGGGTGGTTAATAAGCAGGGGCTGAATCTGTTCCAGGCTGAGAGGTAAGGTTTAAAGCGAGGGGACGAGACTTGGGGTCTGAACGCACGGGTCCTCAAGGATGGGGCTGGGGGAGAGAAGGCTCAGTCTGGAGGAAGCAGAAGGGACACGGAGCCCAGTGGCCATGACTTCCTGACTTAGTTCCAAGGACTAGAGTATTTTCATTCTTTCTCTGTCTTTGCTTGTCTATTTCCGTCTGTCAGTCTCTGCCTCTCTCTCACACTCTTTTTCTTTTGAAGCAGAAAAGCTGTTGGGTGGCTCACAGAATTGCCCAGGAAAAGGAACACAGACGTCCCAAACGCCCAGGCACAAAAGGCAGAGCCAAGGGCAAAGTCACAGCCCAGAACCAGGCCAGGAGGGACACCTCTGTTGATGCCATTGCCATGGCGGCCGTGGAGCTGCTGGGCCCTGGCTGCTGCCCACACCAGAACGAGGGAAGCTTTTCAAAGACCTGGCACAGCTCTGCTGGGAGTCTTAGAGGTGACTGGAGTCCCTACAGAGCCCACCTGGTAAGGGTGGGGCCAGCTAGATAGGGCCTTGGGATTCCGGTTTATTGCTGGACATAGAAGAGACAATTATGGTCAACTCCTGTGCACACTGGGCGCAGAGGGTAGAGGAGGAATTTCAAACCCGAATTTTACCCCGGAACACCAGAAGTCCCTTCCCTAAATTCCCTAGAGGTGTTGGGGGCAGCTGTGGCCCCTCGTAAGGTGGGTGCATCCGTGGGACAGCTCCCGGACACTCCGGGTCTGCAGGTGCAGCGTCTCCTCGAAAGTGAATCGGCCATGTGGCACTGGAGTGGGGAGAGAGGAGGAGTGAAAGCCAGGACTCAAGAGAATGGGGAAAACAGTGATTCTGGAATGTTCTAGCTGCAGATCCGTGGGTTTTGGTTCACTTTGGGCCATGGATTGTTTCCAAGAGCGGAGACGTGGACCTCCAGGAGCCAGCTTTCATGGTCCTCAGAGGTGGAAAGCAGGGACGGTGGGATGGGCACCAGCGGGAAGAGGAAGTAGCCGTCTCTGTGCAGGTGGGCTGCGGTGGCCAGGGTGAGCCTGCTCTGGGAGGGGCGGCTTCCAGAGCCTGGGGAACTGGGAGTCTCAAGGGCTCAGCCCAGAAGGGAAGTCAGACCCTAGGAGAGTGGGTGAGGGGTGGCCTTTGTGTTTCCAGCCAGTTCTTACGAGATGACCGAGAGGGCCGGTGGCGAGTTCAGTCTCACAGAAACCACAGGCTGTGCAGCCCTGGGAATATGTGGACTTTCTGGGCTCCTTTCTCTGTATCAGAAAATCAGACCTGCCTCTGCCAGGCCGAGAACCGCAAAGAGGTCATCTGGGAGCTGGGAGGAGACACAGCTGGAACCCGCGGCGGGCTTTGCATGAGAACTGGCACTTGGCAGATGGGAACTTGGGTGTGTGTATGCACGTGCGTGTGCATGTGTGACTATGTGTTTGCATGTGAATGTGTATGTATATGTGTATATATTGTTGAACATGTGTGTATGCACGTGCACGCACGTGAGCATATGAGAACACGTGTGCATGCACAAATATGTATGTGTGGACATGTGTGTTCATGTGCGTACATGTATGAGTGTGCATATGGGGATGCATGTGAGCATGTGCGAACAGTGCATGTGTATGGACGTGTACATGTGAACGCGTGTGCATACGTGAGTGTGTATGCATGCACACACACGTGAACATGTGCATGTATGTGTGAATATGCGACCGTGTGTGCATGTGTGTGAACGTGTGTATGTATGCATGTGTGTGTGCGTGTGCACGCGTGTGGTGGTCGGGGAAGAGCAGAGGCTGGCCCTGCCCCCTGCCTCCCCTTCATGCCCACCACGGGAGGAGGGAGGAGGGCCATTTCTCTTGATGATTCCTGGGAGCTGTGGCATATCGCAGAGGACACACTGGCCCAGAACAAAGCAAAACCCTCAAAGGTTCTTTCCTGTCTCTGATTCTAGAAAATTACCGGCCCTTTCATCTGCTTGTCACATTCATAGCCTGCTGATGTCACAGCCGTTTTTCATCTCCTGGCATTTCAGTTCTCATCCTTTCTCTTTTGTCCCTCTGTCTGTCCAGGCTGCTTTGCTTCTCTTCGCCTTTGCAGGGTCTGCAGTCCCTGACTCTGTCTGTCCCTCCTGCCGCCTTGGCCAAGTTCTCAGTCTGTCACATTTCTCTTTTCTCCTCTTGGCTCGTGCTGAGCAAAGTGGCTGTCAGGGCCATCTCTCCCTGGAGCTGAATCCCAGAGAAAAACAGCGTTGGAACCCATGTGTGATTTTGGCTCCCCATCTGATTTTCCTCCATTTGGTCTTGAACCTCCCTTGTAGCCCTGGGACGTCTGGAGGCCAGCCGGGATGTGTGCTGGGCTCTGGAGCTCTGGGCTCCCAGCTTCAGCACCGAGAGCCCCCACCCCTTCTCCTGACTTGGAGTGATCCCGTCATCTTGTCTTACAAATTGGGATCGCTCCCTGAATGCGGGCTTTGGTGACAGCCACCAGATGGCAGGGACTGGTTTTTATAGTAACTCATTAACCTCTTGCCATCCTACAATTAAGAAAGCATTTAATTGCTTTTTCTCAAGCCATCCTACGAGTGATTCGGGCCGGATGTGTTTGTCACGTGAACCAATTTGCAGTTAGAGCCCGAGGGAGCCGGAACAGCGGGGTGCGGCGAGCTCAGACGTGGTGGGCACCCTGGGCCGCCCTGGACTGCCTCTTGGGACCTTTCTGGGAGGAAGGAAGCACCAGTCTCAGAACCTTCTCCACGCAGATTGGTTTCCTTCTGGGTTGATCGAGTGCTGGAGACGAGCCGTGAATGCACTTTAGAGATTATCCTGGTTCTCTCTCTCATTTAACTGTCGTGGACAGAGAGAGACTCAGGCCCCGCTGGCTCCCAGCAGCTTCCAGCACACGAAAGTGGAGCTGACTGTGTGCAAGGGGAGGGGGTAGTGCGGCCCACCAGCCGCCTCATGCGACACAGCACGTGACACGCCTCCTCAGGACCTCGGGCTTCTGGGGAGCAGCTGGCACCCCCGGCCCCCATGGGACTCTTTGCGGGTCAGCTTCACAGCCAGGACCTCCCTTGGGGTGGGTGTCTCTCCCCTGGGCCGCCCACGGACAGACGGGGTTCATGAGCTCCCCAGGACTCTGTCATATCTTCCGGCAGCCCCATCTTCTCCAGCGCTGACAGCTGGCCTGGCTGCCTCTGCGGAGCAGCGGCCCCCCTCCAGCCTGGAGGCCAGTGGCTCTCAGTGGCCTCACTCCTTGGGCCAGGTCCAGCAGCTGCAGCCAGGTTCATGCTGTAATGCCTTGGGGCTAATGAGATAACCCCGGATAACTCCCGTCCTCGCCCGGACTCCGGGGCCCGGGGCTGAGACCCGGCAGGCCAGAGGGTCCAGCCAGAGCGCGCAGGTGGGTGTGAGCTTTACAGGACTTGTGTTTACTCATCTGCTCCTTGGTACCCTTCAGGGAGAGAGAAAACATTCTGCCTGCTTTCCTGGTTCTGGAATTCTCTCCCACTTAGGGCTGCCCAGATCTGGCCCCCAGATGCCTCCTGGAACATCTTCGTGGGGGACTGCATGGCCAGTCATTGTCAGGCCTGGAAGAATCCTGGACCTCCAGAACCACAGGGGAAAGCTGGCCTGGTTCGGGAGACAGATCACAGACTTAGAGACATTCTGACCGGTGTCCATTCCCTGCTGCAACATGCACTTGAGGTGGGACCTTGGGCAAGTCACCTGGGTTCTCTCGGTGCCCGTCCTCCTCTGTGAAACCCTTGGAGGGCTGCTGTGACCGTGAGATTAACACACCACGAAGTGCCCAATGACCTGGGGGTCCCGAAACGCTCATTTGTAGGTCATCTGTTGCAGGTTGGGTTTCCAGGGAAGCAAACCCCGAGACAGAGTTTAGCGCTCAGAATGTTGATCAGGGAGTGCTCTTGGGGTCAGCAGCCACAGAAGGGAAGAGAAAGAAGCGGATGCCGGCAGAGGGAGAGGCCCACCCGCAGCATCGCCTAACCCTCGAGGAGCTCTGGGGCCCTTTACCCCCTGTGCCGAAGGTCACCAGGTTTGGAGATTCCGCGGGAAGGGCTCCCAGGACTCAGCACGTAGTCAAGCTCAGAGTGATGGGTTATTACGTCCAAGGAAGCAAAGCCGACCCAGCAGGGAAAGGTGTACGGAAGAAGTCCAGAAAACCAGGCTCGAGCGTCCAGGAGTCACAGAGGACAAGCTTAATCCCTCCAGCCACAAATTGTGACAACACGTGTGAAGAGTTTGCCAATCAGGGAAGCTCTGTAGAGACTCTGAGCCCCCGGTTTTCGTTGGGAGATGTGGGAGGCCTGGCCACGGAGGCACCCGCCGCCTGCCTCGTAGCAAACTTCCAGACTCCCAGGGGGAAAGCAGGTGTTCAGCATAAATCATATTGTTCAGACACTTCAGGCACAGTGAACCATTCTTATCAGGGAAGCTCCCCCAAAGCCCAGTTCCCAGATGCCAGCCAAGGGTCAGTCTTGCACGCAGGCCTTTCTAAGGAAAGTAGTCTCGCGTGGTTATGGTGATATTTTTCTGCTCATTTCTCCACCTCGATCAGTCATTGGAATGCGCTGCTCATCAGTCATTGGAATGCGCTGCTGGGTGGGGGGGGAAGCGGTGTAGCCTGGAGCTAAGGCGGTCCCTGAAGGGTCTGACAGCCAAAGGCTGCCTGCCACGGCCCTCCCAGCAAGACCTTCATCTGAAGGCTTCTGCACCCCAGTGTCGGCCGCAGGCACAGGCGTGAGACAAGTAAAGCACGCTCCGTGGCTGGGGCCAGAGAGCTCAGCTGTTGGAAATGCGGCCCCTGGCGATCAGGCCACAAGGCCTCTCGTAGACCTTGGAGAGCTAAGCTGAGAGGGAGTCCTGCCCTTGTTCCTCCATGAATCATCTACAGAGCGCATAGGTCAGGATGCAGGGTGGTGTTCCCGGCGGGGGTGGGCGGGGAGGGGGTGGGAAGTGAGCCGATGCTAGGGAGCTGGCTTGTCTCGAAACAGATAATCAGAATGAACATAATAGGCTGATGGTAATGACATATTTGTTGAGTTGAATTGATCCCCCTGACCTTCTTCTCCACGCTGAGAGCTATGGAGACATAAATAGCGCTTGGTTTCTGCCCTTGGGTGCTCATTGTCTAGTGGGGAGACTTCGTGTGCCATCAGGAAGATTGATAATTGAAAGAAGCAAGAGAGTGGGGAGGACCTGGGTGACTCTTGTGCCTGGTAGGAATGCAGTGAGGATGGAAGGCTTCCCAGAGGAGTTGTCATTCTCGTTGGGCTCTGAAGGATGAGTAGGAGTTAACCGAGTGCACAAAGAGAGAGGAAGGGGATTTCAGGAACAGCCAATACAACAGACTTAGGGCACCTTGAAGCCCACGGATGTTCACAATCCCTGATCGTCTGACTCTTTCGAGTAGTTCCTTCTAGATCAGGACAGTTTCCCAGAGTCATAGAATCTCAAGTTGGAGAGAGCCTTAAAAGCTCCCATTGCTGAGTGTGTGCCCATACCAAGTTGTTGGGAACTCTCTGCTTGCATCCCTCTGATGACAGGGAGCTCACTAACTTCTGAGGCCACATATTTGTGCAGACGGCTCAGCATGTTAGCAAAGTCTTTCATCTGCTGACCTGGCATCTCTTTCCTTGTTGCTTCCACTCATTGATTCTGAGTTTATCCTTTGGAGCAAACTAAGACAAATTTAAATCTTTATGGAATCGTGAGGGTCTGTAGGTTTTCTACTGCCATGCTGCTGGAGGTGAGACCCTCCATCTAGCCTCCGGGAGAGGCAGGGGCTGACGCTGCGGTTTTGCAAGGGGGCAACGTAATGAATAAGGTGAGACTCTGGAGCCAGCCCGCCTGGGGTGGAGTCGGTGGCCTCAGTTTCTTCTTCTGCACGGCGGGGATAAGCAGAAGAACCGATGTAGCGAGGTGGCGGTGAGGAGAGTTACTGCGTGCTGGTGAAGTGCTCAGAACGGGCTGGCAGACAGTCGGCACTCCATGTACTCGCTTCAGCTGCTATGGGAAAGCTACTCAAGTGGCTGCCAGGCCACAGGAGCGGTGCCACAGCCCTATTAAATAAAATGAGATGCACAGAGCTGGCGTGGCTTGATGATGATAAGGCTTCTTCCTGTGAAGGAAAGCCATCCACTTCTTTCATACGTGCGGTCTCCACTCTCCTCTTGGCCTTTGTCACCTCTTGTCAGCCCTTTAGCTGTCCCCAGACTCCGCCATGTGTGGGGGTCGCCCTTTGTGATTGGAAATAAAAATTGGTCCAGAGTCACGGAAAGCCTGTGGCTGGTCCCTTCTGCCACTGAAGCCCTACAGCAGCCACAACGTTAGACTGATGCGTGTTCTGCTTTCGGTCATGGGCTGTGTGTTCACACATTGAGTGAGTCTGGTGAAGTTTAACTTGCACGACACTCGCGGCTGCTCTGAACGTCCCAGGTCATCCCTCCTGGGAGATGCTCCCCACCGCCTTCTCCCCCTGGCTTCCCTGACTCCACATGACTCCTCCCTCCTTGCCTTTCTCCCTCTCCTGGCTTTCTCTGCCCTGTCACCGCTGTCCCTCGGGCTGATCCCCCCGAAATTCAGTTCCTTTTTATTAGAGGAGGGCTGGGACCCATTTTCGTAAATCAGAAACACAAGCAAGACCCAGCAGAGGGACTGACCTGTCATCTTTACTGTGAGCAGTCTTTCCATGGGGCTCCCTGCCCCCACCCAACTCAGTCAGTAAAGGGATCCAGACCATGATGTAATCTTTCCCTGATATAAGTTATTCTCTACCCCTGACCCCCTTTAAAGGCAGATGGAGTTACTGTCTTGCACTTTTTAAATCAATTTAAAATCTTGCCTGCTGAGCCTGGAATGTCTTCCTTCCTTCTCCCTGGTTCTTCAAATTCTTTTAGGAGGAATGTCTCCTCCACGAAGCTTCTCTGGGGCACATGGCTCGCAATCTTGCGGCAAGGCCCCCATTCATTCGGCGCTTACTTACCTCCTACCTGGAGTGAGATCATAAGTCCCAAGCTGGCGTGACTTGTCCCTCCAATTATATTGTCCTTTCCCAGAAGCCTCAGGAGACTCTTAAAGCTCCCAGGAAGGTGGCATGGGGACGGGAGGAGCAAGGATTCAGAGAAGCCTGAGTTTAATCCTGACTTCCCCACCTGCTGGCTGTGTGGCCCTCCACCAGTTACTTAACCTCTCTGAACTCAGTGCTCCTGTCCATCAAAGCAGGAAAGATGCTTGTATGACACAGTGGCTGTAATAATTAAACCGAGCCAAGAATGTCCAGTGTGCCGGCGAGGGTCTGGCACAGAGGAAGAGGGGTTTTAGAAGTGTGATTTCTTCCTAAGTGAGGGGCAGATAGACCACTGCACTAAGACCTGAAGACGAAGTGTACTTACCGAAAACATGGGAGGCGGGGGTGGGGGTGAGCAGAACCAGCTGGATCCCCACTGGCCCCCGGCAGACACACAAAGCCTCTGTCAGGGGCCCGTGCGAGAGGCTGATGCACCGCAGACACGGAGCCGCTGCTTCCTTGGCCCTCTGCCACACAGAGAGGTGTAAAGGCGGCTTTCAAGCACCTTCCTGTCTTCCCCGGAGCTGCCTCCTGGGGCAGACGGCTGCCTGAGGCCCCTGGGGCTTGCCCCGAGCCCGTGGGAGAGAGGGCGGTGGCAGAGCCTACACCAGGGGATGAACGCAGGCACAAGCCTGTAGACCCGGCCAACCGCGACACCTCGGGGTTTTGTGGACTGAGGCTGGGGGCCGCGGGGCCCAGCGCTGGCCCTCGGAGCCTCAGTGTCCTTGGCTGTGCAAAGAGCGCGTTGGGTTATGTGATCTCCAGAGGACACCCGTCTATGCAGCCAGCTCAGGAGTGTGTGTGTGTGTGTGTGTGTGTGTGTGTGTGTGTGTGTGCCCTCTGACAGCTCGGTGCACTCAAATTGGAAAATTCAGACCTTATCGATTCTGAATATGTAATTTTTTTGACTTCCACGAGGCTGAAGGCTACTCTTGCATAATTCACACAGAAAAGGGCTTGATTCACTCATGAATATGGTCGGTGTCATGATGGGAAAACCGTTTTCCCGACACCAGGCCGCCTCTCCCCAGGTTCCCTTCAGATTCCAAGGGCAGCAGCTGAGCCCCAGCTTCCTACGGGCACGCCGCTCCCCCGCTCCGTCTCCGGCCACTCCCTCCGGGCCCGAGGCACCTCTTGGAGCCCACCCCTCAGCTCGCTAATCAGATGTTCACAGTGTTCATCCCTTTATTCAGCGCCTGATGATGACTTCAGGTTTTATAATCATATTTGGTGATACGAACTCATTGTCAAGTTGTTGCTTTTCGTTGCGATGTAAGATTCCGTGTGAGTGTGTCATCATCTTGACTCTTATTAGTGATTGCTTTAAAACTGCCTTCTAGTGATGCTGTTTGCTCAGGCCTTGGCCCTTCTTCGTGAGGTCGGGGCTTCTCTTGTCTAGCGTCGGTTTTCCGCACACAGTTGGAGGTTCTCGCTTGTGTATTCATAGTTGCACTGGGGCACCCCGGTTTCTCGTGGGGCTCCTCACATCTTGGATTGTGATTTTTCTCTGCATTTGCTTCTCTGTTGATTCAGACCCCCCTGCTGCCTGGCTTCCAGGGATTCCTCAACATTTCTGGTCTGTTAGCACCACTCTCCCTCCCTCCCTCCTCTTCCCTTCCTGCCCTCCCCCCCTCGCCTCCTCCTTCTTGAAAAGGTATCACATCAGTGATCACAGAGACGTTGGCAAGAGCAGAAGCACATGGCTACACTCATGGCTAGGTCCTTTTGTGTCTCTTCCAAGATCGTTACAATAACCCACAAGACAAGTTCCATTTCCCTCTTTCTGTGGGTGAAGGAACTGAGGGGTTAAATGTCTCCTTGGAGCTCCCAGTGAGTAAGGGACAGCCTGACGTCAGCTCCTCTGACTCCAAGTTCTGTCTTGTTGCTATTCCACCTTTTTAAAAAAAGATTTTATTTATTTGAGAGAGAGAAAGCAGGAGCAGGGGGAAGGGCCAGAGGGAGAAGGAGAAGCAGACTCCCTGCCTAGCAGGGAGGCCGACAATGCGGGGCTTGATCCCAGGACCCTGAGATCATGAACTGAGCCACCCAGGCACCCCTCCACCTTTCTAAAAATGTTCAGAAATCCTGGCTCAAATCCATGGTCCCTGTGCACATGGGTTCAAAGGGCAGCACGCAACTGCCGGCTTCCCATGAGAGCCCCTGGTGCATTGCTGTGCTTTCAGAGATGGCTAGGATGTTCTCGTAAGCCTCAAATCCGCATAGATCATTAAACAAGTCAGAGTGACTTTCTTCCCCCAGTAAACCGAACTCGTGATGCTCGGACTACATTGATTGACTTATTAAATTGTTCATTGACTTTTTTCCAAGGCAGTAGTTCTTCAAAAAGTAAAGTAGTGTGGTCATTGTGGGGGTATAACCTGGAAACCACCTTTCGGAGATGCTGGAACATAAGAGCAACTCTATCTATACCAGAACGGAGACCTTCAAACAAAAGAGGGAAGTTCCACTGTGTCCTGCAGGGGTGGGGGGAGGGGAGGAGGAGATTACCGGGTTCCCTGAAGTGGAACTTGAACTTCAATAGGAGACAGTCAAAGCCCATCCTCTCTTGGACTTGCCAGCCTCTGGGGCCACTTGCCTGGGATGACAGAGCTGTGCAGGGTGTGAGGAAGAGGCCCTCCAGGGACCGGCTTCTCTGTGGATCCATGGATGGGGTCTTCATGGGGCTGGGCTGAATCAGGTGCCAGGGGCAGGTGGGGACACGCAGGCAAGAGGTGACGTTCTGAGCTGGGGTATACATTTTTAAGGAAATCTTCAAGATACATCATCTGTATAAGAGATGATTCCAGAAAGGTACTGCAAGGCAGAAGCACAATGCATGGGCACCACTTTCTGGGCCCCACGTCCCTGTTAGAGGGATGGTACGTCCCCATGAGACCCAGGGCCCTTCCCTCCCCCCCCCCCCCCCAGAGCAGGCCTCTATCCTCCCCATCAGTCCGGAGGGCCCCTGAAGGCAAGCACTGTCTTTCTCCCTTCCCTCCATCTGCTTGGCCTTTCCCAAGGGCCTAGTCCATGTCTTCTCCACCAACCAGAAACTTCAGGAGGACCTATGCCTTCAACAAACAGGAGAGCTTCCCAAGCAGAGGGTACGCTGTCTTCCCTGGGAGTTTTCTTGAAGTAGGGACCATGTCTCCCGACCAAAGCAGGAGCTTCTTGGGTACAGGAATCATATTTCTAATTTAGTTTCCTTTCCCAGTGCCCAGGACGGAGCCCTGCACACCCTAGAGGCTCAGAGATCACTCCCGACGCCTGTGACCACCATGGCGGTCCCGCGGGTGGTGGGAGGCATGGTTCTGAGTTGGAGATGGCTCCCACCCTTTAGTCCCCTGAGCCAAGTGTTTTCCAGAGGTCTCCCTCCCCAGTAGCCCTAGGCTTTTTCCTCCACAGCTTCTTCGTGGTGCAAATGTTCTCAGGAAACAGGGCGGCGCTCACAGATTGTCATGGTTTTAACTCCATCTTCTTCCAACGGAAGTATGGGTCCCAGGAGCTTACCTTAGCGCCGGGAATTATGGGACAGCCATCACAGAATTCATCAGTTTGCTAACAACCTTTCAAGAGCTCCCCACCTGCAATGCCGTGACTCATCTAAGACAAGCCACCCCAGAGTTTACTTAATTGGTTCTGAGGGGCTGTGTGTGTGTGTGTGTGTGTGTGTGTGTGTGTGCGGGCACGTGCAAAACCAAACCATCCTGAGACTCACCCGCCTCTCTCCCCCAGACTCCACCCTTCCCGCTTTCATCCTAAGCAGACAAATCAAGAGCAAAAGTAATTGCCTATCTCACAACTTCTCCTTTGTTTTTGAGAGCAGGCAGGGAATCACATTTCTCCTCCAGATCTCACTCCTAACTTCCCTCCAACAAAAGGCAAACGCTTGAGATGAAGGAGCATATATAAGTGTCTGATGGCGGTTCTCACGCTGGTGTTGGTAGGCAGGCCTGGATGAGGTTGGCCACTTCGTTTGGGTCAAACCATTCAAGGTCAAGGGAGCCGCCAGGTGCAGCTGCTGCGAGGCCCGGCGTGGACTACGTGCTGAATCTGAAAGACTTGAAATGCCAAGTCCCACGTACAAGATAGAAGCACAACATTTCTACCCGTTTTATCTTCCTAGTGACTGAGCTTCCCACGTTAGACACTTCTCCCCCAAGGTCAAGGTCAGCTTCAGCCTCCCACAGCTCACCATGTGCCCGTCGCTGCCTGGAGGGGAAGGCCACACGCCCCCTGGGTGAGAGGACCGTCAGACCGGAGTTCAAATCCCAGTTCCGCTTTCCGCGCTGGACTGTTTCCTTCTTATTGATGTTTTCCGGGCCTCTGTATCTTCTCTGTCTGTCACAAGGTGTCCAGTGGGGACTGTGTGGGGACTTTTCTCGGTGGGAAGAAGTACTGTTCTGGAGCCTGGAAGCAGCCTGGGGGTGCAAGACGGCTGGGGCGCTGGAGGCCCAGGGCACAGGCCCCGAGCTTCTCCTGAAAGCCCTCCCCCAGAACGCTTCAAGCCACTCTTCAGTGCAGGTTTCTACTCCGCTTGGGCATATCGACAGAGCTGTTCCCCGCAGAGAGAGGGCAAACCTCCTCTCTACATTGGGAGGAAGTCTGTCCCCTGCCTGTAAATGACTATTTCTGTATGTGGAGCCTGTGGGCCCGCAGGCGTGTGTCTGAGCTTTTGCTCCAAAGGGGGCGGGAAATGAAGACTGTATCCTACAGGATGTGTCGGCCCAGCTCCAGCCCTGGGTGCTGGAGACGGTGACGGGGGTTGGGGGGTAGTCCTGGCAGGACACAGCTGAGCCTTGACTGGGTCCTGGCCTCTCGGGAGGCCCATGTGGGACAAGGTGCTGTGCACTCCTATGAGTGTCTTGTCCGTAGTGTATACATTTCGCTCCGAAACAAATATGGGCTGGCGTAACTGTCTTGGGATGAGGAGAATGCTGGGAGAGGAGTCTGAGGTAGCCGAGAAGCCAGGCCAGGAGGGACCCCAAAGAAGACCGTCACTGGGGGCTGGGTTGGCACCACTGGGCTTAAGGAGTAACCGCTTCTAGTAACAGCCGTGCATTTTCCTCGGGGTTGTAACTCCTTTCTCTTACCCCCAGCCTCCACTCGAGGAAACTAGCAATGGGGCAATTAGGAGGCATGGTGTCCCCTCACTGATGCTAAGGGGGAAATTTGTGCGCATGGAGCACGTTTGATAAGGCCCAGTCTTAAAGAAACAGCCCCAGCTCCGAAAGGCGGTATCCAAGGCCCTCCAGGACCTGCGCTTTCCCGTCTTTTCCTTCACCACACTAATGCCTCCTCCCCACCCATGCTGCCTCTCCACCCCTCACCCATGCTGTGCACAGAGCAGGTGCTCAGGAAATGCGTGTTACTTAAACGGAACCGAGCAGCCATCTGGGCCCAAACCCTGCAGGCCCCCTCGGCTTGCCCTCTCTCCATACCCACCTGCGTACCAACGCCACACCTCTCAACCCTTCCACCCTCAAGGTTTTTTGGCTCTGTCTTCCTTTGTATTCCCTCCATTAGCCTTGAATGAGCGGTCCTGCTTGCAGTAGTTGAACTCCGCTCAGCCTCTCCCCATCTCCCATTGGCCCTGCGCATTGTCACCAAGAAATTCTCTGCAGGTTGCTACTTTGATCCTGTCCCTCTCCAGCTCCAAGTCCTTATTGGTTCCCCATCAAGTAGATAAAATTCAGACTTCCCATCCTGGCCTTTCAGGATCTGATGTCAGCCTACCTTCCCCAACCCGCCTGGGACTGAAAGCACAACAGCCAAATGAGACCACTTGCCTTTTTGTGGTCTGCCCCTGTGTCTGGAACTGCTGTCAGTGAGACCTTCTGGCTCCTTCGGGAAGCAGCTCCGATGCCAACTTCTCCCTGCCGTCTTCCCTCCTCCTCTCAGCTCAAAGGCTTTCTCTGCTTCTGAACTCCGTTCCAGTCTCTTGACACATCTCAAGCACCGTCTTGCTTCGAGCACACAAGCCGGGCCTGTGACTTGGTCACCTTGGTCTCCCCAGTGCCCACAGACAATATTTACAGGGAATAGGAGCTCAATAAATGTTTGTTCAATGAATAAGTACATAATTCTACTCCCACGCCCTGCTTTCTTACAGTGACACTCTGACCATTCCAGGCCGGAAGCGTGTTTCCCTTTCTAACATTACCTCCCACCATGAGTCAAAATTAGAATAAGCACTCTGTGGCTTGAGCCCTGAGCTGTCATATTGTTTCTGGCACTGCTAAGACGCAAGGTTGGGAATGACCCCACAGTTGGCTGTCCATGAGTTGAACATATTAGCAACCGTTTCCGCAGCCGGAGAGAATGGTGTCTGGGCTACCAGGCAGGCGTCACCCTGGCTTTCCAGTGCTCTGTCTGACTTCTCAGGCCCTGAGCCCTGGCTCCGTGTCTCCCTCTCTGATTCAACCCCTCTCCCTGGACCACAGGGCCTTGGGTCTTGCTGGGTCTCCCACTCCTGCTTTCATTTTCCTGCTCTCATCTGCTAGAGCGCTTTGCGCCCTGGCCACGGAGACCCTTGGGGCTAGTGTCAGCCTAAGGGTGTTTACTGGGACCATGGGGCAGAGCTCATAGAATTAGAGGCAGTGCCGGGGAGGCAGCTCCGGGCGACTGGAGCCAGGACAGCGTCCGCGTGGGGTGTGGGTCTCAGAAACAGGCGCTGGTGATGAAAGGATAGTCCTTAAGGGACCGTGCATTGCTGCCACGGCTACACAAGTCAACAGCAACCACTTCGAGTCTTTCGGTGGCTGTGCTCCACATGCAGCCCCCACAGGGGGCTCCAGGGGACCTAGACCGCATGTCCGTTTAGCCTCCCCTGCCCTGCCTCCTGGCTGTGTCCTGGCTACCGGAGCCTCCCACCCAGCTCCACCCATCTCCCTTCCCCACCCCGCGCCCACCCCAGCCTGCGTCAGCTGCCCCAAGAGAGGCTTCCAGACCTGCCTTCCCCAGGGTGTCAGGCAGCCCTCCGAGCAGTGGCATGAGCAGCAGGAGGACAATTTGCCATCAAGGGGATTGTCCTCCTGGTGACCCATCATCTTAGAAAGGAAACCATTTCCTGGTTTAGCTAAGATGACGGGTCATTAGTGGCCAATAACGTAAAGCAAATTTGGATTCGATGAGTCACTTTAAATTTCACAAGCCTTAGATTTTCTCATGGCACCAAATGTCTAGGCACAATTCTGAACACTCACAAGTGATTTGCTCTTACGGTGGAAGCGCAGCCTTAAGGACGATTTATAATTAGCTGACGGTTCCTCCTTCCGTGGCATCAGCAAAGTGGTCTTTAGGCACAACGGACATATTCAGATTGTCGATCCCAGTTGTTGCAATGCCCACATGAGCTTCCTGGGAAACGGGTCTGAGCAGAAGTCATCAACACGGTGTTCTTAATTTCCACCCATTGGACTTGCGGGTTCGCCTAATGCTAGCTTTCTCCCTAATGAAAGGCAAGGGAAATATCAGCTAGAAATGTCATAATCAGAGTGTTTGCCGAGTTGGCTATTTTTAAGCACCTTAGGCTTTGCTTGAAGTGAAGAATGCGCGTCAGCCCAGCAAACGCTGCTGATGGATGTCGACCAAGGCTCCCGTCTGCAAAGGTACCATTGAGAGGACAAAGAGTGGGCATAAATAATGGATCAAGAGTGGCTCCAATGAGAGCCCATTCGTCCAGCAGCCTCAAAATGAAAACACGCCGCCGATGACTCATTGGATAATAGTAAATATGACGGGCTCATAAAACCACTGGTTCCCACGGGGGCTGTTGTGCAGCCTTTGTCTCGTCTTGAGCTTGTTATGTTCGGAAGCTACCAATTTCAACCTCCCTTCCCCCAGCAAGGACGTGGCTCCTGGATAGAGAGTTATTTGGGTGATTTGCAAAGTCTGGATGGCACAGGGAGAGGCGGCCTGCCCCCCCTCCACCCCAGGGATGCTCTTCTGCTCCCCTGCCTGTGCCCTGGGCCTGGTGCCAGTGCAGTGCTGGGCCCCCCGGAGACCCGGATGCTATATGGACTTCATTAAGGGGAAGGCAGAGACCTTGACCCCGGGGAGCCTGAAACTGAGAGGAGACGTGGCCTTGACATAAAGTAAGGGTCTGCGTCCCACCTGGGAGATGAATAAAGAACATAAACACGTCTTCCCTCTACCATCGGAAGCACTGCAAGCCAGTGTACGACCGATAAGAACAGGAAGAACGTGCATTCTGCAGGAATATGGTCGCAATTAAAGTGGTTGTCTTCAAATGGGGGGTGGCCACATGGGCAGAAGGGGTTCTCTGATGTCTCAAGGGCTTCCTTAGGATCTCGAAAGGGGGGCATAAGCAGTACGATTTGGGGCAAATTTCCTCAGGGTTGGTGTTATCTGAAGATGAACTGGAGTATCCGATCATTGGAGGTGTGGCAGAATATACTCGTGAGTTCTCTGGTTTTCCTTCAGCCACTTACCGTCCTTGACACCCTAGGCCATGACTGGACACCCATCTGTGATAATAAAACAGAGGCACTAAGCGCTGGCTTCTCTTTGCAGGTGGGCTTGATACCCAAAGAAACAGGTTCCTAACTCAAATCCCTCATGTGAGAAGTAACTGGTAAAGAAGAAACGAGTCCCAGCTCTGTTGCCAAACCGCACACTCAAAGGGGCGGAGGTGGGGGGATTAGAACATGTTGAGTTTATGCTGCTTTCCAGGCATCAGGCTCTGCCTAACAACTCTGGACTGGAGGCCTGGGATGCCGTGACTGTGTGACCTTGGACAAGTCACTGACCCTCTCTGGTCTTCAGTTTCCTTCGGAGCCAAACTGAAATAATACCGACCCTTACACTTCCACAAAGCTGTGGTGACATGAATTAATCAATCAGTTAACTAACTAACTGATTCATGTATCCACCCAACGAACACTTTCCCATGGCACCTTGACGGCAGGTGCTGTGTTGGGTGTTGGGGAAACAGACAGGTGGGACCTGGCTTGCCTTTGAGTGGATTGTGGCTTCCTCTGGGAGGCCAGCGTGCCAATAGGATGGTGTGTGATGTGATGGCCCCCAAAGTGGAGTGAGCAGGACTCGGAGAAGTTAGGGCAGGGAGTGGAGGCTAGGGGGCTGGAGGAGGGGCACCAGAGCTTTCCATGCCTGGGGGCATTTGAAGAGAAGCGTAAATCCAAATCTATCGTTATCGTCGTAAGCACAGACTAGCAGCATGCACCGGACCCTAACGACAGGAGGCGTGCATCCTGGGATCTGCACAAAGCCGCAGAGTCATGAATATCCTGGCTTTTTTCCGGGGTCATTTTCCAAAAGGAAGCAAACTCTCCATCACTCTCTAATAGTCTTTGCACCTGGTGAGAAGACCACAGGGAACGGGAGCGGAGAGGGGCCCCGAGCCAGGCTCTTGCTTACTCCCACTTGGTGGTCTCCTTCCCCCACACCAGCCGTGCCGGGCCTCGGATTTCCGTGTGTGACTCCACGAAACTGCAACTGATTACAGACTTTGGGATTTAGGGTTGCCAGCAAACAACGAAATTCAAGAAGAGTAAATCTGCAAATGACAAGGGTCAATTATCTTGAGGTTGCATCTGCTTGTGGGACGTGGTGTTCCAGCTGTAAGGCACTTGGGGGAGGGAAGGAGAGGAGGATTGTTTTCTCATCTGGCTCTTGCCCTTAGACTCTCACACATCGTGAAACCTTGGGAAATACCGATGCTGTTGCGTCCAGCAATTGCTTTTGCTTTGCACGCACTTAACTGGATAACTTTGATGATACTAGGGACCCCAGAGGGAGGCAGACCTGATTAAAAAAAAAAAAAAAGGCTCTGCACCTGGCTAGCTGTGTGAACTTGGGCATTCAGAAACATAATCTCTTCATGCCTCAGTTTGCTCATCTGTAGAATGAACGTAACATCCATGCTGATCTCGTGGGTACGGAAGGAACGCGAAGCGCAGCTAATAAGTGCTCAGTAAACGGTGACGAGCAGCAGCCTCTGAGTACCGCCCCACCTTCCCCTGGACCACCACCATCACCTCCACCATCACTCTCGACTCCTGCAGCCCAGGGCTGGAGGGGAGGATGTCTGGGGCCTCCCCGGCTCCTGGACTCGCCCCGGCACAGGTACCTACCGGGTGCAGGTGGAACGGTGCTTTTCTCCAGCTCTGTGCTTCCAGAGCGGAGGGTGTGCGGCAGGACCAGTAGGAGTCCACGGATCGCTGGCCCCACCCCATTAGTAATCTGCATTGCTAATGAGTCCTCAGGATTACCCTTTGAGAACTAAAGCCCTAGATTCTCCCCAGGGTCCTGTCCAGGTGTGTCCAGGAATCGGCACTCTGAACA
Organism: Ailuropoda melanoleuca; assembly: GCF_002007445.2. Classification (NCBI taxonomy): domain Eukaryota; kingdom Metazoa; phylum Chordata; class Mammalia; order Carnivora; family Ursidae; genus Ailuropoda; species Ailuropoda melanoleuca. The sequence continues at coordinate 37,701,369 of NC_048222.1, forward strand.
CCCTTTGCCCACTGGCTTGGCTGGCTTTCAAAGGCGGCCGTTCCCAGGGCGAGGCCAAGGCCATTCAGCACCACGGATTCAGTCGCTTCTGAAATGTTTCCTCTTTCCTAGGTGAGATCGTTCACCAATGTTCCTGAGTTTCCCCGAAGCTTTTCTGGAATAAACCAGAGGTAGCCCGAGTCTCTTGGGTTCTAAGCCCCGTGAAGGCGTGAGCTGGTGTCCTCTGTTCTCCATGGTCTTTCTGGGGCTTAAGACATTTTATCAAGTGAAATGAATAAATCCGTGGAGGCAGGTGCCCCAGCCAGAGTTTGCTCGTTTGCCACATCTCTGATGCCGGAGGAGGCCTAATCAAGGCACTGTGTTGTGAGAGTTACAATGCTTCTCTTCCAGGGTCCTTCCTGGGCACCCCAGGTCTTGAAAGCTCTCCTTTCCACTTAACAAACTGGAAAGGGCATTGGCAACTATTTAGATCTGCAGCCTGGTGCCCAGGGTCCCACAGTGAGCCCCAGCATGACTGTTACCCGGCACTACCTCCCTCAGGAAGCCTTCCCTGAATACCCCCTCCCCTGTTGGGATCGGTGGTCTCTTTCAGTGATTTGGCAAGAGCCCGTGCATCTCACTACTCTCTTATTTACCCCATTGTTTTATAATTTTTGTCCTTCCCTGCATCAGAGTCTCCTCCCCACTACTCAGTTGAGAGTTTTCGAGGATAGGGAGTGTGTTTTCTTGGCATTTGATGACTGTTCGTTGAGTGGATGTGGAACCGTCTGACATTATGCCCAATAAGCCTGTATGGAGCAAAGTCTGCTAAAGTGTCAGCACGGCCTCCTTATGCTTCCTGGCCTGCATCGCTCTCTCCCTCCTGGGGGAGGGGGCTCCTGCGTGTGAGGGCAGAAACCCAGGAGCCTAAAGAGGGCACTACTTCCATAACTCAGGAACTTCCCGATTCCTCTATCCCCACAGGGAAACTTTGCCCCACTTGCTGGCTCTGGCTCCCGGGCCAGCACCCCACCTGTCCCTGGCTGGAAGCAGGGGGTCTCGAAGGACCCCCCCGTGGTCACTGGGGCCTGCCCTGCCCTGTGTCTGGGACTTGGAGTGATGAAAAGCAATGACTTAGAATGTACCCCCGGCTCCTCACTGGGTGGCTGAGGGCTAGTACCTCGCGTCTCTGAGCCTCAGTTTCTCCTCTGTGAGATGGGAATGACCGCACAGCAGCCTCAGAGGATTGCTGTGAGGATTAAATGAGACATCTGTAAAGTGCTCAGAATACCGCCTGGCACAGAAGTCCTGTTTGGTAAGCGTTAGCTGTTAGGATGACGACAACGATGAGGAGAATGACGAAGAAAAGGACTTTTGTCACTTCCATGTGCACACCCTGCTTGGTTTCTGTGTTCCTCTGAACCAGGCCTCCCTGGCTCCTCGGACCCTCCCCGCAGGGACTGGCATTCTGCCCGGGGCCCCGCCACCTGCTCTTGTACTTCCTCTAGGCTGTCTTCTGAGGGCAGTGTCCTTCACGGGCTCGTGCCCCTGTCGGTTGGATGCTGTCCTGGCACCTGACTCGACTGTGTGTGTGACATAGCCCCAGGGCTCCACCTGCCCGGCCCACCACCCCTTGTTACCGACATCTGGTTCCACCCCTAAGCGCCCGGTACTCCTGGTTGACCAGTTGACCATGCTTCCACACCTCGCATCTCCCTCCCAGAAAAGTCACCCACCTGGTGCATGCCGCCACCCTTTACCTCCTAGAGTTGATTTGTCTTGGGAGGAACTGTGGGGAGACCATCCCTGCCCTTACCCACCCCTAATTCCTCCTGGAAACCTTCATGCAGAATCCTGACCACCAGCCACGTTGGAGGGCAGACGGCTTGGTTCTTGTTTATAACATGATATCGATATTCAGAATAGAAACTGGACAAAAGATCCAAACGCAGGACTTTCTGGGTCCATCTAGGCTTCCTTTCCTCTCTACCGTGTCAGGAGAACAGGAGCATCTGGCAGGAAGTCGGACCCTTGTTCTTAATTGGTGGTTTTACAAAACTCACCCCCACCCCCATCATGTTGGTTCAAAGACTGCTTGGGGGCAGCCAAATACATCATATATTATGAGGCTCAGTTTGGGGAGCAGAGAAATAAATTGTTACTATTATGGGTGAAGCAATTATCATCAATCTATTTTTAATCTCTTCTTCCTTTTAAAATAATCAAGGCTGTCTTTTCAGAAGAGGAAAAATCCAGGCTTTGATATGAGGGAAGGTGCAAAAAGCTCCTCTTCTTCCACCTGAAAATGCTAATTGAGGAGTCACTTATGTTTCTAACCTTCATTAACTGCATTAGCCTGCATTAACACCTTTTAAACCTCTTTAAGATTGTGTTCAATTCACTTTCTTTAATCTCTTCTTTTCCGGGAGTGTGGAATCACTTTGATCCTCATCTTCATCTTTCCTTTGATGACAACTTTGGGTTGAATTTGTATTTGGGAATTGAAATGCAAATTTGCAATTACACACAACCCTCCCCCCTTATGCTCTGCTGGGATGGCAGGAGCCAGATTAATATAGCTGCCACTCGCCCAGGCCGGGGCACCCTCCCAGCAGCCCCCTTTGTTCCGGGGTGGTGGGGGGAACACAGTTTCTTTGGGTCCTGTCATTCTGGGTACTGGAGAAAGTTGGTGCAAAGTGGTCAACATTGTGCCTGTCCATGGTAAACCTTCAGCCCCTTGTAGAAACAATTGTTCATTTTTTTAAATTTTATAAGGGATTTCTTCCTTGTCTCTGAACATTGTCTTTCTTCGTCCTTGGCCGCCGTGTCTTGATGTCGGGGAGAAGGCTAGGGAAATTTTCAAGAAAAGAAGGACATGAAAAGATATCATTTCCTTATTAAGTGAAGCATAGAATTACTATATGCCTCAGCAATTCTGCTCCTGGTATAGATCCCAAAGAATTGGAAACAGGTGTTGAAACAAAAATCTGTATGGGAAGGTTTAGAGCAACATCATCCACAATAGCCTGAAGGTGGAAGTGATCCACATGTCCATCATTGTTGAATGGATAAACAGAATGTGGTATGTCCATACAGTGGAATATTATTCAGCCATGAAAAGGGACGAATGACTGACCCACGCTACAACATGGATAGACCTCCAAAATATTGTTCTAAGTGAAAGAAGCCAGCCACAGAAGGCCATGTATTGTATGATTGACTCCATTTATTTGAAATGTCCAGAGTCAGCCAACCCATAGAGACTGAAAGTAGGTTAGTGGTTGCCAGGTTGCATTGGGAGAAGGGGGAAATGGGAAGTGACTGCTTAATGAGGATGGGTTTCCTTTTGGGGTGATGACAGTGTTTTGGGTAGTTGGCTAGAGAGTGGTGATGGTCACTCAGAGTGACGCGCAGCATGGTGAATGTGCTAGATGTCAGTAATGATCGATTATGTACCTTTTACCCTGAATATAAGAATAATGAAAAAGCCATGTTGGTTTCTCCAAAGGGAAATATGTTTGACTCCAAGATGATATCAACATCAGGCCTAGAGCAGTAGGTGTGGGGAGATTCGAGGAAGATGGAAGAGTAGAAAGACAACAGCCTTTGCAACTGGACAGACCAGAGTGAGCTTGCCAGCTCCACTCCTTCCGAGCTGGGTGCACTGGGCATGGCAGGCCTGGCTTCAGGAGCCCAGCTTCGGTTTCCTTATCAGTAAAATAGGAATAATTATACCTATCCCCATGTGGTTATGGGGAAGATGAAGAGAGAAGACAGGGTTAATTTTCCTAGCTCAATGGGAAAGTCGCCCACCTTCTTTTCTGTATTGACTAAGGCTATTATTTTAAAAAGGTTTATTTGTTTGTTTGAGAGAGAGAGAGCGAGTGGGGGGAGAGGCAGAGGGAGAGAATCTCAAGCAGAGAGCATGCAGCCTGACACGGGGCTTGATCTCATGACCCTGAAATCATGACTTGAGCCTAAATCAAGAGTCAGAGCTCAACTGACTGAGCCACCCAGGTGGCCCCAGCTTATTTTTATTGCAAACAACAGAAACCAATCTTAGTGGGTTCATGCAAAATAAGAAATTTCGCTGGAAGTCTCCTGCCTTGAGCAGGGCAGGGACCAGGCTGTTCCTGGGCCCTGTAGGTGCTGAACGGTAGGCCTTGGCTCTGCCCGACCATCCCCTGACCACCTTGTATCTCCCAGTTTCTTTTCCTCTTCTTCTTCTTCTTTGTTTTATTTAAAGATTTTACTTCTTTATTCGAGAGAGAGAGAGCACAAGCAAGGGGGAGGAGAGGGAGAAGCAGGCTCCCCTTGAGCAGAGAGCCCAACTCGGGGCCTGATCCCAGGACTCTGGGACCATGACCTGAGCTGAAGGCAGACCCTTAACCAACTGAACCACCCAGGCACCCCTCCCAGTTTCTTTTTAAATCTGCTAGGGCAGAGAGTCTGATTGGCCAAGCTGGGGGAGAAGGGGTTGTCCTCCTTGCCCAGGGAAGGGTCTTGGAAGATCTTCATGACCCTGGGAATCCACTCTTGCTTCCATCAAGGGCTGATCACGGAGAATGGGAGTCCTGAAGCAGTCACCCCACTGGTGTCCACTGTGCTGCCCTCTAGTGTCTGGAGCGAGAAGCATGCAGAGAATGGGAGCAGCAGCCCTAGATGCAAGCCTGACCTCCCCCTGCCTGGCATCACCCCCTTGCCCTCTTCTCTAACCAGAAGATGCAGTTTCAAGCATCTTCACTGCTCTGTACCTCTGCTTACCATGATCTCCTCTTGCTTTTTGCTATAGTGTAAGACAGAGAGAACTCAGGCTCCATTCTAATTTCACCTCCTCCTGGAAGCCTTCCCTGATTAGCCCCACCCCAGGTAAGTGTTATCTTTTGCCTCTGTTTCTTTCCCTGTATCATGTACAAGGCTCTGAGCACAGAGTGCCAATTGATACCCCTAGTGTTGTTCAACTTCTCACTGTGTGTGTGTGTGTGTGTGTGTGTGTGTGTGTGCACTCTACAGCCAGGCTCTGTGGGCTCCAATGCTGCCTTCTTCAGGGGTCGTTTTGCAGAGCCAGCACAGCATTTAGTGGTATAAAAGGGTGGTTAGGAGTCCAGCGTGACTGCAGGGGACAGAGGAAAGTGGAACCCTCTATAGGGCACAGGTAAGTACTCACTGATGGAAAAGGACCCTGCTGCCCTGTGGGTCCCCATCCATCCTGGGCAGGACCACATGAAGAGGGTTGCCCTGCAGAGCCGAGGTATCCGGCCGTTGCAGGTCTATCTGCGAGAAGACTGAAAAGGCCTCAGGGCAAAGATCGCACCCTAGGGGAAAGAGGAGGGAAGTGCTCAGGCATGACCCTGCTCAGAGCCAATGGGGTGATTTTAAGTGTACCTCCCACTGTCCACTTCTCGGACTTGGAGAAGGAAAAGCCACGCCTCTGGCCCACGGGGCTGGGGATCCCCAGTGGGGAGATAAGACTATCAGGATGCTGCTCTCCCGCCTCTGAATCTTGCTGTGTCCCTGGTCGGCTGTGTGGCTGAAAGCAAGCTGCTTAACCTCAGTTTTCAACTCAGCAAAATGGGCACAAAACACCTATTTTGCAGGGTGTTTGAGAAGATTCAAGGCAATGAATTCAGAGCACCTCACACCCCATAGTGCGTCCTTGCTCAGCGAATCGGAGTGATCTAGAGACATAGAGCAGGCGGGTGTGGTTCTGGAGTTTGGAAGGGTTTGGAGGGGACCATGAGTAACTGGTGAGGCCTTGGGGAGCCCTGTATCTGGGTCCCTGGCATCCTGCCTGGCAGCAGGCTTTTGCTGGCTCCTTTGGGCATGGTGAACATGTCTCAGGAGACAGGGCTACACCGTGAAAACCGTCTATTCTGATGGGATGGCCTGGAGATGCATTTAGAAAAAGCAGCTTCAGGGGCTCCTGGGTGGCTCAGTCTGTTGAGTGCCTGACTCTTGGTTTTGGCTCCAGTCATGATTTCAGGGTAGTGAGATCAAGCCCCAGGTCGGGCTCTGAACTCAGCAAGGAGATTGCTCGAGATTCTCTCTCTCTCCCTCTGCTCCGCACCCCTCACTTGAGTGCGCTCTCTCTTCCTCTAAAATGAATAAATAAAATCTTTTAAACAAAAGAAAAGAAAAAGGAAAAGTGGCCTCCCCTGCATGTGGCCTGGCTGGTGTGTCCAGGCAATGAACCGGGGCTGGTGATCCAGGGAGAACCTTCCAGGCCAGGGGCCCGCTCCTGTACCCACAAGTCGCTGAAGAACCATTTATTTGTCTTCTCCTATACTGAACTGAGAAACAGTAACAACCCATGGTCGCTGAGACAGTTGTGCAGCGGGAGACTTACTGTCACCCTCCCACGAAAGGCGGCGTGCGGGGAAGCAGACCCACAGGATAGGTGTAGTGGATCTTCCTGGAAGGCTCACTCTCCTGGAAGATTTTAATATTAAACCAAACATATCAGAAAGCAAAATTCCCATGAATTTTCGAACGAAAATCCGGAGGCCTTTCACAATGAGAAGGGGCCCTTCAGTTATGTGTTGGCCCATCTAAGACTTGCTTGGCAGGAGAAGTCTGGGTAACTCTGGGTTAGATGTGGGGCCACTGGGATCTGAACCCCAGGGAGAGGCTTCTGGGTTCCAACCTCTCTGCAGCTGGAGGTCACTGTCAGGGCACTGCTGTGCCCTCACGGCACCTTGAAGGCCCTGATGTCCAGTTAGAAACCTGAGAAGTAAGGCACACACTTGCGGCCAGCTGGTGGTTTTGAGTAAATTATTTAAACTTTCTAGGCTTTCGTGTTCTCATCTTTAAAATGGGACTCATGAATAATACCCTCCTTAAGGCACTGTTTGAAGAATTTGCTGAGGCGGTAATTATCAAAGGGCTTAGTGTGGTGCCTAGAACGTGACAACACTTGATAAATGTTAATTCTTATTATGAAAGCTAATACAGCTACCAAAGCTGTTCGAGGGTTTCGGGAATAGGGGATGTGGAAACCCAATTTCAGAATTGCCCTCTCGCAAGACTTAAGAAAATGAATTTAAAAATTGGAAACTCCAATAAGCAAGCAATCATCAACAGCAACCCCAAGAGGAGAGGCTTGCCCCGGTCCCTTAAGTGTTAACATTGATGGCTAGGAGAAGAAATAGAAGGGTCTGGAATGGGGTGGAAAGATGTAGCCCAGCAAGGATCCTTTTTAAGTAGATAAAACATCTTTTTTTCAAGAAGACTCCTAAGTCTTTTTTTTTTTTTTTAAAGATTTTATTTATTTATTTGACACAGAGAGAGAGAGAGAGTACAAGCCGGGGGAATGGCAGGCAGAGGGAGAAGCAGGCTCCCTGCTGAGCAAGGAGCCTGATGCGGGGCTTGATCCCAGGACCCCAAGATCAGTACCTGAGCCAAAGGCAGATGCTTAACTGATTGAGCCACCCAGGTGCCCCAGGAACACTCTTAAGTCTTTAGAAATGCAAAATGACTGGATTCCTGTCCCTGCTTCCTCTTCTCTCTAGGTCTAGTGGGCAGGCTACAGGGGAGATGAAAAGGAGAGACGACGGACCATGAAGCCATCCCCTCTAACAGAAAGCAAGGTTTCAAGGCTACACTCTTGATTAGGGTAAAGATCCCTAGCTCAGGGTATTCCTCATGGTGACAAACGACATCCTCGAAGCAGGTAGAGTAAACCCTGGCACGGGCCATCTGACAAGCTTTGGATGAAAAGGTTGATCCAGCCCATTTACTCTAACCAAGAGCTCTGAATACCTACAACGAGCTCCTCCCCACCCCGCACCCTCCCCCATCCCTCAGGCTGAAGGAAAGTGGGCAGAAATGCTTTTCCCAGGCCTCAGCCAGGAGCTCAGCACTCCAACAAACTGGTCTCAGGTGTGGCAAAAGATTCGAGAGGCACCGTCACTAACTCAGTGCAAACAGGAAGTCCAGAACTATTTAAACAAAAGAAAAATAAGCAGAAACCACAGAGCAGCTACACAGATGCACTACAGCTGAAAGAAGGACCCAACCTAGAAGAAAAGATACTCACGGAACAGAAGGAGACCCTTCACTACCGCCTCATATACAGAACAACCTCATAAAGCCTAGCTCCAAGTTACAGGAGAAAAATCACAGAATGGGATAGAGATGACAGAGCTGGAAAAGTAAACTGAGGGCCCAGACCTTCACCTATGCTAAATAAATTAGAAGGAGCCGAGAAGGAATTGACGAAGAGGAGCACGGATGATGCTGAAATTAGTGCCATGGAGAAAAGTCCGGATGAGGTCGTCGAAAGGACAAGGGGATGACAGGAGGGACAAGAGATCCAAAGGAGACAGGTGCTCCAGTAGGGGCGTCATAGGTGTTGCCTGAACTCAAGAGCCCAACGAAGGGTAAAGGAGAGGTACTCAAAGATGTATCAGACAGTTTCCCTGAAATGAAGAAAGAAAGAATCCTGCAGATCAAAAGAGCATACTGTGTTCCAAGAAAAGGTGGTCATAAATATTCATTGCTGAATGTAGCCTAGGTAGGCTATGGAGCTTTCAGGATAAAAACAAAACCAGAAGCCCCAATATCTTTGGATATCATGAGGAGGACGTGTATTTTCAAACCTAAAAGAACTTGTGAGCGCATCACCCAGGAGCCCTTAGGTAGGGATAGAGAGCCAAATAAGTGATGGATAAAAGCAAAAAATTGAGGGATTCAGAACAACTCATGGGGATTACAGAATCCACTCAAAAATAGAATTGCATACAACTGTGAGAGTTACGGTTGTCAAATATGAACATTATAAATCTTATTAAAACAATAGCTAATAAAAAATGAGAAAATAAAAGATGCCGTCATATGGAGTGGGGCATCAATTGATACTGTGTATAATACAAACAAGTACTTTCAGAAAATAGTGATCACAAGATATAAAGCTTTTCATCATCTCTTTGGTTAACTTGACGGAAATTGTTAACAAATTTGCGTGTGTGAGTGAGTGTGTGTGTTGGGGGGGTAAGGAAATATTTCAAGTTCAACAATTCCTTCTGTTTCACTTCTTTCTTCTTCTTCTTCTTTTTTTAAGATTTTATTTATTCATTTGACAGAGAGAGAGAGACAGGTAGCAAGAGAGGGAACCCAAGCAGGGGGAGTGGGAGAGGAAGAAGCAGGCTCCCAGCAGAGGAGCCCAATGTGGGGCTCGATCCTAGGACTCCGGGATCATGCCATGAGCCAAAGGCAGACGCTTAACAACTGAGCCACCCAGGCGCCCCATCTTCTTCTGATAAATTCATGTAAAATTAAATTTAATACTTTTTATGAAACTATTATCCCATTTTTATTAAAGTATTTCTGACTTTCTCTCTACATAAGTACCCGATTATTTGGCTTCCTCCTCTTACAAATGCAGAGACAGTTATCTGCAGTGGTGTTTACCTAATGTTAATAATAGTTATTTCTGGGTGACAGTTCACTTTGATTTTATAGTTTTCTGCATTGCTTAAATTCCTTATAATGAACATATAGATTTTTTTAAAGATTTTATTTATTCATTAGACAGAAAGAGAGACAGCCAGAGAGAGAGGGAACACAGGCAGGGGGAGTAGGAGTGGAAGAAGCAGGCTCCCAGTGGAAGAGCCTGATGTGGGGCTCGATCCCAGAACGCCAGGATCACGCCCTGAGCCGAAGGCAGACGCTTAACGACTGAGCCACCCAGGCGCCCTGAACATATAGATTTTTTGAAAAAAAATTTTTTTTCCCTGTTAGTCGTGGTAAAGTAGAAAACAGTGTTAACAGTGTTAACAGTGTTTTTAATTCTGCGTGTTGGGAATAGGATGCCTTTCTTTTTTAGCTAGTATTTTTTTCTGTGTTTCTCAAATTTTTCAAAATGAAAAATTCTACATTCAATAAAGTGATGCAAATAAAGAAGATGGCACAGGTATTTTTTTTAAAAGATTTTATTTGTTTGAGAGAGAACGAGCACAAGCTGGGGGGTGGGTAGCGGCAGGGGAGAAGCAGGCTCCCCGCTGAGCAGGGAGCCCAACTCAGGGCTCGGTTCCAGGACCCTGACATCAAGACCTGAGCCGAAGGCAGATGCTTAGCTGACTGAGCCACCCAGGTGCCCCAAAGACACAGGTATTTTGCCGAAGGCACACTTTGAAAGAAAGCAAATCACCCCAGTTCTGGATGTTGACTTAGTCTGTGGAGTGACGGGGACAGAGGTGGCTAGTGCTATGGGAACCACTGCAGGAGACTCCGAAGTTCAAGTCTAACCCGCGGGCGACTGCAGACAGAGTCTGCGGACTCTTTGATGTGAGACGTGACTATTTCAGCAAACGTTGGCATGGATAATGGGTGGATAGATAGATTAGATGGATAGATAGATGGTAGATGATAGATAGATAGATAGACAGATGGACAGATGGACACATGGATGGAATGGGATCCAGAGGAGCATCCTGGATGGAAAGAACCAGATGGTCAAGAACAAAAGAATCTTGATTGGAACACTTCTCCTCTCCCTATGTGGGACCAAGGGTTTCTCAATCCCGCATGCATTTAATGGGGTGTCTGGTAGAGACTGGGTTTTAAAATAAAGCTGGAGGTGAAACACCGCCTCTGGGGGGTGGTGAAGATTTGAAGCAGTCTAGGAAGGAGATTGGAATGCCCCTCTGGGAAGTTCTGGCAGTGAACCCTTTGCTCAGGCCTTTGGTCAGGGCTGCAAGCACCTGCCGGTTTTTCTTGAGGGATCTCTGAGACATGTGTGAGGTGCCCCCAGGGCAGAGGCCGCAGTCCGAGATGTCCCGTGTCTTGTTCCGAATGTATCCGGTGGGCCAGGAGAGGCCGGTCTGGGTCCTACTTGCACCCTACTCCCCCAGGCAACATCTAGATTTACAAAACTCTTGTGCCGGGTTGTTCGTGTCCTCTCATCTCCTGACACGCCCAGAGCTGAGCCTGAACCAGGCGGGATGAGGTATGCGAGCCCCACCTGTTTCCTTCAAACAGGGGTGACCCTGCGTGGAACTGGGCATGCGTCCCTCCGGTACTTCCCTCACCGGATAGGACAGCACCCTACCCCGGGAGCATTTTGATGGTCGGGACGGGGCCCAGCTGCTCAGACCACACCCACGGGGCCTGGGAGCAGTCCCGAAAGAAAGGGGTGTCTTGGGCAGGAAAGGACGCAGGCCTTCCACTGGGGAGGGGAGGGTTTTCTCCTCTCTCTGGGGCCCAAGGAGTGGAGTGTGAGGCGGGGAGACTCCTGAAGATTCCTGGGGCTCCCGGGAATGAAGCCATTCCCCTCCACATGGAGTCCTGCTAACAGGTAGGCAGACATGGTGCGGCCAGGCTTTGGACTACGGATTTTAAGACTAGCAACTTCCAGCAGCAGCTGTAAATTGATCTCCATGTTGCACATACATTATTCCTCAACCTTCAATAAAATCGTGTGGAAACTCCAATTCAGTTATCGCGGAGTCTGAGGCTGGAGACACTGGCTTGCGTCCAGGGTTGAGAGGCAACGCTCACGGGGATGTGGGGTGTCAGGTGCAGCGGCCCGGAGAATCGGATTACGGGAAGGCAGGCAGGGATCCCCATGTAGTAGCCAAACAGCTGGGGGAGGGGGCTGAGTCATCAGAAGTAACCAGAGTGTCCCGTGAACATGCTCAGAAACCCTGGGAGGGGAGTCCCAGGAAACACAGCCCCCACTGCACTTGAGATGTTTGCTGGGACAGCAGTTAGTGGGCTCTTAAAGGAAAGGTGACCTGGAGGCATGGGGGTTACGTGTAATGGCCCTTGGGCTGAGTGTGCACCTGTCTGTTCTCATTCCAGAGTGGATGCCCAGTCCTCCTCACCTGGGCATTTGGGGGTTGCTCCGAAACCCTGAATTTGAAGACACTTTCTGACATGGCCAAAGGGAGGGCCCTGAACCATACAGCCAGCTGACAGAGGTGACCGAGATTCCAGGAGCACGGGGTGGAAAGGGGGCTTTCTGCCTGGGGTTCCACCTGCTCCTATGAGAGCCCGCAGGCTGCTGTCATCATCAAACCCATCATGGTTTGCAGTTCTCTGTCTCAGCTGGGCTTTCTTCTGCCAACCTTATTTTTTAGGCAAGGTATACAGGAGTGGTTCTGGGCACCTGAATTTCCTCATTCTCCATTTCACTTCACCCCTGCAGCGAGGCTGGCAGAAAGCCGACTTTTTCTCTTTCCCACCCCAACGACCCCCCCACACACACCTCCAGCCTGTCTTGTTGCTGTTTTAAAATCAACACATCTTCTTTCTTCGTTTTCTCACCTAACGAATATATGCGCACTGGAGACACTTGATCCCTTTTAATTTGGGAGAGTGTGAGCTTCCAGAAGCTTGTTGGGTATCGCTATGGAGCTGCTTTGTCTTTGTGTGGCCTGACAAAGGGCCCCCTGCTGCCGTGTCCCGGAAAAGTCTTCAGAGCTCCGCTGTGGGGCCTCTGCCGTGGCTGCCCTTGCCCTGGTGCCATGGGGGCGCTCGGGTCTCTGCGCGGCGGGAGCCGTGGTAGTGGCCTGGCTTGGCCGGAAGAGGGTGCTGTGGAGCCAAGCACCAAGCCCTTGAAACTCCGCCCCGCCCCCGGCCCGCGCCCCACCCCCCAATCACACCTTGAAGGATTCACCTTGGATGATGCCCCCGGATTGTTGCCAATCCTCGGTGCCTCACCAGCAAATTCCACCACGTTATTGAACGCCTATGATGTGCGAAGCCTTCAGGCACCCGGGTAGGGAGCCTTAAAAACTTGATCGTATTTAATCCTCGCAATAGCCCTATAAGAAAGGTATCGTAATTCCTATTTCGCGGCTGGAGCAGAGACTTAGGAAGGATCAGGAAGTCATTCAAGGTCAAGATCATCCGGCCAGCGAGGAAAGGAGCTGAGAATCCCAACTCGCACCACTCACCCCGAAGCCCACGCCAGGAGCCACTTCTCCGGGTGGCCCCAGAGCTGGACTGAGAAAGCAGCTCACTTCTCACAGGGGAGGGGAAGGTCTGGGCACAGCAACAGGAGGCCCTGCTGGCCCCACCATAGGTCAGTGGCTCAAGACCCTGCCTTGTGACAGGTGTCACTCTGCTTTCTGGAGATAGCCCTCAGGCCTGACCAGGAAGTAAAGGCTTATCTTCAGGTTTGATCTGATGGCAATGCTGGGGTGCAGGGTATCTTGTGGGGCATGGGGGGTGTGGCTGCTCACCCTGGGTGTGACCCCAGGGCTGTGAGGGCTGTTGCTGGCTCAGGAACCACTCCAGGCTTGGGTGCTCCCCATGCATCTTTGGGGTGGGCTGGGGGTCATGCTGAGTCATGTCTCCAGCAAGGAGAAAGGCTCAGAATCACTCCAGGAAAGCCCATGTCCATCGACCCGAGGCTCCCATCCATGGAACACAGGAACAGGCAACTGTTTCAAAATGGGGCTGTGGGGTAGGGATGGGGGGTTGCTCCCTGGGGCCTGGGGAAACCAGGGTGGGTCTTGTCAGTCTCAGCTGCCTGTGATGCCCCATGCCCAACAGAACCAACTTCTTAGAGCTAGGAGTACAGATGAAACGAACCCAAGAGGAACTTGTAGATCACTTTGTCTGGTATCTGCATCTTTTGGATGAAGGAACTGAGGTTTGAGGGAAGCTGTGACTCACCTAAAATGAGGGGCAGAGGTGAACTGGCTCCTGAGCCTTCATCATACCTGTGGGCCCCACAGGACCTTCCTAAGCAACGACCCTGGGGTCTTTTCCTATCGTGTTACAGACTAAGTCCATCTCCCTCCCCTCTCCCCTCCTCAGAGGCTACCAAGTTGTTCATTCCTGCTGCCAGGCCTTTGCCGACACTGTCCTTGCACCTGGCCCTGCAGTGGCTGCTCGTCTGTCCCCCTGGCTTGCCTATAGAAGAGCTCCTCTGCGTCCCTTACAGCCTGGATCCAATATCACCTCCTCCAGGAAGCCTCCCCCATCTCCCCAGCTGGAGACTACCCAGCAGTGTCCCTTCCTCCTCTGTTTTTTTTTTTTTAAGATTTTATTTATTTATTTGAGAGAGAGAATGAGCAGGGTGAGGGGCAGAGAAGCAGGCTCCCCACTGAGCCGGGAGTCCAACGTGAGACTGGATCCCAGGACTCTGGCATCGTGACCTGAGCCAAAGGCAGATGCTCGACTGACTGAGCCACCCAGGTGGCCAACCTTCCTCCTCTTTATCTCTGAACCCTTTGTTTGGGCTTTTCTATAGGACCACTTATCTGCTTTCTCTCTCTTTATCACGAAGTTTACAGAGTGCACATCTTCCTTGGGCTTCTGGGGATGAGAAGGGTGAATGCTGTAAACCGCCCCCTTCCCTCCCCCCACACTGTTTGGACATAAGCAATCTAAGACTCAAGGATGTTAGATGACTAAGGAGTGGGAGAGGAGACCAAGGCCTTGGACTCCCACACCATGTGGACAGCAACCAGCCTCCTCCCTTTGCAGAACCACCTCTGTTGTCTCTAGGAATGGAGCCTCTGGAGCCTGTGCCACTGTATCCTTTGGCCTTGCCTTTGTGCCTGACTCAGGGTCCTAAGTGAGGGAGATGCTCAATAAATGTGGGCGGACTCAGCAGAACCACAACCCGGAGATAGCTTTCCTTTCTTTTCCTTCCCTCCCTCCTTCCTTCCTGAACCTGTTTTTCCCCCCTTTTACTCCCTCCCTGCGTTTTCCATTGAATTTTTCATTGGGAAGAAGCACATTTAGAGATGTGAAGCACACGCTTTGCAGGGCCTCAGCTTTGATGAATCTTTGATGCTGACGCTGGGGAGGCAGCTGCTGCCTCTGACTGGAGAGGGGAGGGAGGGATGGGGGGGCTCTCTAAGGACCTGAGTCCCCCTCCCCTAACCCTCGGGGGCAGGGTGTTCAAACCTGCCACTCTCCCTGTGGGCCAGATTTGCTCTGCGCTATGGCTTGTGTGTGCACCTTGGGGGGATGGGAGGGAGGAGTGTGGGAGCTTGAGTGAGAGTGGCCAGAACGGCCCTGGGGGCGGGGCAGCTGGTAGCGTGCTACCCCTGAAACCACCCACTCTAACCTCAGTCCCCTCCACTTCCCTTGGCTTCTCTGAAGGCTTGGAGGTCCTACCAATTTCTAGCCGTGTGGCTTTGGCGGGTCACTTAGCCTTTTTGAACCTTAGATCTTCAGTGGAACGTTGGAGATGCTATATCCCTACCTCGTAAGGCCACTGGGAATAAATGAATGCCTGACCCCCACCACAGGCTAAAGAAATATCAGTCCTCCTACCCCTCTGCTCAAATCCACCTCTCAGAGCCTGGCCTGGCAGGGTTCTTCAATGTGAGTGAGGTGCTGTGGGCGGGCCCTGCCGGGCAGGATTGATCCTCAGCGCTGGGCTGTCTGTGCCAACCGTCGAGGACAGCCCGGTCCAGAGTGCCGCCCTTGGCATCTGAAGGCCCATGTCTGAGCTCTGACCTGACTCAGGGTTGTGCGTGTGGCTGCGCCAGCCTCTTCTGGGGGAATCACCCTGCTGCAGTCACAGCCGGGGGCTCTGTGGTGCTCGCCACAGGAGCCTGGCCAGAGTGGCCGTGGCAGAGGGGATGATGGCAGGGGACATTTGGGCGTGGTGGGAGCACCAGCCCTTCGCCCCTGACTTGCCTCTCTGCGCGGCCTCTGTTGGGATCAAGGACTATTAGCAGGTGGGCAGAGGGCGGGAGACTTGGGTTGGGGCCCTTCCCCTGTAGTTGGCTTCACATGGACTTCTGGGTTCACTTTTACTAAACCACACAGGCTTGGACCCCGCCACAGGCCACTGCTCACACACCTCTCTCCTGGGCCCCTCTCTCCTGTGCTTCCTTTTCCCTGGCGCTTCTCTGCTGGCTGAGGTGGAACTGCTGGTCTACCAAGGCCAGGTTCGGCAGGCCAATCCCTCTGTATTCTCTGGAGTTTCTCCAAGGCCCCCTTGGGCATTTCCAGTAGGAGATCATTGGATGGCAATCTGGGCTCTGGCCATAATGGTCGCTCTGCTCCACAGAACTCCCTCGGCGGGGTGACCGCACTGTGTGAAGGCGTCCTTCCCCCGAAGTGTTAGTCTGCATTCATTTGCATCCTCCTAGGGTCCAGCTGGCCCGGAAGGCCCTTCTGACTCTGGGGCTGTGATTCTGTGGTCTATGCAGTCTCTCAAATGCATAATGGACTGTGGAGGCCTTTCCCCAGGCAGGGACGTCAGGGAACTCCCTGACAGACCCCTTAGCTCTTCACTCTCACTGCCTTTGGGGCTGGTTTCGGGGACTGGGCAGCTGTCTGAGATTTCCCCCTCTATGTGGGGTTGGCCAGACACCCAAGAAGTAATCCCTACCACCTCTCCCCACTCCCCACCTTAGTGCTATTAGTCAGCCACACCTGCGTGTGAATTACTTCAATCGGATTGCTGGCCCCATTAGCACCCCCAAGGGAAGGGCTTTTGGTCAAAGTAGAGGCAGTGCCTGAATCCCTCTGCCTTTCAGACTCCCCAGCTCCGTGTCAGTCTGCACAAGGAGCAGAGTGTAACGGGGGAGAAGAGAGCTGCCCTTGGCATCAGGAGGCCTCGTTTGAGCAGATGGACGTGCTCTGGGGAGGGCAGGTCTGGGCGCCTCCAGGAAGGCCCCAGGAGGCTGGAAACTCAAGGGGTCTTCCTCTGGGCCTTCGCTCCCTGGGTGAAATACAAATGGTCATTCGGCTCCCTCTGGGCTGTGCCTCCGGCCAGCTTGCTGTCCAGGCTGGCCGAAGAAGTCAGGGTCACAGCCCATTGATGAGAACACCTGGCCACCAGCAGGGGTCACTGTTTTGACGTGAAGGCCAAACTGAAGGGCAGCTCCTGGGTTTGGGGGGAGGCTGGGAGCTGGAAAGCGAAGTGGCTGACGCTCTGTTAGGGATGGAGGTGTTCGCCTCTGGCTGGAAATTCTTTGGCAGCCAAGCTTGCATTTGGCTTCCAAATCCCAGCCTTCCTAACAGAGGCACGGGATCCCCTGAGCTCCCCTGGGGCGGGGAGCGCCGGGTCAGGCCCCGCCACACTCACATCCCGCACCACCACGGCTCACGGAGTGGCTCCTGAGCACCTTGGGAAGGCGGGGGCCGGGGCTGACTCGCCAGGTCACGCTGGGCGGCTCTCGGCCCTTCTTGAGGTCCTGTCTGTACAGTGAGGGGTGCCCTGAAGTATAGCCTGACATCTTAGCTCTGCCCCTCCTTCCCCACAGCGCAGCCCCACCCGGGTTCAGGTAGTGGCATTTTGGGGGGAGCTCCTAGGGGTCCCATGGGACACTTGGGTGCAGGACCTTACGAGCAGGTTAAGTGGGCAGCTCCTTGTCCTGCCAGCTTCCTCATTCCGGACAGGAAAGTTGCCCACGAGAGAGCCTGTATTTGGCTTTCAGAGGACCCCTACTCTGCCCCCCGGAAAGCAGTAACACTTAAGCCACTGTCACTGACATTAGGATTATTTAAGAGGAGGGACCCGAGGACACACGTGGGACATTTATGGGAGCCAGAGGGGGCCTGGGAGGGAAGGACAGCTAGAAGACAAATTTCTCCATCCTGACGTCTTTGCAGGCAGAACTTCACTGATACTAAGTTCTTACACAAACCTGATTCTCCTGGAGCTCCCGGGGACTTCGTGCCGGGGGGACGGAGGGTAGTGCTAAGCCCCTCTCCTGCGTCACAGATGGGAGCCCTGGGACTGATGGTGACTTGTCCCAGATTCAGCAGAGCAGGGCTGCAAGACAGCTGGGCCCAGGAGCCCCAAGTGGGCTTGGGGTGATTTAGGGGAAGTCACACACGCTTCGGCAGCCACGTGGCTACCTGCCAGGGGTTCAGGGATCCAGAGGTTGGGGCTTCTGGTCACCCCCCCCCACCATGCCCTTGGTTTACAGCAGAAATGACTGAGGCGCAGAGGCGTCAGGGCCCCTAGCAAGGTCACCAGCAAGTTGGGAACAAGGTGGAAACTGACCCTGGTCTCCTGACCATTCTTTCCATGTGACCCTGGGTTCATCTCTCTCCAGAAACCTCTGCTATAGATATCAGCTGCCACTTTTCTGTTTTCCCCCACCCACACACACACGGAAAGTTTCTTTTATACTCTCTCTCAGGCTTGAGTTTGTACTCCTCTCTCTATGCTCTGACCTCCCACAGAACTGCTTGCTGTCATACCATTTGTCCATCTGTCCATCCATCTGTCCGTCCGTCCGTCCGTCCATGCACTCCCTCAATGAAGAAGTGTTTGTGAGCATCTCCAAGTGCCAGGCTTCATTCTGGACCAAGCAGATCCGGTCTCTGCACTCTAGAAAAGGGAGAGGGTCTTCCAGTGGATAATTCCACCAGCATGTAATGACGCCTATGGCCCGTGCCATGAAGGAAAAGCGTAGGGTACCGGAAGAGTGTAGAACTAAGTCCTGGCCCAGGCTGGGCCAATCAGGGCCTCTTCCTGCTGGAGGTGACATTCTTCTACCCCCTCTTTAATGCTGCCAGCAACTCGAGGTCAGGAACCTCGAGATCTCTCCCTCTGGTGTCTCCTTAGCAGAGAGCCTAGCAGGGTCGCCAGTGGTGCCCTGGGAGGCCGAGTGGGGAGGGGAATGAGCACATCTGCTGGACACTGGCGGGGCTCCTGCAATGAAATCCGGGGGTGAGTTCTTTATCCTCCTCAAGCCTCAAGTTGGTCATCTGCAAACCGAGAATCTAAATGACCTGCCCTGAAGGGTAGAAAGTGTGACAAATAAACTGGCCCTCCTCTCCTCTGACTTGACACTGAGAATCCATGATCTCAAGCCTTCCTGTATTTCCCTTGTTTGGGCTTCTTCCGTTTTCACCTTGTGAGGAAATGAACGACAGACACTGACAGGACATGACCGGTAGGGAGGCATGGCTGCAGCTGGAAGGAGCACTGGTTTGAGGGTCTGAAGACCAGGGCTCAAGTAGCTCGCTGCGTGGATGTGGGCAAGTCGCTCTCTCTGGACCCTATTTTCCTCATCTGTAACATGGGTCTGCTCTTTGCCAGGTGATGGAAGTGGCAGGGGCCAGCACCTGTCACTGCGGAGCATTGAGACCTCTCCTCTGGTTCTTCTGCCTGGAGAAGGATGCTGGGTAGGCTGGTCGTGGCCTGAGGGTCCAGCAGGTGCACAGGTGGGATGAAGGCCAGGCCAGCCCGCTGGGGCACTCGGCCTGGCACTCCAGCCCTGGCCACTAGCCGTGTGAGGCCCGAGGCTCCCGTACTGGGCTTCAGTTGGAATAAACAAGCAGCGCTTGGGTGGAGGGGGTGGGGTCGAGGAGGGAGGGCCCACCTGGTTTCCAGATGCAGGCATGACTACTGCACAAGGGGACCCAGGGGGGCTCATTACTGGCTCTGCCTCCACCGCTCCCTGCTCCCGACCCGGGAAGCGCTCTCTTTCCTGCGGGGCCATCAAATATTCAGAGCAGAAGATGGTAGAGCTGCCAGGCAAGGGAGAGCAGCCCCTCCTGGCCCCCAGGTGAGCCAGCCCTTCTTGAGGCTGATGGGCATGCCAGTGCGCGGGGGCCTGGAAACCTCTACCCCAGCCTTTAATCCTCCTCTTCTTAGAGATGCTTCCCCTGCCCCTTGCTTACCAGTTTTTCTTTTTTCTTTTTTCCCTTTTGCCCTGCCCTTCTGTCAGGCCTGGCTCTTCCTGTCTCTGGGGCTCTCTTTTCCCCTTCATTCATTCAGTAACTTAACCGGCCGCCTCCTTCTTAGTCAGCCCAGGATGGTCCGTTGAATGGTTTGCAAGAGATGGTTTTTCTCAGGTGAAAATTCTCATGGAGAGGCGCCTGGGTGGCTCAGCCGGTTAAACATCTGCCTTTGGCTCAGGTCATGATCTAAGGGTCCTTGGATCAAGCCCCACGTTGGGCTCCCGGCTCAGCAGGGAGCCTGCTTCCCCCTCTCCCACTGCCCCTGCTTGTGTTCTCTCTCTCTTTCTCTCTGTCAAATAAATAAATAAAATCTTCAAAAAAAAAAAAAAAGGAAGAAAATACCCATGGAGCCCCAAGGTATAAAACAGGCCAGAGAGTGCTGCACCATCTCAGTCTTGCCCCCTTGGGCCCATAGATGGGTGAGGAGGGGTCCCTGAACAGTGCAGTTTGAAATCCACAGCTCTGGTCCAACCCCCTTGTTTCATAACAAAAGAGAGCCAGGCCCCAGGCCCCGAGTGGAGAGGGGTTTGTCCAAGGTCACTCAGCGGGTGGATGGCAGAGTGGGGACTGGGGGCCATGTGCCCTGAGTGTCTTCCAGGTTAGCTGTAACTTCTCCTAGAGCCCCCCTTGGTCTCTGCACAGAGACCTGAGTCTTTCCTCCTGCATGCTAGGCTCGTGCTGTGACATGGCACGTGCTTTCCGAAGGTGAGGAATGACAGAGGATGCAGGTGGTACCCAGGGGAAATGGCTGGTGGGTCAGGGCCGCTGTGATGGGGAGGGAGCCCCGGGAAGGTACACTGACAGCAACTGTGGATCTTGAGGGAGGAAGTGGAGGGCAGCCCAAGCCCTTCTCCTTGATCAGAGGGGTTCACATAAAGAATAGATTCCATACAGGGATCTCAAACAATATCTCAGGCACACTCGTTATTCTTCACTCCATCCAACAACTAGTGAGGTCGTTTTATTGCTCTCATTTGCCTGAAAAGGAAACTGAGGGTCAGAGAGGTTAAGTGACTTGCTCGAGGTCACACAGCCAGTGGCAGAGCTGGGATCTCAAACCAGTCTGTCTCCAGAGCCAGGCCCAAGCACCCCGTTGGGGAAGGGGTTCGGTGAGGCTGGGCTGTGTGAGATCCTGGGTATTTGGAGTATCTGCAGGTGATGGTCCTGCTCCTGCCGCCACCCCCGACCCTAGACTCACTTAGTCATGATGAGGACTCCGACTGGCCTGTCCAGGGGAGGGAACGGGATCTTGGCAAAGGGGGTCTGCCAAGTAGCACCTGGTCCTGCTCTGTGCTCAAGACATCGTGTGCGTTCAGTCATCTGCTGCCCCCAGACTAGGTATTGTGTCTTGCAAGTTCCTGTAAAAAGCTGTTTGTTTTGACCTCAAAAGCTCCCTCCGCATAGGCTGAGTGTGTGAGATTCTGGACTCCGATGCACATTGTCAGGACATTTGGCCTGATAACTGGTCACAAGGAGATTTAAAGCAGGCTGCCATTGCCTCTGACGTGTGGGGGATCTCCAGGCATTTATACGCATGCTCTTGGCTCCTCTTCCTTCTATTGGTGGGCTGGTACCTCCCTGTCTCCTCATAGAATTGCTCTGTATGTTTGGGTTTCCAAATCCTGGATGTTCGTACAGCCTAGAAGTACGTTCTGTTGTGCGCCCCTGTGCAAGAAAATTCAAGATATTTTCACCTCTTACCCTGGCATGGGGGAGGAGACGGGACCCCCTCTTCTCCTGCTGGCCTGGAAATGGTGGCACCCGGAACCACCTGCTTTTCCCACCCCCCCCCCCCCCCCCCCCCCCCCCGCCCGCTGGAGAGGAGCAATGAGTGTTTTCCTCAAGACTGGGTTCATTAAGCCCAGGAACCTCGAAGTGGGAGAGAGAATTTCCTCATTTCATAAAAATTTAAACGAATGTGCAGAGGCAGTCAGGTCCTACCTAGTTAGTTCCTCTCTCTTGCCCAGAGATAGTTAGTTATCTCTCTTCCTGGCAAGAGATAAGGCACTGGAGGAAAACAGAAGCAGCTGACGGGGGGGATGATTCGTTCTGTTGGGGGCGTGTTACCTTATGGGGAACTCGTGATTAATCAGCATTGATTGAACACGGACTGCGTGCCAGACACTGCATATAGTCTGGATCTCATTTTATTTGCACCATAACCCTGTAAGCTAAGGATTTGTTCCTCTAATTTCACAGGTGGGGAAATCAATATTCAGAGAGGTGAAGTGACTTGCTTGAAGTCACCAAGCTGGAGGCTGGCAGACGTGGGTCTCAGACGTGAGTTCGTAAGCCACGAAGGCCTGAGCTGAGGTCAGTACCACGTACGTGGCTTCCTAAGGGGGCAGCAGTGCTGACAGCCTCTGGGTGATGAGGTCAAGTTTGGGAAACGCGGGCTCCTCGCCTGCTCGCTTGGGGGCTCAGACTCTCCTCGCTTGGATCTGGGTGGGACCTACCTAGTCAGGGGCAGGTGGGATGGAGCTTGTGGAGGAAGCAGCTGGCGAACCACATTCCAGCCCAAAGTCCCCAGTGCTTCTTCTGTGCTTTGGGAGAAGGTTTTGGGGTCAAACGTGGGGCGTTTGGATCTTGGCTGCTCTCGAACTTAACACATGCCATGTTCAAGTAACTTACGTTCTCTATGCCTCAGTGTTCTCAGTTGTGCCATGGGGCTAAAGGCAGCATTTACCTCGTAGGATGCTCAGGGGGGTCAATGAGACAACGATGTCTGTAAACAGCCTTCGCCCAGTGCCTGGCCCGTGGGAGGCATTCACAGCGTATTAGGTCCTCTCTACAAATCCTTTCCAGAGCTGCACTCTGAATTCTCTGCATCTCACTTTACCGTATCGTCTGCTCTGCCCATTGCAGCTCTGTCACCGGTGGTGGAGGGACCGTCTCCCTTGGCCACCATGGGGCCTTTGCCGTGCCCACGTGTGGGAGGAGCCCACGTGACTCATCAAAGGTGTGTGAGTCAGCAACGGAAGGTGCCTGTTCCCCCAGTGGTGGCAATTCTCCTGGGGGTCTCCCTGGCCTGAAGGTTCTGAGCTTCTCCTAGAAATGCTGAACAGAAGACACCCCTCTCCTGAGGCCCGTGGGGTGTGTGTGGGGGCATCCCTGGGAATGTGACCAGGTTGCAGAGGTGTCCCTGAGCCCAGTGCATGCCTGTGGAGCTCAGGACCTCTCTAGGGAGGGAGTTGGGGAGTCATGTCTTGTACTTCCTGCAACTTAGAAAAGGCCTGTTTCAGCCCTGAAAAAATTATGAGTCATCTAAGCAGTGTGGACAGAAGACCTCTGCTCTCCCCAGGGGCCTGGCAGTGGCAGGTTGGCTTGATCAAGGAAGACGCTGCGGGAAGGGGACATTGAGGCAGGCAGACGGCCAGTGCAGGGAAGCTCCCAGGGGAAGGGGTGGGACACGGTCACGGCGGGGCCGGGAAGGAGAATCCCAGGCCCTCTGGGGGGCTTTATCATTGATTTGTCTGCATACAGCCTTGTGAGGCACGGCTGTAGTTGCTTCCTTCTTGCAGGGAGAGAAATGAAGGCCAGACAAGCACTGAGCTTCCAAGTCACACCGCCGGTAGTGAGACCCGAGCCTGCGTTACTGCTGCTGCTGCTGGGAGACCTGCGCATGGCTGCCTGTGCCGGATGCGCTCGCTCATGAAGCCACCAGTTAGCAGCATCTCTTAGTCATGAGCACGGGAGAGCCAAGCGATGATTCAGCCACTTCCGGGTGGACAAAAGCAGCTACCACTTGGAGCTCATCGGGAGAAGAGCATGACAGGGGCTCGCGGTGCGGACTTCCAGAGGTCCCTTTAGTCCTTGTCAGCTCAGGATTCTCTGAGGCAGCATTTGAGGCTCATAGCATGTCTGTGCTCACATCCAGTGGTCCCATGGGAGGGGCTCTGCCAGGCTTCCCTGTCCACACCTGCTGGGGGGCTGGTACCAGCCTCTCCTCCTCTTCTCTGACCCCCACCCTGACCTGTCTGCCCCTAGAACCCATAGATAGGCAGCCCCTGTGCTTTTAAGCCAGGCTGGACCCAGCAGGTTAACATGCTTTATTTAATTCAGCAAAAATGTATCATAGGCTAGACTTGGTATACCAGTTAGCCTGAGGTTCTCCCCTCAAGGAGCTCACAGTCTGGGCTGGGTATGAGACAAATAACCAGGCCATCACCGTGGGGCATGTGTAGGATGAATGAGGGTGCACTGAACCCAGCCTGAGGAAGCAGAGAACACCTCCCGGGGAAGAGAATTTAAATTAAGTCTGAAGGAGGAACAGCTGGAATTAGGATCCTTGGGGCCCTTGTGGGCAACAGGAGGGTCAGAACACCCCATGCGCCCCCTTCCGCATGCAGCCAGACCTCCAGCATAGCTGATGGCTGGGACGCCAACCTGGGGACTTCCACAGCATGGTTACTGCGGATGGATTTGCATCAGAAGTGTCCCATTAAAGCTGGGCAATCCGGAGCCCCTTCCCTGTCCTATAGGGCTGGAGTCTGGAGGGTTGAAGGAGTCCAGGAATCTGCGTTTTAAAGCAGTGGATTGTCCACAGAGCCCACTGTGATAACACTGTGTTAGGAGGGGGACCTGTTCCCTTGGACCCAGTCCATGCCTGATACAATGGAAGCCTCAATAAATTAGAAGCAAAAGCAAGGTGTGAAATAAAATAAATAAGATAAGATAAAATAAAAAATAAAATAAAATAAAAACTATAATATAATCCAAATAAATAGAAAATGTATACTTTGTCTTCTTTCACTGTGAGTTTAAAACCCCTTTGGGGAGATGAACCACTCACCTAGAAAAGACTCCTGCCCCGGCAGAGCCTGAGAGGCCACAAAGGCTCTGCCCCCATGGGGCACCATTAAACTTGGACAGCCCCGATCAGATCAGCAGGGCTGAGGGAAGTCCTGGGAGGGGAGGCCTGGGACAGATGTGAGACGAGGCGACAGGACAAGTAATCTCTCCACCCTGCATCAAATCCAGTTCAGCCACATTTATTGAGTGCCTCCTGCGTGCTGAGCCCCGGACTCCCCGCTGAGGATAGGCGAGAAATGGCCAATGCCACCCCTAGAGGAAGTAACTGTCCAGAAAGGCAGGCATAGGTTGTAAGAAACGTCTTGGTGTGTCACAGTGAGAGAAGGTGATCGCCAGATCACAGCATGACGATGATGATGTGGCATCAGAGCTCAGTCCCATCACAGCCCAGCTGTGTTCCTACCATTGCTTGGTGTCAGGTCCTTACCTGTAAAATGGGATCATTTTGGAACATAACACGGAGTGTCTAAATAGGTATGAGGGTGATGTATGCCATGAATTTGGCCCCATGTTGGGCCTGGGAATGACTCAGCAACGTTACTTCTGTTGATTATAATGTGCGGAAGAGAAAGTGAGAACCTCGTCAAGGTAGGGATCAGGGGCAGTGACTGGTAGATGAGTTTCGGAGGGGGAAAATGAGTTCATCAGACAGGTGGGGAAGGAGGGGCTTTGGAGGCAGTGGGAACACTATGTTATGAAGGCTGCCTGAAGCATACGTTAATACACTGTCTTCAGAAATGTGGTCAGAGAACCTTAACCGTGGGTGGGGCAGTGGCTCGAGGTGAGCGGGACGGGGAGGGGAACGGGAGATGAAGCTGTGGCCTTACGGGGAGGGGGAGCTTAATGCAAATACGATGGAGCTAACAAGGATGGCTACAAGCTGTAATCACGCGGTCACCTCTGTCGCTGCTGCACCTGCAGCAGACATTGCTAATCAATCACAGAACTCTTCCCTGCTCCGCCAGGATGTGACTTCCCCATCATCATTGAATTCTCCGGGGAGCCACTACCAGCTGATTGGTGTCGACCTGTAAGTTGCAGGCTGTTTGCCATCCCCGAGAGAGGACTAGATACTGGTCCAGCCAGAACCCGCTTGCACATCCCTGCCCCCAGCTGGGAGTCTCACGGAGCCTTTCCTGGCTTTGCCACCCTGTGGTTTGGGCTGCAGTGGACTGGCAGGCTGTAGCCTTCCCTTCTCTTAGCCTGGCCTTTTCTGGTTCCGTGTCCTAACCGCGGGTCTGGGAAGCAGCTGGGGCAGCCTGCATTCGAGGTTTGGCTGGCCTTGGCCTGTTCCACCCTCTCCTCCCCAAAGTGAGGGCAGAAGCACCACCCAGCTCTGGCCAGCACTGGACTGCATGGGTGGGCAGCTCTCTCTGCTGGATCCGGCTGGCTCTCCACCTGCGTGAAGAAGCTGCGGCCCAGGGCCACCACATCGGGCTCCGGAACAACTTGCAAAGCTTGCCTGAGACGCTTCCAGTGAGGGCAGAACGTCATGGTGCATGCATGAGTGAGGGATGCGGGCAGGGTGGGGCTCAGTCCAAGATGGGCCAGTATAGCCCAGGAATAGCCCAGACAACGCCACATAGTACAGGCATGCTCCGTTTATGAAACCCTGCATTTGGAGAGGCAGGAGCGAGGAGCACAGGCTTGGTGTCCAGACGGCCTGGAAGCACAGCCTGGTTCTGCTGCTTACCAGCTCTACTAGCTATCTTCTCTGTGCCTCGGTTTTCTATCTGTAAAGTGGGGATAATAATGGTAATTCTTCATGGGTTTGTTGCAAGGATTGACTGATTGACCCTAAGGAAAGTGTTGGCACTTAGCAACATGGTATAAAGACTATCTTGGACATATTATATATTTATAACACATATGTTATTATCCATTAGAAGGAAGGAAGGACAGAATGGGTACACAAAGGGCTTGTGAATGAGATGGAATGGAGCCAAACAGGACTTTGCAGGACTGAGAAGCTACCTAAAGGGGTCACGGCTGTAGTGACTCCAGCTTGGTAGAAGTCAGTGCCTCCCTCCCAGCTCTCAGGGGGGCTGGGACCCCCCTGCCAGTCCTGCCCTACCACACTCCCCCCAGGACAAACCTTGCTTCTCTTCCACTGAAACCGACCCCCCTGCACTCCAAAGGCACAGAACCCCTGTGAATCCCCTCCAGGCTACTCCCTCCAGCCTGGTGAGATGGAAAATTAATCTCCCCTTAATCCTATCCTTAATGTACAGGATTCCACTCCCCGGTGAGATGATGAAATTAATCTGCCACTAATTTTCTGTTCACCAACCTGGGTTTCAGCATTTTCAACCCTGCCTTTCTTTAGTCACGGGCAACAAAGACCTAATCTCTTCTCCCGCCTTGTTTACCCTGTGTCTTGAAAAAAAAATGAATCACACTGCGTTTGCTCTCCTGGTTCAGAGAGGAGGGCAGACTGAGGTTTCCTGTCTCCCCTAGAGGGCATGAGTTCCAGGCCTGACATCCCAGCCTCTCCCCAGCTTTTTGGGTGTGAGAGGATTAGGGGCCCCATTATCTGTTAGCTCACTCAGAGGCTGCGTGTCAGTCCCACACAGGATGACTAACAGCGTCACTCAGGGAGAGGGAGGCTCTGAAGCTCGAACACCAAGTTCTGGTGTGAAGTTAGGACCCGGTCCCTTCTCTGCAGGATGCATGTGGTTGGGTCGGGGGAGCAGGACGGGGGGCCCTGCCTGCCTGTCTAGGCTCTGTTCTCTGGGCCGAAGGCTCCAGCCATGCAGCCACTGCTCTTTCCTGCGCTTGGTGTGTTCTGATCCGCTCTCTCTGCTTAGCCTCTGCTCCCCCTTCTTGGGTAAGGCCTTGAGCTCTCTGCGCCTCCGAGAAAGAGGAGTAATGATGGTGCCCACCACATGGGGGGGACGTGTACGTGACATTCGCAAGTGCCCAATAAATGGCAGCTAGTTTTATTGGCAGCTGCCTCAAACGCCCTCACCTCTTTCTTGGACACCTTTCCAAGACCCCCAGCAGAAAATGGTCCTCTCCTCTAGGTTCCCTTGGTGATTTGTTTCCACCTCTGTTCTCTTGGGGGCCCTACCCTGTGCCTGCCTGCTGACCCCCACTCTGCTGCTTGCCCTAGATCCAGGGGCTGTAGTTGCTCTCTGTTCGGTTTCAACTGGAGACTCAAAAGAATGGTAGCGATGACCTCATTGGGGTTGTTAGGGCATTAAATGAAATAATGCTCATTAAGGGCTCAACACAGGCATGGCCTGGGGCGAGCCGTGAATAAATGTCATGATGTGTTGTTATTATTAGCATTGTTCTTGATCATACGCTGTGAAGTCCGTCCTTCCCTGGCAAAACCTTATGAAAGGCAAAGATGGGCCTTGGTTTTTCTCAAGACCCTCGGTGACTACCCACAGGGCCTGACTCCAAGGAGCGGCCGGTGAGGCCAGCCAGGTGGAGGAAGGTGCTGGGTGCCTGCTGTCCTGAGCACAGGCCCATCACCCAACCCAGCGCTTGTGCCCTCTGGGGGCTGCCTCCTGGGCCCTCTCTGAGTGGGCAGGTATCCCCGGCCCCGCCCACATCAGGGTCACAGATTTCACCATGATGATGCTGATAACCACATCCCATTCATCTCCACCCTCTCCAGTGTCACTGTCCTATCAGCCCCAAGCTGCTGTCCTGGAGTGTCAGAGCTGGGGCAGCCCTGGGAAACCACCTGGTCCCCACACTTCTGCATGAGGAACCCGAGGACCAGAGTGGCTGTCCACCTGGCCAAGGCCACGCAGCAAGTCAGAGGCAGCGCTGGGGTCGGATCCAGTCTCTTGACTCCCACTGGAGGGAGGACCCAACCGTGTGCTGTGTCATCACCTCACCAGAGCCACAGTATCGTGCTGTGGAGGAAGAAGGCATTTATTGTGTGCTGGGCCCTGTGAAGGCTTTGTGTGTACTGGCTCAGTTCCTCTTCCTGCCCCAGCTGGAAGGGCTAATCTTATGCTCCCCATTTTACAGGCCGACACACATCGGCTAAGAAAGGTGGAGTCACCGGAGTAAGTCACAGTAGGGTGATGACAACGCTGGGCTTCTCACTCACACCTGACTCCAAAGCCAGTGCTCTTTCTGTCCTGCCTGCAGGGTACCGAGGAGAGACGGGCGCAGCCGGGGCCCAGCCCTGGGAGAACGGGTGAGGGGCCACCAGCCTGGCACCTCGGTTCCTCCCTCTGCGGTAGGCAGACACGGAGGAGGTGAGGACAGTCAAGTTACAGTGGCCGAGGATTTGTGAACAGCCAGGGCGGGGTTTTGCTGGGGGAGGGGAGGCGTTGGTTTCCAAGGCCGTGGTACCCCAGCCGGTGGCCCCTTCCCCTGGACAGGTAGATTCCTGCCCCCGCCTCTGGGCGGGAGGTGGGTTTGCAGCGGGCTGGGGGTGGACCGGGGCTGGTGGAGCAGCAGAGACCGGGGCTGTGGAGCCGCCAGGAGCCTCGGGCTGGTGGTGCCAGGAACGGGCAGGAAG
Source organism: Ailuropoda melanoleuca (assembly GCF_002007445.2). Classification (NCBI taxonomy): domain Eukaryota; kingdom Metazoa; phylum Chordata; class Mammalia; order Carnivora; family Ursidae; genus Ailuropoda; species Ailuropoda melanoleuca. The sequence continues at coordinate 37,730,260 of NC_048222.1, forward strand.
TGGTTTGTGGGGAGCGGAGACGAGGCCGAGCCTGTGCGATGTGGCTCTCCCTGAGGTTTCTGCTCTGGAAACCTGACTCATGTGGACGAGGACCAGGCTCCCCCTTCCCCAGGGGCCAGTTAGTGCAATTACAGGCCTTGGGAAGAGAGGATGTGCTCCCGGGTGGGGGGGGGGAGCAGGCCTCAGAAACCCGAGGCGTCCCCACGGGTAAGTGGTTGCACCACAGGCCGGTGGGTGGAGGGCGTGTGGGAGGACGTGCCCACGCAGGCCAGCTCCAGGCCCAGCAGCAGGAGGAAACCGCGCTGGCTGCCCCGCCTGCCGGGAGGGCTCCCCTGGACTCTGCAGGCCTTGGTCTGGGCCCGGCTCGGTTCTGACTCACCACGTGAACTTGGGCAACAAGGCCTCTTCTGTCTCTGGGCCTCACTTTCTTTCTTTATCTCTAAGATGAGGTTTCCAGGGCTCTAAGAATTCGATGACTCTTCCCTGCCCCCACCCAATCAAAGGAGCATACAAACCACAAGGGAACAAAATAACAACACGGAAAACCACAGCTAGCAGGTAGTAACTGCTGGAGAGTAACTGCTGGGGGGCTGTGCTCTGGGCCCTTTGCATGACTTCTATAATCCTTCCAACAGCCCTGATGTGCCCACTTCACAGATCGGGAAACACGCCGAAATAGCCAGGGGGGATCTGCGGGTGGGGCACCATGGCCCACGTCCTGTAGAGAAGGGGAAATCTGGATGGGAACCGAGGGTGCTGCCAGGCCCCATCTGCCCCTCTCCCCCTCCCCACACCGAATCCCAGGGTGACGGAACTGAAGAAGGGGGCCTCATCAACCAGAAAGAAGCTTCGGGAAGTGGGAAGTCCGTGTGGGCCCTACTGCCGGGTTTACGATCCTCTGTATGTTCTGCGCTCAGCTTTACGTGAAGAAAGTGTTGACGGGCACAGAACAATTTCACAGATCCTCGAAGGAGTTCAATGTCCCGTCTAGTGAATGGTGGAACTGAGGCCCAGAGAAGGGAAGTGAATTGCCCTGCGGAAGACAGCAGAGCTGGGACGAGAACTCATGTCCCAGGTCTCTCGGTGCTGTGCTCGGTGCCTTCGGGAGCCGTGGCCTGACATTGCCAGCCCTGAGCAAGGACTGAAGCTCCTTGGCTGTCAGACAGAAATTCCAAGCAAGACCTTTTGGATTTTGTGAAGCAGGGCTTGCCTAGTAAAATCGGGTGAAGCCCGGCTTGGGTTTTTCCCTGAGCTTTCCTGAGATCTGATTGACATGTAACATTGTGTAAGTTTAAGATGTAGAAAGTGATGATTTGATACATGTATACATTGTGAAATGTTTCCCAGAATAAGGTTAGCTGACACATCCTTCACCTCCCATAATTAGCATGCTGTTATTGCGGCTGTTATGGCGAGAACAGTAAAGAGCAAGTCTCCTAGGACCTTCAAGTACACGGTAGGGTATTGTCACCCAGAGTCGCCATGCTGCTCACTCCATCCCCACATCTTTTTCACCTTATAACTGAAAGTTTGTACCCTTTCCCCAGCTCTCCCCGCTTCCCCCAGCTCCAGCCCCTGGTAACCATCCATCTGCCCTCTGTTTCTAGGATTTCGATGTTTTCAGATTCCACATGTAAGTGAGATCATGTGGAATTATCTTTCTTTGTCTGACTCATTTCACTTAGCATAATGCCCTCCAGGTCCATCCTCGTTGTTTGCAAATGGCAGGATCTCCTTCTTCTTCTTCTTTTTTTTTTTTTTAAGATTTTATTTATTTATGTGACAGAGAGACAGCCAGCGAGAGAGGGAACACAGCAGGGGAGAGGGAGAGGAAGAAGCAGGCTCCCAGCAGAGGAGCCCGATGTGGGACTTGATCCCGGAATGCCAGGATCACGCCCTGAGCCGAAGGCAGACACTTAATGACTGCGCTACCCAGGCGCCCCTCTTTTTTTATGGCTGAATCCATTCATCCGTTGATGGACACCGGCTCGCCATTTTTCTCTTGGAGAACGTGGAGCAAGTCCAGCCAGAAGCGGCAGACCTCGGGACGAGAAAATGCCAGCAGAAGATTTAGCAAGAGTGTCTGCATAGAGTGCGTGCTCAAAGCTGCTAACCAGGGCTGAAACGGCTGTTTGCCTACTCAGTCACCTTCCCACTATCTGACTCATGGAGAAGATGCCGAGAGCGAAGACTTGGCTCACTCAGGAGGGCAGGCCAGCATTTCCATCCGGGGGTGGGAACCAGGGTGGGCGTTCTTCCCTTTCGTTTGATCTCGCACAACTTGGCCAGACTATCGTGGGGCACAAAGAGTTTGCAGGTGCAAATGCCCCCGATTCCAGACCAGTGGTCCTGGGACCTAGCTTTCACGTGTCCCCAGCTCCTCTGCTTGGGGCTCAGTTTCCTCCTCTGGGAAAGGGAGAGGTTAGACCAGAGGCTCTGATCACCTGGGCCACTTTCAAACAATCCTGAGGCCCAAGCCTCACCCCCGGTCCACTGAACTTCTCTGGGTGCCACTGGAGCATCTGTGTTTTTGGTTTTGATGCCAAGGGAAGGGTGGGAGCCACTCATGGGGTCCCTGGTGGTTGGAACACAGGACAGCTGCACGGGATGCCACAGTCTGCTGTGAGCAGGGCTTTGCATCTCCTCTTAGCGTGTGTGTGGCCGAGGGACAGTGCTGACCTGGCCATCTCTCTCAGCCGGAAGCTGTCTCCCTCCATGGCTCGACGTTCCTCTCTTGCCATGTAACAGCTAACACACAGGTGTTGGGCCACTGGACGATTACAGCGAGGAGGCTACTCCGGGATTGGTCTCCAGGGCCAAGACCCCCAAAACTTCATTTTTCTCCCTACAGGGAAGTTGAGGTCACAAGTGATTAGAGCACAGCCCCCAGGGGACTCCCAGCTTGGAGGCAAACTCTTCCCGCAGAAGTCAGGCCATCTAAAGCCTTGGGACTCCTGTGCCCAGGACGGGGATCCTGGTGAGCAGCTTGGGTGGGGGGGTGCAGCGGGAGCGCCCTGAGGGAGGGCCAGCATCCAAAGTCAGACTCCCAGGATCCAGTTTGGGTTCTGCTGTCTCTGGGCCTCAGTGATTGCATCTGTAAAATGGGCCATAAGTCCACAGCCAATGCAGAGCTAGGGAGCTGCTGTGGGCATTCTGAGAAAAGAGGCCTTCTGAGAGAGGGTCAGTCAGCACCAGGATTTAAAGCTTCGGGGAGATAGACAGGAGGGGAATAAAAGCTGGGCGGGGGCAAGGGTCCGGTGAGGCAGAGTAGGGAAGGCTGAGCTCAGGGAGGCTTCATACAAGAGAACAAGACGTCACCACGAAGACTTACCCATGGGGTTCAAATGTATACAGGTGAATATTTTCACCGGTGGATCCCTTAAAAAATAAGAATTTTACAAGGAGCTCCGTCTATAAGCCAAGGATAAATGGCACTTGCGTGGCTGAAGTGAGGGACAGGTCCCTGGAGTTGCCTTACCCTCACAGTGACCTAATCTGGGAATAAGTTTGGAAACCACTGACCCTAGCTAGGGTGGGAAGACCAGCTTTCCCCATCTTCTTCTGTGATTCAGCTCCGGGGACGTCAGTATAAAATGCAGCAGGAGAAGGTGGGGAGGTTGTCAGACAGCAGGAAGCCCTTCTCGGCAGTTGGGGTGGGGGGGGGGAGGGACTCGTTGTGTCTCAAGGACCTGGAGTGCTGGTAGCTTTGTTCTACCTGAGGCCTGAGGGGTGAACAACAGCTTCTGGGAGGACCCGGAGGCATCCTGCTTTGGGTGGGTAGGGGGGTGGTGGCAGGAGGCCTTTCCTGCTCTGGTTCTCAGGTCCCTGGGGCAGGGGGAGGGAGGCTTCTCTCTGGAAAGCAGAACACTGGCCGCCAGGGTGGGTTCCCCAGAGGGGATGGGGCTTGAGGTGGGAGCAAAGACAACTGCAAAGTGGCTTCCCTCCCTCTTCCCTCACTTGCTCTGGCTGCTGCAGATGCTCAGGGACAGCCAGGTCAGTGGACAGTGGGGTGAGGAGAACCCACAGAGGGAGGAGGAGAGGAACCGGAAGGCAGAGGTGGGGGGTGGAAGCCCAGGTGTGAGTGCGAGAGGGGGCCGGACCCAGAGGAACTGACGTGAGAAGAAACAAGACTCAGAAGGAGCAGAGGTGGCGGGTGAAGTCCTGGCCGGAGCCACATGCAGAGACGTCCAGAATATGCACTACTACCCACCCACGTGCAACCCGCGTGCAAACCACCGTGCTCTGCCTCGTGCAGCCCTTCTGGCCCTTGGCCCTCCCTAACCAGCAGCTTCCCCCTTCTGCGTAGTCCGCAAATGCTTGTCAGAATAATCCCCGAGAAAAGAAACAAGTTAGCACATGGCTCCCCCGCTCCAAGCCTGCAGTGGCTCCCCTCTCCCTGCCTGGGTCTCCTGCTTCGTGCCAGCCAGGGGCTCAGGCTCTTCCTGGGGGGGGTCCCCTAAACCAGCTGCCATCCTCTCCCACCCTGGAATGGTAGCTAGTCTAGGATTGCCAGATAAAATAGAGGACACTCAATTGAATTTGAATTTCAGATAAACAACGAATGCTTTTTTAGGGTGAGTATGTCCCAAATAGTGCATTCATTGTTTATCTGAAATTCAAATCTAAATGAGCATCCTGTATTTTTATTTGCTAAATCTGGCAGCCCCTAGTCTCATCCATCCGCACTAGACCTGATGTTGTCAGATCTGCTGTTCTGTGCTTGTGGGCTATTGGGAGATGGTAGGAAGCTATCTTGCAGGTAAATTATCTTAATGTACATTGATTTAAGGACACTATTTTAAATAAATGCCTTTATTTTAATATACTTATTTTCTTTGAAATAAATCCACTGTTTAAGTGGGGTGTCCTAGAGGCTATGTTTCCCCATTGCTTTCTTGCCTTAAGTGACCCAGGGAGGTGGAGATTTTAGGAAAATCGGGAAGGATAGCCTTTTTAAGTCAGAGAATCTGGGTTCAAGCATAGGGTCTGTCATTGATTCCCTGACTGACTGGACTTGGGGATTTCTTCCACTGCTCTGGTCTCAGTTTATTTATCTGTAGAAAGGGGCTCAATCTCTATCTGCCTGCCAGGTGACCTGGGATTTCTGATTCATGAGCACACCCAAGAGCTAGCCATGTGAGGGGTTTTGTGACGAAGACCCTGTTGTCCAGGGTTCCAGAGCCGCCTGGACCGGAGGGCTGAGAGGTGCGGCCCCATCCATAAGCTCCGCTGGTCAGAGCTTGGCCCCGTCCATGGTACCACCATGGGTGTCAAATCTCTTGACCTCTTCTGCCCTCTTGGCTGGCCATGCAGTTCAAGGTTATGGTCACCAGGGGTCAGGCTTGCATGTTGATGGCCAAGTTCTGCCTTTCGGGGAGCTCCAGGGGGCTTCTAGTCTGAGGGTGGCGAGGGACGGTGAGGATGGGGTGCGGCACGGGCTTTCTGTGACTCCTGGAGCTGCAAGTCTGTGACCTGCAGATCTGGAAGGTGAACTATCCTCCCTTGTATTTACATTTGGGTTGGTGCCCCCCGGAGGGCCCTCTCACCAGGAGACCCTGTGAAGGAGGTTAGGTTAGGGGGCTGGGAGTCTGGAGAGCGTTCTGGGCAGGGAATTTGGAGAGAGCTCGAGTCCCTGTTGCAAGTCTGCCTCTTATTTGTGTCCTGGGGAATTATCTGGCCTCCGGAGCCTTGGGCTCGCCTTCAGTAGAGCGAGGTTATAACACCTCTCGTGCAGGGACGCGTCAGGATCTAGAGAGGGGAGGTGAGGCTACTGGGCAAGGGCTGGTGTCTCCAGGCCTGCACAGTGCTGTCTAGAGTGGCTTATGTTGAAGCTGGAGATGTAATAGAAATACAGGGAGAGACCCCAGCACAACGGCTGTCGGGAGGCACCCCTGGATCTTTGCCAAGTTCTGGAAGCAGGCACCGAGCTCAGAGGAGGGAGGGGTTGCTGTAACCACCAGAGGGCAGTTCACAGGCTTGCTCCTCCATTGTCAGGGGGACAAACCCAGGGCTCACCGGGCAGGTGGCTGAGTTGGGCTTCGTGGCCTCTGGAAATGGGTGGTAGATCAGGAACCCAGGGCAAGGGTGCCCGATGAGGCCGGTCACGGCACACGGGCTGTTGGGCCTGTGGGATTTCGCTTCTGTTCCCTATACCCCCTGTGCACCTGCTCTGGCTGTGGGAGCTTGTGCTCTCGAGGTGGACAGAGATGCTTCCGGTGCAGGGTGAGGGACGGCAAGGTGGCTCCGATCTCGGGCCAGTTACCAGAGCCACACCCAGAGAAGGCTCTCCTGCTCATGGTTGCCCAGCCTCCTCCGAGAAGCTCCCACACACACCTCTAGATTGCACACAGCACAACATGGATGACCTGGAGGTCCCTGGAGGAGGGGACCCTGGTGTCTTCGGACTGGGCCACCACTGCCTGGTAATAGTCTTGCCCTCCTCCCCACCCCAGCCCTGCTGCATCACAGTGGGGGACAGCCAGGCACTGAGGCTGTTCTCTGCCTCCACCACACCCCCCACCCCCAGGGCCGTGGTACGGCTGGTGGCCCTGGGAAGCCTGAGTGCTCTCCCTTGTGCCCTTTCTCAGGGTGGGGCCCGATGGCCCCGATGGCTTGCCCTCTCACCCTATTGGGTTGCTGTGGTTTGCTCATCAGCAGAAATGACTCCTCACCCACAATTGCATCAGTCTTTCCACAGATGGAGTGAATCACATTGCAAGATGTGGTTACAGCCTGCGCCCTGTGCTCCGCTTAGGGGCCAGCTGGGCCAAGCCAGGCTGGGGGTTGGGGCTGACCGTGCTCTGACTTGGACTCGCGAGAGGGAAGCAGAGGCCAGGAGGGGAGTGCCAGCGGGGCAGGGGTGGGACGAGGTGAGAAAGGTCATGGAACTGGTCCACACAGGCAGGGCAGGGGGCTGAAACAAATGTCCAGTGACTGTGGCCGTGACCACACCGGGGAACCATATGGCTTCCTCAGCCCCAGCCTGACCACGACGCCAAGAGGAAGAGAAATGAGGGGAGCAAGCTGGTGTACCCTCTGACAGCCCAGTGCAGGGGGGAACCGGGGAGATGAGTCGGTTTTGCTTCTTCCTCTTTCTCTATTTTGAACTCTCCTGGCTTGCTTCCCCCTTCAGCTGACTGAGGGCTTCCAACCTCAGGAACAATTTCTTTCTTCTCTCTGCTTCACAGGCCCAGCCCATTGCTGCCCTCAGGTAGTTGGGTTTTCATTATTCTTCCCAGAGGCAGAAAGAGGCGACCTTTTTCCCTCCCAAGGCAGCAAGAGTTATTTTGCCCATTTTTCAGGTGGAGAGGGTGAGATCCAAAGGGAACCTGGCGAGCACCTCGCCTCCCTCCTCTCTTTCCAAACCCCGTGGCACGGCTTGGCTCGTTGCGTCAGAATGCCAGCATCGCTTGGCATCTGCCAGCTGGAGGAGGGCAGCCGTGGGTGCAGGGTCTTCTCCACAGGGAGAAGAATAAATGCGACAGCTCTAAGGTGGCCCAGCAAGGGCTCTGGCATAGGATTGGGGTTTCAACCGCCCCAACGTGGAGGCGAGAAGCGGGCAATGAAGTTTGGAGGTGTCACTGGAACACAGCAGCCCTAGATCTGGGACCAACACAGACAAGATCAGGCCTGGAGTGTCCCTAGATGCATGTGGACTTGCCTGGGTGACAAATGAACTCGTGCAAGCCAGGGGGGGAGGGGACCGTTTGTTACTGCAGCATGATCCCGCCTATCCTGACTCTACCAATGCCAAGCTGAGGAGATGGGCCTTGACCCTAAAGTCCTGAGAAGTGAATAAAGTCTTAGTGCGGCAGTGCCTACATCCCACACTGAGGTTAAATGGTGAGCTGCTCCCCTCTGGCTTGTAATTCATGGGTGCAGCAATATGCTTTTTCCCCCCACCATCAAGGGCCTAGAACAGTGCCTGGTACAAGATCAGGGCTCATGAAGAATTTGTTCTCTCCCCTTCTGTCTCCAGTTACCCTCCTTTCCAGTGTATTCTTCCAGTGAACACCACTTACTCCCTCCTTTGTGCCTTCATTTTGTTCTAAATCCCCGGCACTGTGCTTTGCACATGTCTCACTTTTTTGCTCGCTTTAAGAGAGAGGCACTTAACCCATTTTACAGATGAGGCTTGCGAGCCCTAGAATCTCTCCCTTTTCCCCCCTTTGCACCCTTCCTTCATTTTTTTCATCTGCATTGAGGACCCACTGGGGGCCGGCAGGCAGGGCTGATGAGAAAGGTGGGAGGAGTCTCAACATGAACAGGCACAGCTCAGCCCTCAAGGAACCTCGGTCTGGGGGGGATCGCTGTCGTGTCAGTGCAAAGATGCTAGCCACCGTGGGGCTTCACCAGAACTATGCACAGGGACACAACATGAGTAAGGAAGACTGCAGGGAGGTGAGGCAGAAAGAACAGGCAAGGCCTGAATTGTGACACTGAAAGACATTTAGCAGGCTAAAGACAGCAAGAACATTTTATCTTGAAAGCCACCTGTGATGAATTGGTGGTGGCTGCTTGCAGCGCTGTGTTAAGAAGGATTCTGAGGCTGCGTCTGGTCTATTAGGAAAGAATGCTGGGAACAGTTGGTGATGTCTTCTCTAGGCCTGGGGCCTGGGAGTGATGGCCAGCATGTCACACATCTTCCAGCTTCACTTAGGAGCTGCGGGAACAATGGGAAGACGCGGAGGAGAACGCTGTGGGCTAGAGGTCACATTCGACAAATGCGATCACCATACCGTCCTAGAGCAAATGCATGGAAGAGGTGTGATTTGAACTCAGGTCTGTCTGACAATAGAGCCTGCATGCTTATAATTTCCCTTCCTTCTGACAGAACAATCCGCTTCTTGGCCAGTGCAAGCATATTTCAGCGTGGATGCTCCCAGTTAGTTTTATCAATGATCTTTCTTCTCACTGTCTCTTGTTTTCATCTCTATCTCTTATCACCTCCTCCTCCCTCGTGCACATCCTCAGCATCTTCTGCCTAGACCATCGCCCCCGTGACCTGCGCCAGCAGGGACTCCCCGCCGGAGGGCTGTGGCTTGCTGGGTGTTGGGAACCTTCTCAGCTGAGAGGTCAAAACGCAATCATTGAGTAAAGCTTATTAATTAATTAATTAATTAAAGGGTTTTTTTGGGGGGGGCTGTGCAACTAATAGGGGGATGTCTGCAGACACAACCTTGAGCTGAATGTGGGACACTGTAGCAGAACATCAGGGTAACACCAATGGAAGATGGCGAGGAGACTCTGCTCATTATGATGACTTGGGACGCGGGCTGAGAGAACAGTCACCATCTTGAACCTCGCCAGTCCCACACCAGAAGGAAAATGAGCCCTGGAGGGTCTCGCACTTGTCCCTGCTGCAAGTGACTCCCAACAGTTCTACTCACAGCTCGTAAGCTAGAACTAGTCACATGGCCTCACCAACTAGCGGAAGTCTAATGGGAAGTTGGGAGCTAGCAGGATGTGGGGGGCAGCGCTCCTGAGTAGCTCAATATACCTGGTAGAGAGCCTGGTAGGAAGTAGCTGGTCAGCAAATTTTTGATGAACCAGTTTCCAGCCCATCACTGTTCCCAGAGTAACTCTTGTGAAGGCACTGATGGCCTTCATATTGTTCCATGAGGTGGACACTTTTCAATCCTTGGCTCTCTTGACCTTGCGTGGAACACCTCACTTTCATTCTTAATACGTGTCTCTTGGCTTCAGGACGCAATGCTTATCTGATGTTCTTCCTACTTCTTGGATCATTGCTTCCATCCTCCTTTGCAACTTTCCCCTCCTCCACCTGGCCTTCCATTTTGGAGTGTCCCAGGGCATGGACCTCTTTGCTCCTCATTAAACTTTGTTCTCAGTTGATCTCATCCTCCCCCCGGGGCTTGAATATCTCCTCAGTTTTCATTGGACTCACCTTTCTTTTGAGCTCCCTGGTCATGTGTCCCATTGTCTACTTGGCATCTTCTCAAGAATATTCATTGTCATCTTGAAACTTAATATGTTGAAAACCAAAGTCATGGCCTTCCTCCCTCCAGCCCTGGTCCCTAAAGCTGGTCCCACTTCCAGGGCTCCCCATCTCACTGAATAGCCATGCCATCCCCCTACTTGCACAACCCAGAGCCATCCTTGGCCATTCCTCCTCTCTCCCATACCCTTTCATTTTAAATCCCTCATCGAGCCCTGCCAATGTTACTTCTTCGGTATCTCTCCACTCCATCCAGCCTCTCTCCTTCTCCATCACTAGTCCACATGGCACCCATGTCCTACATGGCCGGCGTCATTTCCGTCTGTGGCCTCCATGCCCATCTAACCCCACCCAGATGTCCTTCATGCTGTAACCAGAGGTATTCTTTCAAAGTGCAAATTTGATTGCATATTCCCTCTCTCCATGAAACACTTTAATAGCCTGCCATTGCTCTTAGAAAAAGATAAAATTCTTGTGCAAGACTGGTCTCTGGCTTGCTTCTCATCTTATCTCACTCCTGTTACAGTGCCTAGCACATAGTAGGCCCGTGGTAAGTATTTTCTTGATCGAACCAACATGCGGTGTAAGAGGAACTGGCTATCAGCTCTGTGACATTAGTTAGATCGTTTCTACTATGGAGAAGCCGCAGAGGTATCCTGGTATGGCTTTTCTGGATACCGAAGTGCGTTTAGGATCCCTCGGCAAGACCAGGAGGCACTGATATGGGGCCACTGTTGAATTCTGAGCAGCCGCTGCCAGGGCCTGGGGGCAGATGGGTGATCCTTTGATGTAGCCTCTGTCCGGGATTGGAAGCCGGGCAGGCTGAGCTGATAACTGGGTTCCTCCTGTCTACACTGTTCTGCCCACTCACTGCACCTGGCACGGAGGAGTGTGTTGACATGGAGGTGATCTGTGTGATTCTGACTGCCTGGGGATGGGGCACAGCAGAAGCAGGGAGGAAGGCTGCTGGCTGGGCCAGACAGATAGGCTACCTTCATGGTCACCCTCCTTCATCCTGTGGGCTCCCCAGGCTGGAGTGGGGGGCCCCACAGGGTGGGCTGGAAGGCAGTCTCTATTTCTGGGGCCAGGGGTGAGTCAGCCGTCTCCCTGTGGTCTGAGGCTGTCATCTGAACCGCGACAGTCATTTCTTTCTTTGTGGCTTTGAGGTCTGGGGGCAGAGGGTGTGGGCTCCAGAGACCCCTCCGGCTGCCATGGCGAGTTTGGTCTATTGGGTCCCCGGGGATTCAGGAGAGACTCAGGCGAGTCCCTGGGGGAGCCTGGCCCTCTCCCCACTGGCAGGGAGTGTGAGGGTTCCAGGTGGGCTGAGGGTGAACTTCTAAAATCCCAAGGAAACTGCTGCCCCCGTGTTCCCCAGCTCACAGGTTAGGAAACCAGAGCGTGGAGAATTCAAGGGACGGAGCCAAGTTCCCACAGCTGTGAAGTAACCCCACCAGACTGGGTGCTGGGCCTGCCTGGCCCCTAAAGCTGCCCTCCTTCCCCTGTCCCACGCCTCTCCCTCTGGAGATGGGGCTCTTCCTCTTCTCTGAGGGGCCAAGGGGAAGAGGAAGTGAGGAGTGGAGGGGAAGCTGGGTCCTGGCAGGAAAGGGATTCACCCCGATGGTTCAAATGAGGGGACCGAGGGCAGAGCTTCTCAATGAAGGGTGAGGGGTGCGCAGGATGGAGAGAGGCATGAGGGGTGCTGAGGCACCCCAAGACTAGCAAGGATGGAAGCTGTGACCATCCCTGGTCTGGTGGCAAAGACACGGGGCCCAGACCCGGGTGTGGGGCAGTGAGTCTGTGTGCACAGTGTCTCCTTTCGTCCAGGTCTGTCCCAAATGGAGGGAACAGTCAGCTGGCCTGCCTTCTCCCCCAAGCATGCAGCCCTTGCCCCCAGGGCCTCCTCAGGCTCTTCTTATGTCTGTTTCTTGACAGGTGCTTTCCCGAGGCCGGGGTAAAAATCCTGCATCATCCTGGGAGAGCGTCAGGGCTGGGACTGGGCCTCCCTCATTGGCTGTCCCAGGGAAGCCTGGCTTCTTAGCTCCCTTCTCAATCTCTCTCTCTCTCTCACTCTGCCTCCCTCCCTCCCTCCATGTCCACTCCCTACCTGCTGCTGACAGCTGGTAGGCCCCCCTGGTGTCTCTCTGGCTGCTTTCTGCTCGCCCTCCAGGGTCCTCCTCCCACCTGACTGGGGCTGTCTGCAGGGCCAGAGAGGACAAGGGACTGACCGGGCAGGCCTGGAAGCCATCTTGAGCACAGCCGGCTCATGACAGTCACTCCCCAGAACTCAGGGAGGGCGTCCTGCCTCGGCCAGCAGAGCCAGGAAGTGAAACCACCTGCTACTTGGGGAAAGGGACTGGTGGGCCCGGCCAGGCTGGGCTGGGCTGGGCTGAGGAGCCGGGAGGAGGGAGAGGCCCCTTGGCCCTGAGGAGAGCCTGGCCTCCTCTGTCCTGGAGGCCATGAACCACCTCTCAGGAACCCCGGCTGCTCCTCGGTGAGGGCATTAAATATTTATGAATTAGCGGAGTTCACAGCGTTTTCTGAGCAATAAGTTTTCATGATGTGTGTTTGGTGAGCGAGGCAGCTGCCCCGCCAGGACCGGCTGACACATTAATCCCGCTTGTCAGCCCCCTCCCCCCCATCCTCTTATAAATAACTTTGCCAGATAATCAGATAATGGGGGGGCGGGGAGAGAGAGCCCTACTCTGAGTGGTGGTGAGGTGTGCGGTTAGAGGGACTGAGGAGGGGTGGGCAGGGCAGTCATGGGGCTGGGGGTGGGGGGGCTCTGGTCCGTCTGCAGCTACCAGGAAAGATGTCAACCACCCTGCCAAGAAGCTCCGGAGTCACTGAGTCCCAGCCCCAAATCACCTTCTCAAGCCGATGCTTTCAGTGGCACTAAGGGGGGCGCACCCATCCTCTGCTCTCTGTGGGACCTCGGGGGTTTGCCCTCCGGCCACCAGACCCCGGCCCCCACCCTGGCTGGTAGGAGTGTGGGCAGAGAGGCTCGTTGCTGTGTGCCAGGCCTCTGCAGGGCTGGTGTGCTGTGGCCCTGGGGGTGTCACCGCGGGCTGGCTGAGGGGGACAGAGTCCTGTGTGGCTCCTCCTTCCTCCTCCCCGCGGATCGGGGAAGCCACAGAGGGAACAGGCCTGGCTTGGTCTGCTGATTTCCACTTAGCAGAAGGTGAGTGACCTGGGCCCTGAGCTTCCACTTCCTCGTCTATGGAGCGGACGCTGGAAATCGTGCCACGATTCCCATGGCTCTGAGGTAACGTTCAGTCGAAGGCCCTGGGCTCCCTGGACACTGCCCTTCCCTCCCCACGAGTTCCCTGAGGGCTTCGTTGGCACAAGAGCAGACATTACAGAGTGGGAACCACGGTGCCTGGGCTTTGGAAACTGCTGCCCCTTCGCCTATACCAGGGCCCGGATCTGAGTCTCGCTGTGCCCCGTGAGGGGGTGGGAACAGCTGAGAGAGGGCCAGATGGGGTGGGAGAGGGCGCTTGGCCCCAGCCCTCGTGCCCAGGCCAGCCGGAGGCCTTCTAGGCGAGGACAGAAGGGCCGCTCCACTGGGGGGGAGAGAAGGGAAAGAAGCCCCACCCCTACGCAACTCCCATCTCGGTGGACTTTGCCCGGGACTCCTCCAGGCTCCGAGGTGGCTGAGGGTGAGGTGGGGGTGGGGTGGGGGATGGGATCAGACACTAGGTCTCCACTTGACAACAGATCACCGGGATAGGTGAGGCAGGAGACTGCCAGGGGGAAGGCAGGGAAGCCGCGACCTGAGCACCTGCTTCCACATCGATGGAACCTGGTTCAGTAGATTTCAGAGCCGAGGCGGAGCACGCAAGAGACCACTCGAAGAGTGACTCACCGTGATGTGAAGATGGGGAGGAGAAGGGGGAAGGGGTGCTGCTTTTGCAGTCACCCCGACCTGGCCTCCCCTCGAGCCTGGCTCTTCCCAGGCCCGCCCAAGGGTAGAGAGGGGACGGCACACCACCCTGGGAGCCACAAGAACTGGGGCCCTTTCTCTGCTGCCGACGCGGCAGGCTGTTCTGACTGTTTGAGAGTTACTTCCATGTCTATAAAATTCGTCCATCACGAGATTGCCTTAAGTAGCGGGTATGTCCTTAGGAACGTCTCTGCGGCCAGGTGCCGTGGTTGGAGAGACACGGCCTCAGGGGTCTGTGCCGTTAGCTTGACCCTCAACTAGGAGCCACCACTGTCTCCAGTGTCCCAACGACCTCCCACGCCCATGCCTGGCCCTCTAGTCTATCCTTCAGAAAACAACCAAAGGACCCTTTAAAAAACCCAGAGCTGATTATGCTGCTGATTAAAACCCATCAAAGACTGCCCCTTGCTGTTAGGATAATGCCCCCCCCAACTATTTCCTTGGCCTTCAAGGCCCAGGCAAATTCTGCACCCTCATGACCCCTCCCTCTGTGTGTTCCAGCTCCCAGACCTTCCGGCAGCTCCCCATCCTTCTGGTCTTGGGGTCTTTGTGTCTGCTATTCCCTCTGCCAGCCATGCTTTGCCCACTTAATTCCTACCCCTCCTTCAGGCCTCTCCGGCCAGCTGGGCCCTCTGCGGCATTCTGTGACCACCCTGTACGTCTCCTTGAGGAAGCTACCCCAATCGCAGTGAACCAGCCATGTCTCTGATGGACCTTGACCCTCTGCCTCCCCGGCCTGACCATCAGCCTGGAGGGTGGGGGGCGGGGGTGGGTAAGGACCGCATCAGAGTTGATCACCTGGTAGGCCCACCGACCTCACTCGGTGCGCTCAAACCGTTCGACATTATGGGATGGTGAGTCTGGCCAATCTGGGTTCGAGCCCCTCTCTGCCACTTGCTACACATGGGCTTGACTCTGAATTACAGACTGCGAAGCCTTTATTTCCTCATCTATAAACCAAGGCTATAGCTGTTTTTCTGATAAGGCCACGGAGAGGATGAAGCAGGCCACACCTCTGTGGCTTCCGGCCACAGTCCCCGGTCAACTTGCTCTGGGTCACCTCCTCCTCCTCGGGGCCTAGCTGGGAGCAGGGCACTTGGGGTACCTGGTGCCGGCCCGGCTGGTGGAAATGCGAACCTGCCGAGGGGCGATGTTGCCAGGGCGGGGCGGGGAGGGGTGCGGGGGGGCTCCCTCTTCACCCCCCACCCCGTCTCCTCTGGCTGCCCCTGGGAGCAGAGCGGCTGGAGGGGGAGGTGTGCCGTTTTGCTTTCAGGGTTTTCAAACCAGAAGACAAAAAGAGGAAAAATGAAACCACCTGGAAAGCGGCAGGGGCCCACTTTGGTGGCAGCCTCGGCCTGACGTGTTTTGCTTGCTGGGCCCAGTCGGCCTCGACTATTTATTTTTTTTTTAAGTCACTGCCTCATGAGTCAGTCGGCTGGCTTGGTGGTAAAACGCAAGCCACTATCAAGGAAATAGCTGATGAACGACATGCCGTGGACGCCGTGCCAGCGCACCACTCCTGACTTCTGGAAATCTCTTGTGTTCTTGGCCTGCCCGAGCCAACTGGAGCCGGGGTCCCACGCGCCGCTCTCCAGCACCAAGTGCCAAGTGCATCTAAGATCCGGCGACAATTGCCTCCCGGTCGCTGTTCCCCGCCAGTACATGTTTGCCGTAATTATACTGTGTCTAAAGGAGAAGCACAGAAGACTTGTTGATTTTGGCCGGGGTCCGGCCCGCGGGGCGGAGGCTGACCTGGGGCCCCGGCAGAGGGCGGGAGGGCCGGCCGGCCGCCCCGGTGAGGACGTGACCGGCTGGAGCAAGCCTTGAACCCGGGCCATCGCCGCCAGAGCAGCCGCCTCTCCTGCCAGCTGACTCGAGCCGCTCTCTTTGGAGAATAACCCAAGGAGAACAAAACGAGGAACTGCAGTGCCTATAAAAAGCAGCTCGCTCCTTCCTCCCGCCAAGTCCCCACACGATAATCATCTCTGAAGTGGGCTGCCCCTCCCTCCCAAGTCACTGAACGTGCTCATTGTCTCTCTCTCTGTCTCGTGTCTCTGTGAGGAAGCGTCTTGGCTTCGGACGGGCCCCTCCGTGGTGGCCAGGGAGCGGTGGCCATCAGGGCCCCACTTCCTGCTTCCTCCAGACGGGTGGCGCTGGCCGGTCAAGAGGTCGGCCAGAATGTGCTGGAAGGGGGACCCTGGCCCGTGGGTCGGGTGCTGCTGCCATGTCTTTTGTGACATGGACCAAAAACTCCTTATCCTTGGGGAGCTTCAGTTTCTTCATCTGTTGTTGGAGGGAGTGGGCTAAGCCGTGATTTCTGTACTTATCCCTTTTTAGTTTTTTTAAAATTTGGGGCAACACGTCTTTCCAAGGAAATTTTACATGGAACCTCAGTACAGAAAGCAGAACTGCTGGGTGGAGGGGTGTGTGTATGGGGGGTCACATCCCACAGGCCCATCCACTCAGCATTCCCAACCCCCACCCCTCCCAGACATCCCTGGGACCCGCGGGGGAACCCTTGGGTACCGTGGAACACAATTTGAAAACCCTGGGGTTTGCTCTGAAAGGCCGCCTTCCAGCCTTTGGGTTAGGAGAAGAATCTATCTACTGGCTGAGGTAAAATCCCAGGAGTTGCCTTTGACTGTCTCCAGCGAGCCTGACTCTGTCCTGGGACAGGGGATAAATTCAGCAAGAACACGACAGCCCATAGTAACAACAACAACAACAAAAACGATTGAGCTCCCACTGAAGTTTCTTGAGCAACTGGCAGGCCGCCACAAATGTACTTAGGCGGAAAATCACCAGAAAAAAATGATATAATCTGACAGATTTTTCACAGGCTTAAATATTCATGAATTAAAGGAATTGGCAGAATTTTCTACATTATTAGCTTTCATCATGGCTGCAGGAGCAGTTGGTATACTGGCTGGTCTTCAAGATCCATTAATCTCGTCCATCATAAGAGCAGCCATTTTAAAATTAGCTCTTTTTCCTGAGCGACGGTGTACAGGGGAGATGGGGAAAGGGAAACGCTATCCCAGTGTAAAGCTCCATCCCCTCCTCACTGCAAAACCAGCAGGGGAAGCCAAACAGAATCTCAGCGGGAAGGGGTCAGGGACAGGACCCGTGCAGGGGGCCTTCGGGTTGTTCACACAGGGCAGCAAGTGTGCTGCCTGCTGAGCCCCGAACGCTGGGAGGTTAAGACAACTTTCCTGGAGGCCGAGACCGAGAGACCCAAACAGGGGCTTCGGAGTGAAGAAAACCTAATAGCACAGTCTTTCTGCCAGATGGCACCTGGGGTGCAGGACTGCACGATAGCCAAGTAATAATATTCATTATTTATGGAGTGCGAGCTCTGAGGGGGCCACTGTACTATGCGTGCACCTTCTCATTCTGGCCTCAAAGGAATTGGAGGGTAGGTATACAGATAGTAGTTGAGGAAGGGAGTCAAGAGTGGTTAAGTCAGTTGTCCGAGGTCTCACAGCCGGTAAGCAGCGGGGTCACGACTCAGATCCAGTCCTGTCCCCCAAGGTACCGAGGACATGCTGTGTTAACCCCTGGCCCACGGTACTTTGAAAAGACGTCCTCCCCAACACATCCAGAGTGTGCTTCTTTCAAAGCATGGAGCAAAGTTGTGGCTCAGATCATCCCCGCAGAAATGTGAGACCCAGATTAATTAATTTCATCTTTCCTTGCTCCCTCGGCCCCTTCCCGTCCCCTTCCTTCCTTGTTGCCATCTTCCCCTTCCTTCCCTCCCTCATTCCATTTTTGTTTTAAAATGCAGGTTTTAGTCTTATTTAGATATGGTGAGGCCATCAGATCAGGAAAGGACTGCCGGGTAAAAGAGAGTTTATTACTCACACTTTCCCAAAACCCCAGGAACCTGTGTGCATGCCACACCATGCAGGGTCACCTGTGGGAGTATTGGGGTCAGCCTGGATGCAGAAGGAGTGGGGGGAAAACGGGGCCGGAGTCTTTATAGTGGTTTCCGAGGGAGGGAATGGGTGGGGCAGGATAAGCGGGTTTAGGATTAGTTAGTATAAATAATGTCAGTAGGTTCTGGGGCATAGAGACTGTCCCTAGTTGTCTGGTACCAGGCCCTGGGGTAAATAGAGAAGGTGGATAGTGGCCTGGAGTCTTGAGTCTGATGAAGGAGGTAGTTGAGAGGGGCAAGGCTTTGGATTGGTTGGTTTGCGTATCAAAGGTATACTCACAGGAAAGTTGTTTACTATCTCCAGGAATTGACCACCCTTTGGAGGGGCAGTCTCTCCAGGGTTAGCAAAGCTCCAGGTATCAAAGTGTCAGAAATATCAAAAATGAAAAGCTATGATTAGTATAGTCCCTTCCATCCATCTATGCATACATGTATGCACACATCCATCCCATCCATCCGCCCATCCATCCATCCATCCATCCATCCATCCATCCATCCGCCCATCCGCCCAACCATCCATCCATCCATCCATCCATCCATCCATCCATCCATCCATCCACCCGTCCATCCATCCATCCGTCCATCCATCCACCCGTCCATCCATCCATCCATCCATCCATCCATCCATCCATCCATCCGCCCATCCATCCATCCATCCATCCATCCATCCATCCGTGTATTTACTGGGCTCCTACTATGCTGGGCCTGAGCTAGGCCTGGGTACCTCTGTAGACCTTGCTTGAACTCATTTTCCAGGCTGGTGGTCAGAGTCTCATGCTCACCAGACCCTACTCCTTACGTATCTGCCCTCATCCCAGAGGCAGAGTTCTCAGAGCTAGTCCAGGATTTTCCCAGGTCGCTTTCTACCCTCACGTCTGCCTGTTGCCCATGAGCCGAGGCTCAAGGAATTGCCAAGCGGTATTCTTGTTTAGGTAGCCAAAATACTGAACACCCAGAGGCGGGGGAGCCCATCCGAGGTAGACTGTAAGCAGCCTGACTAGCCAGATGGGACGTGTTTGGGTGAATGTCACCTGCTGGGGTGACAGCCCATGCAGTGTGGCTCAGAGGGCTGGGGGGAGGACAGTGCTCCCTGTTTGCCAGCTTGGGACTAACAGTCTTTCTGGGTCCCAGAATATTCTTCGTGGTTGAGGAGTGGTAACTATCTGCAGACAGATTGAGTGGGGGAGCTGGTGTTTGGGTTAGCAGTTCTCACGTTTATCATCAACAATAATGATGATTAGTCATCATAATAATTAATAACTATTTAGACTTGCATAGTGCTAATTTGTAGAGTATTTATTCCATGCCAAGTGCTTTATAACAGCTTATAATTGTAGCCAAAGTTTACTCAGCTCTGCTGGGGGGCCCATCACCGCTGAGCTTCGGACTGTCCAGGCATTACTTTGTTTAGTCCACACAGCATGAGTCCACACATTTGAGGGAAGAGGTTTAGGCTCAGAGAGGTTAAGTCACCCCTCCAGGACCACACAGTGAGTAACTGGAAGAGGTAAGTCTCAAAATTCCGTGTCTGACTCCCACCACTGGTCTCTCCTATGTCCAGCCTATGTCCAGGCCCCCTCAGGCCTTTAGGTCCCAGGTCCCAGGCGATCAGAGAGAAGGTTCAGGGCCTGGGAACTGGGTAAGGAGCAGAGCCAATGTCTGGAGCCTGACACTGCCTATGTCTGTGTCCCAGGCCAGATGGAAGCACTGAAACATTGAAGGGACTGGAGTTCTCATTGCAACCTCATGGAAAATCTTGCACGAAGTTCTAGAGCCTGGTCTGACACGAGTCCACAGCCCCTGCACCAGAGCCCCCACGATCAGCAACTGTCTCCCTAAGCTTGGCTCTGACATGTTTGGACTTCCCAACTGGATTCAGAGCTGGCATCAAGATTCCTCAGCCAGCCCCCTCTACCCCCACTGCTTTCGTGGTTGATGCTTATGTCATCCCACTAGATGACACAGAAGCATATGCAGGAAATCCTGGGGTGTGCTGTTATGATGCTGGGAAAACCCACTGGGCCAGTTTTTACTGTACATGCGGGACCCCTGAGGAATCAGCTGGTGGACTTAGGGGCTTTTGATGTAGGAGACAAGGACATCAGTGGTTTTCCCAAAGCCACAGAATGTTTGATTCCTATAGGATGATTTCCCTAGAAGTCTCTCCTTGAGACACAATTTCCTGACTTAGTTAAACTGGGAAGGGTGGCAGGTGGGGTGGGATGGTGTCCAAGGGAGTGGAGGCTGGGCCCTTCCTTCAGCAGCAAACTCAGGAGGAGAGGAGAATGGAGGAGCTCAGGGAGGATGGCCATGCAGGGGACCATCACTCAAAGGGGGCTGGCTGAGCACCTGTCCCCGGACACACCCCGGGACTTGTGCTCTGGCAAAGTGCCTCCTCTTCCCTGGAATCCCCTCTGCTTTTGTCTGTGGCCTCTGGGGTTGAGCCCAAACTCCATGGGGGGTTGTGGATGGGATCAGAGACTGGCCTTGTCCGTGAGACTGGGTCTAGGAGAGCCCCACCCCCATATGCACCCTATACTCCAGCCTCACAGCACCACTTGTGTCCCCTCCCCTTTGTACACTGGGCTCCCCGCCCCCGCCAGGAAAGCTCTTCCTCTGTCTGTCTGTCCTCCAGGGCCCGCCAGCCCTGCTCCCGCTCGGCAGAGCGAGTAGGTACCTCTCTCGTCCTCTCCTGGCACTGCCTATATGCCCCTGTCCCGGCATTTGTATGTGGCAGGTGAATTCCCTTACGTACGTTCATCCCCTGCTGTGGAAGCAGGGCCATCACTGAGCTATTTGTGAAAAGGTCACATGGGACCAAATTTGATGCAGAGAAGGGCCTGATCTCCCCCTGGCACTGGCCCCAGCCCCTATCCCCCAGCCCCGCTCCCAGAGCAGACAGAACCTATAGGGCAAGTGAATTGGGGGGGGGTGGAGCTGGTGAGCCCCAGGTCTCCAAGAGCTGGGGCATTGTAGAACCAAGTGGACTTTGGGGATGAGAGGCTCATGGGGAGTGACCCCCAGAAATGGAGAGATGCAGATTCCTTGGCTCCCATATCTTGTTGGGTTGGAATTCCCTGCTGGAGTGGGGAAGGCAGGTGCAAAAGGCTTCTGTGCCCATCACCCTCTCCTGGCCTAGGGACTCCATCCCTTGACTCACCTCCAAAAGCCAGCACCCCTGGGTCTTCATGGGGCACCAACTTGCTAGTGACCCTGAACCAGTGGCTTCTCCTTCAGAGTTAAGTTTCCAGCCTCTGACCTGTGAAGTGAAGAGATGCTGGGGGAATGCTCATGGACGTACTGAGCCCTTCCCCTGCCACCTGTGGTACTTGAGGAAGAGGAGGGGGGACTCTGCAAGTATTGAGGCAGGCTGGGGGCAGTCCCTGGGACCAGTCGGCCTGCGCGTCCCCTGCTGGAACTCTCTCACTGGGGAGTTGCCAAGGCCAGCCCCCGCCCGCTGACATCCTTGGCTGTCTCTCTGCCTCGTCGCTCTCTCTGTGTATATGTGTCTCTCTCCATCTCTGGCTCTGTCTGTCTGTCCCTCCCTCCCCCTCCCACCCATCTTATTCTCAACCATTCAACCCCTGCCTATTCTTCTGCTTGCTTAGCCATTCCCCCTTCCCAGCTAAACCCGTTCTTTGCCCTCTACCCCGGGATTTTTCCCATCTGCTCTCTGCACCACTGAGAACACCTATTCCAGCTTTCTGAGGACACAGAAAAAAAAAAAACAAAAAACACTGCATGAGCTCCTGGGCCTTCAACTCATCAACAGAGGTTAAGGGCCGGTGACTGCCAAAGCGGGGCCCCCTTTAGGAAGGAGGCCAAGGCAGGCCCGGGACCCACTTTTCTTCTGGAAGTTCATGCAGTGCTTTGGTTCCTTAATACCACTGTCCTCATGACTTCTGGGACTTGGGGAGGAGGGATGGCGGCGCTGCTGGCCCTGTGTGAGAGTTGCACTACGTGTGCTCAGTTTCTTCATCTGTCAAATGGGGATGATAATATCTACCGAATGGTTTTTTGGTGAGGTTTAAACAAGTCCAGATGTCATCCAGAACACAGCACACGCAGCCTAGGTGTGAACTGTTATGACCACACTGGTGAATGCATTGGTTATGGCATTCAGTTCACCTTCCTGAGCCCATTTCCTCCTTTGTAAGATAGGGCTGTCCGTCCTGCCAGCTGGGGGCTCGGGGGAGATTTCCGGTGAAGCACCTCGCACTGTGCCTCTCTTCTCTTTTCCCTCCCCGCCCCCTTCTTCCTTCTACATAAAACTGAGGCCCAGGGAGTGGCTGAGGAGGCTGGCTCAGCAACCCAGTGGCAAATCTAGAAATAAAACCAGATGCAGGACTTGCCTTTTCTCTCGGTCCCAATGGCTGGCTTCGCAGCTCAGTCTGCATTTTGGCTGCAGATTTGAAACCTGTTTGTCCCCAGAGGTTGGGCTGTCTTGATCGCTCACCCATCTGTACTGATTGTCCCTATCACGTGGAGAACAGTTCAGCCTAGTTCTAACAGGGGGACACTCGTGGCTTCGTGGACTTCGTCTGCCTAGATTAGGGTGAGGTCGTTCAAGTCTTTTGTGAGCCAGGAAAGAAAGGTAGGACAGAAACAGGAAATATTCTTTCTGAGCTCAATTAATTCCTTTCTGCAGGCAGGACTGTACCAGCAGACTGACTCATCCCAGATGGTAAGGTCTCTCTTGGAGCTCATCTCAATGCCTCCCACCATTTGTGTGGGATTTCCTTTAGGACCCCCCCACCCCCACCCCTTTCTTCCCTTGTGGGGTCCAGATCATCATAGCAGAAGAGCCCAGATGCAAAACTTTCTGGGTCCAAATCTTCCAGCCCTCTGCCATCCCTTAGCCACGGTGGGAGAGGTTCCCAGGCCACCCTTCTGCCCAGAGAGCCTGTTAGAGTCGGTGCCTTTGCACGGGTGGCCTGTAGGTGGCAGCAGCTCGTGAACCCGGGAGAAAGAGCAGAGCTGGAGCGGGGGGTTGCAGAGGGGGAGGCCTAGCCAGGAGCAGGCCTGGCTTGGAAGCACCTGGGAGTTCAAGGTGGGGCCAGGAGTCAGGAATCAGGTGAGCGGCCTGGAAGGCTGCTCAAGCCAGTGTCAGCATTAGAGAGAGCTACACAAGGAGGACAGTGTGAGAGGTGTCTCTACTGCCAGACTGCCTCCTTCCAATCCTTGCTCTGTCATTTACTAGCTGCGTGACTGTGGCCAAGTTACTCTACCTCCCTGTGCCTCAAATGCCCCATCTGTAAAATGGGAATCATAATGATACCCGTATCAAAACATTGTGTCAAGATTAAATTAGAAGTTAGTTGTGAGGGTAGGTCCTCATTAAAGATTCATTCTGTGCAAAACGTCCCCTTGGTCAAACTGTGAACAGTGCTATGGAGAGATGCTGTGGTTGCGCTGTCTTCACCATCTAGTCCGGGAGTGGGAGACAGTGCATGCGCAGGAAGATATCCAGCACCCAGGGTGACAGCCTGGGTAAGGGGACAGCCCCCAGGCAGCAAGCAGGGGCCCTCGGGAAGCTGGCTTGTGCAACTGGGAGCTGTGGTTCTTTCTCCCTGCCCCCCCGCAGGGGTTCATTCTTGGGCACTGAGGTCCTGGGGCTGCTGGGCTGGGCAGGGGCTCCCGACTAAGTGGGAAGGGAGGGAACAGGGAGAAAAGCAGCTGAGGACAGGCTGCCCTCCACATGGTTAGCTCTTGACAGCACCTTTTCATTAAAACCATCTCTTTTCAAATCTCCAGTCCCCAGCATAATTGAGGTTTTCGTTCCCTCCACTGCTGTCTGCTTGTTTTCCAAAGAGCTGCCCCGGTGCCCCTCGGAGCCTTTGACAGATTTTCAGAGCAACAATTATGAAACCCAAAGAGGCCTCTGGGAGTGAGCACGAACCTTGCTCTCTCCCCAGACCGGCGCGCCCCCGGCCTCGGGAGGGGGCTGGATTTGTTACAGTCCAGCCTTCTGGTGCTTTCGGGCTGGTCTCAGGATTCCCAGGGAAGTGAGGAGGCTCTTTTTGTAGAAAAGTCTGCTGGCCTCACGAGTCCCTAGCTCTCACCCTATCTCCCCATTCTTCTCTCCTTCCTGCCTGCCAGAATTGTACTGGCTTTGAACTTGAATGCCCTAGAAATGCATTCATGAGGCAGCGAGCACTGTTGATCAAGAAGGCTTTGGTCTCCTCCTGTAGCATCAGAGGTTCCAGGCTGCCCACGGAGACTTTCAAAGACTACACATTCGGGCTCTCCCTGAATGACTGAGTCCCCTTTGCCACCTCTTCTCCAAGCGGCCCTGGCTTCTCTAACCACGGATAATGGAGAGCTCAGTACCTCTGGAGGCAGCCAGTGACCTCAAGCATAGGCAGCTCAGACAACTCACTGGCACCCCCCTCCCCCAGAACAGGAGGACACTCTGTACCCCACCCTGTCGTCTAACCTCAGTCCTTAGAACTGCCCTGGGAGCTGGATGTGATCCCTCACATTTCACAGCTGGACAAACAGGAAGCCGGGTACCTTCCCTCGGGTGCCAGGGGCCTGGCCCCCTTGTGCCCTGGCATGGGCTTGCTGAGGAAGGCTGCTGCCCCCCAAAGGGGTTTCTGGCACTTTGACGTTGGGCTGGCACACGATGCTTCGGCCCCGGGGCTCAGGCGTGGGTGCGGGTCATGCGTCTGTGTGTTGGTCCCTGTGGTGGTGTCGGGCGGTCGGCTTCCTGTTTATCTGTTGCCAGGGGCTCTTTCTCCACCGCTGGCTTCACCTCTGGGAGGGAGACTGAAGTCTCTTTTTGCCCTTTTTCTGCACACTCACTTACCCAGAGCCATTTCCCCTCCTGGGTTCCCTGCAGGCCCTGGGGGTATGGAGGGACCAGAAGCCCCTCCCAGGGTTCCTTGCCCCGTGACCTTGTGAGGTCGACTTGCCCCCTTCTTTGGGGACAGTCATGGCTCCTGGCAGCTGCCTTCGCAGTCACCGTGCCCTGAGACGCAAAGGTACCCAAGTTTCTCTTTCTCTCCCAGTCCCTGGGGCCTCAGAATATTTGAATGGGGAGTAGTGGCATCCGATGGACCAGGGGGTAGACCCCAGGGCTGCCATTCGTGTGACCTCTCGGAGCCCCAGTTCCCTCAATGGTGAAAGGAGGACAATAATTTTTTAAAAAATCACTGTCAGTTCACACTTTTATTTTATGTTGGGTGCCAGGCATTATTCTAAGTACTGCATATAAATGATCTCACTTAATTATTGTAACAACTGTATGAAACCATTAACGTCTTTCCATCTCTATGTTTTGGAAGAGGAGCCCGAGGTCAGGCAGGCAGTTCACACACTGCACAGCAAGGATCCAGGAGGGGTTAGTTCCACAGTGCTTGACCTTGATGGTCCTCTGTCTCAGGAATGCACAGGACTGGCCTAACCAGTAATGCCCACTGCTCTGGGCAAGGAACAAATGTGATGGTGTTTGCATGGGCCCAGCATTAAGCTTGGCACGTCAGAGATGCTCTTGAAAGCTCATCGACCTTGTCCTCTCCTGGGCCCCCTGTCCTTTTCCTTCTCAGCCCCCCACGTGAGCACCCACTGTGTAAACAGAAAAGAAGCCAGCAGGCTGCGTCTGAGAAAGTCTGGCAGGATGAACATGGGCCAGTGTCTCTCACTTCCCTCTCTTCCTCCACATCTGGGACAGCTGGCAGCGTAGCCAATGAGCAGATGCGGGTCGTGTCCCTTGTAGCTGACATCTACCTCTGACTGTTTCCCAAGGCAGGAGAGTAGGAGGCTATAACAATTGCCCATCCTGGCAGCTCTCAGTAGGCCTGGGGTCACAGGGTTCCTCCCATCGGCTCCGGGGACATTGTCTGCTTGTGCTTGCATCCGTTTCCTCATAGGCACACTGAAGGTCAGAGGTTATGTGGCATGGGATCTGGGCCCATGGAGAGCTGGCAAGGAACAGACTCATCCATTGGGGTCCACTGGGGGAGGAGGGGGACTTCCCATTGCATCACACACCAATCTAGGTAGCCAAGGCCTTAAGTAGAATTCACACTCTCCTGATCTCTTTCTCTGGGTTTCTCAAATCCTCAACCAGCTCGACCCCAAGGGGCAGCCAGTCACAGTTCCCCACAGACAGACTCAACCCTGCTGGAACTCTGGGGAAATTTCACGAACCAGTTTGACTGCAAAACTGAGAAGCAGGTCAGTTAGGCCCTATCTGGGCAACATGGCCATGGTAGCTGTCAGATGAGGATCCAAATTAGTCATGGGAGGAACAGGAGCCAGTGTGGGGGTGGAAACAAGCCCCAGTGGGCCTTGCTCCAGGCGCTGGGATCCGGCTGGGGCAGGAGCAGAGGCCGTGTTGCAATTTCACTGCAGATCAACTGGGTCATCTCTTGTGGGTGGCACTGTGTAGGGCTGCCAATCCTCGTGTTTTTTGTTTTTTTCAGCGATCTGGAGATGGTATCATATCACCCAACCGCCTTTAGCATAGGGTTGTGAGATGCCGCCGGAGGGAAGATGTATGATAGGTGTTTTTGGCCACGCCGGTGGCTCCGGAGGCATGGGGTGGAGGGGAACAGGGTGGAGTCCATGTTTGGACAAGTTGGGAGCAAACGTTGCAGGAACTGTGGGCCAGAGGTCCCTCCATCCAGGTCAGAGTGGGTCCCGGGATCTGTTTTCAAGAGAGGAGGGACACACTTACCACCTCTCCGATTTGGACTATTGCTGGCTGTTGACACAGTAGCCAACTCATTGGCCCGGTCCCATCCTCAGTGCCCGGAAGACACAGTGCCTTGAGAAGCGGTGAGGGGTGGTGGGAAGAAAGTTGGCTTTGGAGTCAAACCAGCTTGAAATTAGATCTCAACTCTGCCTGAAAGACTGACTGACCTTGGATATACCACTCAACATCTCTGGAGCCCATTTTCCTCATCTTGGGGAAAAAAAAGTCACAACTTCTCAGCAGGGTGGTTATGAAAAGGATAATGATAATGTGCATGGAAAGATGGTATACGGTAGGACATTAATAAAGGTCTGGCACGTTTCTCTTCCTCTTACAACACACACCATCCTTCGGCCATTTCCGTGCTTACCCTCTTCATCCTGGTCATTGGCTGAAAGGCCTCACGGCTGGCTGCGTCTGCCTAGATCAGGGATCGACAAACTTTTTCTGCCAAGGGTCAGAAAATAAATATTTAAGGCTTTGAGAGCAATAAGGTGTCTCTCATAACTACTCGTCTTTGCTGTTGTGGTGCAGAAATAGCCAGAGATGATATGTAAATGAATGAGTGTGGCTGTGTTCCAATAAAACTTTGTTTATAAAAATGGGCAGTGGGCCAGATTTGGCCCACAGGCCGTAGCTCGCCAACCTCTGTCCCAAAGTTTCAAGTACAAACATACCTTCTTATCTCTCAGGGGACTTCCCCTGGTTGGGCTCACACTGTCCATTCATTCAGGTTTGTAATTGCTCTCTTAAATGTTTCCCATCCCTATCAAATAAAACTTCCTTTCGTTCTTTGCTCATGAAGTCTTCAATCTTGCCGCCAAGCCTTTGCTCATGCTCTCACCCCTGCTTAGAACAACATCACATTTTCTCCCTGCACTTTCGCATCCCACCTCCAGTTAATCTCCTAGGTTGTCCTATAAAATAAAGGGCTCAGATCAAGGTGTCTTGATGGATGTCCTTCAACATCCTTCAAGGCTGAGCTCAGGTCAGCTTTCCACAGGAATTACTCCCTTTGCAGGAATCCCACATNTCCATCCGCCCATCCATCCATCCATCCGCCCATCCGCCCATCCGCCCATCCATCCATCCATCCATCCACCCATCCACCCATCCGCCCATCCATCCATCCATCCGCCCATCCGCCCATCCGCCCATCCGCACATCCATCTATCCATCCATCCATCCATCCATCCATCCATCCGCCCATCCGCCCATCCGTCCATCCGTCCATCCATCCGCCCATCCATCCATCCGCCCATCCGCCCATCCATCCATCCATCCATCCATCCATCCATCCATCCATCCATCCATCTGTGTATTTACTGGGCTCCTACTATGCTGGGCCTGAGCTAGGCCTGGGTACCTCTGTAGACCTTGCTTGAACTCATTTTCCAGGCTGGTGGTCAGAGTCTCATGCTCACCAGACCCTACTCCTTACGTATCTGCCCTCATCCCAGAGGCAGAGTTCTCAGAGCTAGTCCAGGATTTTCCCAGGTCGCTTTCTACCCTCACGTCTGCCTGNTGTCTGCCTGTTGCCCATGAGCCGGGGCTCAAGGAATTGCCAAGCGGTATTTTTGTTTAGGTAGCCAAAATACTGAACACCCAGAGGCGGGGGAGCCCATCCGAGGTAGACTGTAAGCAGCCTGACTAGCCAGATGGGACGTGTTTGGGTGAATGTCACCTGCTGGGGTGACAGCCCATGCAGTGTGGCTCAGAGGGCTGGGGGGAGGACAGTGCTCCCTGTTTGCCAGCTTGGGACTAACAGTCTTTCTGGGTCCCAGAATATTCTTCGTGGTTGAGGAGTGGTAACTATCTGCAGACAGATTGAGTGGGGGAGCTGGTGTTTGGGTTAGCAGTTCTCACGTTTATCATCAACAATAATGATGATTAGTCATCATAATAATTAATAACTATTTAGACTTGCATAGTGCTAATTTGTAGAGTATTTATTCCATGCCAAGTGCTTTATAACAGCTTATAATTGTAGCCAAAGTTTACTCAGCTCTGCTGGGGGGCCCATCACCGCTGAGCTTCGGACTGTCCAGGCATTACTTTGTTTAGTCCACACAGCATGAGTCCACACATTTGAGGGAAGAGGTTTAGGCTCAGAGAGGTTAAGTCACCCCTCCAGGACCACACAGTGAGTAACTGGAAGAGGTAAGTCTCAAAATTCCGTGTCTGACTCCCACCACTGGTCTCTCCTATGTCCAGCCTATGTCCAGGCCCCCTCAGGCCTTTAGGTCCCAGGTCCCAGGCGATCAGAGAGAAGGTTCAGGGCCTGGGAACTGGGTAAGGAGCAGAGCCAATGTCTGGAGCCTGACACTGCCTATGTCTGTGTCCCAGGCCAGATGGAAGCACTGAAACATTGAAGGGACTGGAGTTCTCATTGCAACCTCATGGAAAATCTTGCACGAAGTTCTAGAGCCTGGTCTGACACGAGTCCACAGCCCCTGCACCAGAGCCCCCACGATCAGCAACTGTCTCCCTAAGCTTGGCTCTGACATGTTTGGACTTCCCAACTGGATTCAGAGCTGGCATCAAGATTCCTCAGCCAGCCCCCTCTACCCCCACTGCTTTCGTGGTTGATGCTTATGTCATCCCACTAGATGACACAGAAGCATATGCAGGAAATCCTGGGGTGTGCTGTTATGATGCTGGGAAAACCCACTGGGCCAGTTTTTACTGTACATGCGGGACCCCTGAGGAATCAGCTGGTGGACTTAGGGGCTTTTGATGTAGGAGACAAGGACATCAGTGGTTTTCCCAAAGCCACAGAATGTTTGATTCCTATAGGATGATTTCCCTAGAAGTCTCTCCTTGAGACACAATTTCCTGACTTAGTTAAACTGGGAAGGGTGGCAGGTGGGGTGGGATGGTGTCCAAGGGAGTGGAGGCTGGGCCCTTCCTTCAGCAGCAAACTCAGGAGGAGAGGAGAATGGAGGATCTCAGGGAGGATGGCCATGCAGGGGACCATCACTCAAAGGGGGCTGGCTGAGCACCTGTCCCCGGACACACCCCGGGACTTGTGCTCTGGCAAAGTGCCTCCTCTTCCCTGGAACCCCCTCTGCTTTTGTCTGTGGCCTCTGGGGTTGAGCCCAAACTCCATGGGGGGTTGTGGATGGGATCAGAGACTGGCCTTGTCCGTGAGACTGGGTCTAGGAGAGCCCCACCCCCATATGCACCCTATACTCCAGCCTCACAGCACCACTTGTGTCCCCTCCCCTTTGTACACTGGGCTCCCCGCCCCCGCCAGGAAAGCTCTTCCTCTGTCTGTCTGTCCTCCAGGGCCCGCCAGCCCTGCTCCCGCTCGGCAGAGCGAGTAGGTACCTCTCTCGTCCTCTCCTGGCACTGCCTATATGCCCCTGTCCCGGCATTTGTATGTGGCAGGTGAATTCCCTTACGTACGTTCATCCCCTGCTGTGGAAGCAGGGCCATCACTGAGCTATTTGTGAAAAGGTCACATGGGACCAAATTTGATGCAGAGAAGGGCCTGATCTCCCCCTGGCACTGGCCCCAGCCCCTATCCCCCAGCCCCGCTCCCAGAGCAGACAGAACCTATAGGGCAAGTGAATTGGGGGGGGGTGGAGCTGGTGAGCCCCAGGTCTCCAAGAGCTGGGGCATTGTAGAACCAAGTGGACTTTGGGGATGAGAGGCTCATGGGGAGTGACCCCCAGAAATGGAGAGATGCAGATTCCTTGGCTCCCATATCTTGTTGGGTTGGAATTCCCTGCTGGAGTGGGGAAGGCAGGTGCAAAAGGCTTCTGTGCCCATCACCCTCTCCTGGCCTAGGGACTCCATCCCTTGACTCACCTCCAAAAGCCAGCACCCCTGGGTCTTCATGGGGCACCAACTTGCTAGTGACCCTGAACCAGTGGCTTCTCCTTCAGAGTTAAGTTTCCAGCCTCTGACCTGTGAAGTGAAGAGATGCTGGGGGAATGCTCATGGACGTACTGAGCCCTTCCCCTGCCACCTGTGGTACTTGAGGAAGAGGAGGGGGGACTCTGCAAGTATTGAGGCAGGCTGGGGGCAGTCCCTGGGACCAGTCGGCCTGCGCGTCCCCTGCTGGAACTCTCTCACTGGGGAGTTGCCAAGGCCAGCCCCCGCCCGCTGACATCCTTGGCTGTCTCTCTGCCTCGTCGCTCTCTCTGTGTATATGTGTCTCTCTCCATCTCTGGCTCTGTCTGTCTGTCCCTCCCTCCCCCTCCCACCCATCTTATTCTCAACCATTCAACCCCTGCCTATTCTTCTGCTTGCTTAGCCATTCCCCCTTCCCAGCTAAACCCGTTCTTTGCCCTCTACCCCGGGATTTTTCCCATCTGCTCTCTGCACCACTGAGAACACCTATTCCAGCTTTCTGAGGACACAGAAAAAAAAAAAACAAAAAACACTGCATGAGCTCCTGGGCCTTCAACTCATCAACAGAGGTTAAGGGCCGGTGACTGCCAAAGCGGGGCCCCCTTTAGGAAGGAGGCCAAGGCAGGCCCGGGACCCACTTTTCTTCTGGAAGTTCATGCAGTGCTTTGGTTCCTTAATACCACTGTCCTCATGACTTCTGGGACTTGGGGAGGAGGGATGGCGGCGCTGCTGGCCCTGTGTGAGAGTTGCACTACGTGTGCTCAGTTTCTTCATCTGTCAAATGGGGATGATAATATCTACCGAATGGTTTTTTGGTGAGGTTTAAACAAGTCCAGATGTCATCCAGAACACAGCACACGCAGCCTAGGTGTGAACTGTTATGACCACACTGGTGAATGCATTGGTTATGGCATTCAGTTCACCTTCCTGAGCCCATTTCCTCCTTTGTAAGATAGGGCTGTCCGTCCTGCCAGCTGGGGGCTCGGGGGAGATTTCCGGTGAAGCACCTCGCACTGTGCCTCTCTTCTCTTTTCCCTCCCCGCCCCCTTCTTCCTTCTACATAAAACTGAGGCCCAGGGAGTGGCTGAGGAGGCTGGCTCAGCAACCCAGTGGCAAATCTAGAAATAAAACCAGATGCAGGACTTGCCTTTTCTCTCGGTCCCAATGGCTGGCTTCGCAGCTCAGTCTGCATTTTGGCTGCAGATTTGAAACCTGTTTGTCCCCAGAGGTTGGGCTGTCTTGATCGCTCACCCATCTGTACTGATTGTCCCTATCACGTGGAGAACAGTTCAGCCTAGTTCTAACAGGGGGACACTCGTGGCTTCGTGGACTTCGTCTGCCTAGATTAGGGTGAGGTCGTTCAAGTCTTTTGTGAGCCAGGAAAGAAAGGTAGGACAGAAACAGGAAATATTCTTTCTGAGCTCAATTAATTCCTTTCTGCAGGCAGGACTGTACCAGCAGACTGACTCATCCCAGATGGTAAGGTCTCTCTTGGAGCTCATCTCAATGCCTCCCACCATTTGTGTGGGATTTCCTTTAGGACCCCCCCACCCCCACCCCTTTCTTCCCTTGTGGGGTCCAGATCATCATAGCAGAAGAGCCCAGATGCAAAACTTTCTGGGTCCAAATCTTCCAGCCCTCTGCCATCCCTTAGCCACGGTGGGAGAGGTTCCCAGGCCACCCTTCTGCCCAGAGAGCCTGTTAGAGTCGGTGCCTTTGCACGGGTGGCCTGTAGGTGGCAGCAGCTCGTGAACCCGGGAGAAAGAGCAGAGCTGGAGCGGGGGGTTGCAGAGGGGGAGGCCTAGCCAGGAGCAGGCCTGGCTTGGAAGCACCTGGGAGTTCAAGGTGGGGCCAGGAGTCAGGAATCAGGTGAGCGGCCTGGAAGGCTGCTCAAGCCAGTGTCAGCATTAGAGAGAGCTACACAAGGAGGACAGTGTGAGAGGTGTCTCTACTGCCAGACTGCCTCCTTCCAATCCTTGCTCTGTCATTTACTAGCTGCGTGACTGTGGCCAAGTTACTCTACCTCCCTGTGCCTCAAATGCCCCATCTGTAAAATGGGAATCATAATGATACCCGTAT
Organism: Ailuropoda melanoleuca; assembly: GCF_002007445.2. Lineage (NCBI taxonomy): Eukaryota > Metazoa > Chordata > Mammalia > Carnivora > Ursidae > Ailuropoda > Ailuropoda melanoleuca. The sequence goes on from NC_048222.1 coordinate 37,762,727, forward strand.
CAAAACATTGTGTCAAGATTAAATTAGAAGTTAGTTGTGAGGGTAGGTCCTCATTAAAGATTCATTCTGTGCAAAACGTCCCCTTGGTCAAACTGTGAACAGTGCTATGGAGAGATGCTGTGGTTGCGCTGTCTTCACCATCTAGTCCGGGAGTGGGAGACAGTGCATGCGCAGGAAGATATCCAGCACCCAGGGTGACAGCCTGGGTAAGGGGACAGCCCCCAGGCAGCAAGCAGGGGCCCTCGGGAAGCTGGCTTGTGCAACTGGGAGCTGTGGTTCTTTCTCCCTGCCCCCCCGCAGGGGTTCATTCTTGGGCACTGAGGTCCTGGGGCTGCTGGGCTGGGCAGGGGCTCCCGACTAAGTGGGAAGGGAGGGAACAGGGAGAAAAGCAGCTGAGGACAGGCTGCCCTCCACATGGTTAGCTCTTGACAGCACCTTTTCATTAAAACCATCTCTTTTCAAATCTCCAGTCCCCAGCATAATTGAGGTTTTCGTTCCCTCCACTGCTGTCTGCTTGTTTTCCAAAGAGCTGCCCCGGTGCCCCTCGGAGCCTTTGACAGATTTTCAGAGCAACAATTATGAAACCCAAAGAGGCCTCTGGGAGTGAGCACGAACCTTGCTCTCTCCCCAGACCGGCGCGCCCCCGGCCTCGGGAGGGGGCTGGATTTGTTACAGTCCAGCCTTCTGGTGCTTTCGGGCTGGTCTCAGGATTCCCAGGGAAGTGAGGAGGCTCTTTTTGTAGAAAAGTCTGCTGGCCTCACGAGTCCCTAGCTCTCACCCTATCTCCCCATTCTTCTCTCCTTCCTGCCTGCCAGAATTGTACTGGCTTTGAACTTGAATGCCCTAGAAATGCATTCATGAGGCAGCGAGCACTGTTGATCAAGAAGGCTTTGGTCTCCTCCTGTAGCATCAGAGGTTCCAGGCTGCCCACGGAGACTTTCAAAGACTACACATTCGGGCTCTCCCTGAATGACTGAGTCCCCTTTGCCACCTCTTCTCCAAGCGGCCCTGGCTTCTCTAACCACGGATAATGGAGAGCTCAGTACCTCTGGAGGCAGCCAGTGACCTCAAGCATAGGCAGCTCAGACAACTCACTGGCACCCCCCTCCCCCAGAACAGGAGGACACTCTGTACCCCACCCTGTCGTCTAACCTCAGTCCTTAGAACTGCCCTGGGAGCTGGATGTGATCCCTCACATTTCACAGCTGGACAAACAGGAAGCCGGGTACCTTCCCTCGGGTGCCAGGGGCCTGGCCCCCTTGTGCCCTGGCATGGGCTTGCTGAGGAAGGCTGCTGCCCCCCAAAGGGGTTTCTGGCACTTTGACGTTGGGCTGGCACACGATGCTTCGGCCCCGGGGCTCAGGCGTGGGTGCGGGTCATGCGTCTGTGTGTTGGTCCCTGTGGTGGTGTCGGGCGGTCGGCTTCCTGTTTATCTGTTGCCAGGGGCTCTTTCTCCACCGCTGGCTTCGCCTCTGGGAGGGAGACTGAAGTCTCTTTTTGCCCTTTTTCTGCACACTCACTTACCCAGAGCCATTTCCCCTCCTGGGTTCCCTGCAGGCCCTGGGGGTATGGAGGGACCAGAAGCCCCTCCCAGGGTTCCTTGCCCCGTGACCTTGTGAGGTCGACTTGCCCCCTTCTTTGGGGACAGTCATGGCTCCTGGCAGCTGCCTTCGCAGTCACCGTGCCCTGAGACGCAAAGGTACCCAAGTTTCTCTTTCTCTCCCAGTCCCTGGGGCCTCAGAATATTTGAATGGGGAGTAGTGGCATCCGATGGACCAGGGGGTAGACCCCAGGGCTGCCATTCGTGTGACCTCTCGGAGCCCCAGTTCCCTCAATGGTGAAAGGAGGACAATAATTTTTTAAAAAATCACTGTCAGTTCACACTTTTATTTTATGTTGGGTGCCAGGCATTATTCTAAGTACTGCATATAAATGATCTCACTTAATTATTGTAACAACTGTATGAAACCATTAACGTCTTTCCATCTCTATGTTTTGGAAGAGGAGCCCGAGGTCAGGCAGGCAGTTCACACACTGCACAGCAAGGATCCAGGAGGGGTTAGTTCCACAGTGCTTGACCTTGATGGTCCTCTGTCTCAGGAATGCACAGGACTGGCCTAACCAGTAATGCCCACTGCTCTGGGCAAGGAACAAATGTGATGGTGTTTGCATGGGCCCAGCATTAAGCTTGGCACGTCAGAGATGCTCTTGAAAGCTCATCGACCTTGTCCTCTCCTGGGCCCCCTGTCCTTTTCCTTCTCAGCCCCCCACGTGAGCACCCACTGTGTAAACAGAAAAGAAGCCAGCAGGCTGCGTCTGAGAAAGTCTGGCAGGATGAACATGGGCCAGTGTCTCTCACTTCCCTCTCTTCCTCCACATCTGGGACAGCTGGCAGCGTAGCCAATGAGCAGATGCGGGTCGTGTCCCTTGTAGCTGACATCTACCTCTGACTGTTTCCCAAGGCAGGAGAGTAGGAGGCTATAACAATTGCCCATCCTGGCAGCTCTCAGTAGGCCTGGGGTCACAGGGTTCCTCCCATCGGCTCCGGGGACATTGTCTGCTTGTGCTTGCATCCGTTTCCTCATAGGCACACTGAAGGTCAGAGGTTATGTGGCATGGGATCTGGGCCCATGGAGAGCTGGCAAGGAACAGACTCATCCATTGGGGTCCACTGGGGGAGGAGGGGGACTTCCCATTGCATCACACACCAATCTAGGTAGCCAAGGCCTTAAGTAGAATTCACACTCTCCTGATCTCTTTCTCTGGGTTTCTCAAATCCTCAACCAGCTCGACCCCAAGGGGCAGCCAGTCACAGTTCCCCACAGACAGACTCAACCCTGCTGGAACTCTGGGGAAATTTCACGAACCAGTTTGACTGCAAAACTGAGAAGCAGGTCAGTTAGGCCCTATCTGGGCAACATGGCCATGGTAGCTGTCAGATGAGGATCCAAATTAGTCATGGGAGGAACAGGAGCCAGTGTGGGGGTGGAAACAAGCCCCAGTGGGCCTTGCTCCAGGCGCTGGGATCCGGCTGGGGCAGGAGCAGAGGCCGTGTTGCAATTTCACTGCAGATCAACTGGGTCATCTCTTGTGGGTGGCACTGTGTAGGGCTGCCAATCCTCGTGTTTTTTGTTTTTTTCAGCGATCTGGAGATGGTATCATATCACCCAACCGCCTTTAGCATAGGGTTGTGAGATGCCGCCGGAGGGAAGATGTATGATAGGTGTTTTTGGCCACGCCGGTGGCTCCGGAGGCATGGGGTGGAGGGGAACAGGGTGGAGTCCATGTTTGGACAAGTTGGGAGCAAACGTTGCAGGAACTGTGGGCCAGAGGTCCCTCCATCCAGGTCAGAGTGGGTCCCGGGATCTGTTTTCAAGAGAGGAGGGACACACACCACCTCTCCGATTTGGACTATTGCTGGCTGTTGACACAGTAGCCAACTCATTGGCCCGGTCCCATCCTCAGTGCCCGGAAGACACAGTGCCTTGAGAAGCGGTGAGGGGTGGTGGGAAGAAAGTTGGCTTTGGAGTCAAACCAGCTTGAAATTAGATCTCAACTCTGCCTGAAAGACTGACTGACCTTGGATATACCACTCAACATCTCTGGAGCCCATTTTCCTCATCTTGGGGAAAAAAAAGTCACAACTTCTCAGCAGGGTGGTTATGAAAAGGATAATGATAATGTGCATGGAAAGATGGTATACGGTAGGACATTAATAAAGGTCTGGCACGTTTCTCTTCCTCTTACAACACACACCATCCTTCGGCCATTTCCGTGCTTACCCTCTTCATCCTGGTCATTGGCTGAAAGGCCTCACGGCTGGCTGCGTCTGCCTAGATCAGGGATCGACAAACTTTTTCTGCCAAGGGTCAGAAAATAAATATTTAAGGCTTTGAGAGCAATAAGGTGTCTCTCATAACTACTCGTCTTTGCTGTTGTGGTGCAGAAATAGCCAGAGATGATATGTAAATGAATGAGTGTGGCTGTGTTCCAATAAAACTTTGTTTATAAAAATGGGCAGTGGGCCAGATTTGGCCCACAGGCCGTAGCTCGCCAACCTCTGTCCCAAAGTTTCAAGTATAAACATACCTTCTTATCTCTCAGGGGACTTCCCCAGGTTGGGCTCACACTGTCCATTCATTCAGGTTTGTAATTGCTCTCTTAAATGTTTCCCATCCCTATCAAATAAAACTTCCTTTCGTTCTTTGCTCATGAAGTCTTCAATCTTGCCGCCAAGCCTTTGCTCATGCTCTCACCCCTGCTTAGAACAACATCACATTTTCTCCCTGCACTTTCGCATCCCACCTCCAGTTAATCTCCTAGGTTGTCCTATAAAATAAAGGGCTCAGATCAAGGTGTCTTGATGGATGTCCTTCAACATCCTTCAAGGCTGAGCTCAGGTCAGCTTTCCACAGGAATTACTCCCTTTGCAGGAATCCCACATCCATTTCCACTGATACCCTCATGGCCTTCCTGGGTTGCACTGGTGTCCCCTTTTGGAGATGACCGTTGAGGTTCAGTCCTCAGGTTTCTACGTGAACTCACAACAGCTTGCACTTCCATCCTGTTTGGTATCTTTGGGACTTCTTGCATATATGAATCTGGAAAAGTCTCCAGCATTATCTCTGCAAGTATTTTTTCTCTCTCATTCTCTTTATTCTTTCCTTCTGGTGCCTCAGTTGGTTATATCTTAACCTCTCTATCATATTGTCCTTGTCTTTTATCCTGTCATGTTTTCCTTTTTTTTTTTTTTGGCTCTTCTGATAAGTTGGAGTAATTTCTTCAAATCTCTCTTCTAATTCTTTCATTCTTTCTTTATCTGCATCTAACACAACCATGGAAATTTTAATGTAATTTTTTTCATTTTCAGATGTTCTCTTTGAGTCTTTATAAACATCTCCCTATCATTTTTGGTACTTTCTTATTCCTTGATCATTTTCTTCCATTCCATCTTTCCGGTCTGTAAGCCTTTCATACATAGTTATGACTTACCTCATTATTTTAGTATTTGAAATCTTTGAGGATCTAAGTCAGTGCTTTTCAAGTGGGGGCAATTTTCCCCTCTGGGGACATTTGGAAATGCCTGGAGACATTTTTGGTTGTCAAAACTGGTGTGTGTGTGCGCGTGTGCACGCACGCACACGCTCATAGGCGCTCGCCACCGGCATCCAGTGGGTAGAGGTCACGCATGCGGCTAAACGTGCACAGACTGCCCCCACGGTAAAGAATTTATCTGGCAACGTGTCAGTAGCTCTGAGGTTGAGAAACCGTGTTTGAAATCTGTTGCTTGTTGTCTCTGCTGACTCTTGCTTATGGTGACTCATTGCTTTGAGTGTGTTTTTTTATAGTTTTCTCTTTGATAAACCAGATTGCCTCTGGAGAGGGTTCGTGTTTGCTTCTTGCAGCCACCAGGAGGCACCACCAACCTGGGACCCCTTTACTTTTCCAGCTTGGGGGTTCCCTCATCACAGTGACAGCCTAGATTCAAACCCCAGACTCCCACGAGAACTGGCACTATGAAATTGTGTTCATTAGTTCTGGATGAGCTGGGGCTGATATTCACTTGCTGACTTTGCATTGCCCCGCCCCAACTGATGAATGAAGATCTGGGCCTGGATGCAAGACAGCACCGTTATCAGCCTCGCTTGTGCTCTGTCCACCCTGCCCCGTGATGTGTTCGTGCATGTGATTGTGCCGTAGCATTTTGTCCTATATCGTTTCCTAGAAGTGAGTAGAAGATGGATAAATGCAAAAGCTGGAATAGGAACAATAGATTTCCAAATCCTGATACAGTTGTGCCAAACATGGAAACTACTGAGCATGACCAAGGCTGGCCTCAGGGGCGCCAACACTCCCTTAACTAGATTGTGTCCACTGTGTGCTCAACTATGAGAAGACAGAACCCTACAGAGACGCAGGCACAACATGCTGACGTCATATTGTCCGACATGGTTTGTTCTTTTTTTTTAAGATTTCATTTATTTATTCGACAGAGATAGAGACAGCCAGCGAGAGAGGGAACACAAGCAGGGGGAGTGGGAAAGGAAGAAGCAGGCTCATAGTGGAAGAGCCTGATGTGGGGCTCGATCCCACAACGCCGGGATCACGCCCTGAGCCGAAGGCAGACGCTTAACCGCTGTGCCACCCAGGCGCCCCTGTCCGACATGTTTTTTAAAAGGTAAGACTTCATTAGGGTTCCTCTCGTGGTACGGTCCCTTATCCACAGTTTCAAAATCCGGAAAGTTCTACAACACCAAAAGTTGATTTTGTCAGTTCATCACGGACTCGTTTAGGAGCAGAATCTGACTTAAACTGACCCATGGCTATGCCGTCTTTCTATGCAGTGTGAGCACTCATGCATTTTGCTGCAGAAATACTGTGTTCGACTGTAAGGCACTGCCCCAGACTCTCAGGGAGCACCACACAGAAGACAAATTTCGTACACAAGCACGTACTAAAACTATCCAACTTCTGATTTTCAAAACACATCTGGCTCCCAGGGGTCTGGGTAAGTCTGGGTAAGTCTGGGTAAGGGGTTGTTAGTCCACATCACTACGTTTCGGAGAAAGGAGGCCCCCTCCCCCACCCTCACGCCCACCACACATGTAAGAATACATGTGAACACTCACAGTTCAACTACCTAGAATTTAATTTTTTTAATGTGATATGAGAAAGACCTTCATCCTAGCCCAAACCATATAAGGTGGGAATCGTTATCCCATTTCCTCCATAAGGAATATGAGGCCCAGAGCGCCTACGTGACCAGTGCATGTCCCACAGCTAGCGGGGAGTGAGGTTCAAAAGCAAAGTTGTCTCGTTTAAAATTGTTTCCTCTCCCAGGACTCCGGGTTCCCATCTATAGCCTTAACACAAAGGCTACAGGAAAGAAGAGGGAGCAGCAATACGCGTGTACGCACACACAGACATGTGTGTACTCACATATGTAGACACGGGAAGAAAAACCCAGAAACGAGTGGAAGAGCACGGGAACAGGGTGGAGAGCGTTGGCACGGGAGTAAGACTTCTCCAAATAGGAATTTTAATATAGTTATGTGTTTTTAACCATGTCCATGATTTATATGTTCAAAAAATCAAATTAAAGGAAAAATTAAAAAAGAAACCCCCTAGATTGTGCACAAACATAGACAGATAAAGCTAAACTGCAAATTAAGTTGAGACCCTAACCATACAGCAAAGACAACGATTTCAAATAACTTGAAAAACATACGCTGACCATGTACCTGCAGTGGACAGCTACAACTAGAAACAAGTCTTCAGCTTTGCTTAGTAGGCTTATTGTTACTATGCATATTGTAACATAAAGCAAGGACGTATATTAATGCTATTAGAAAGCAAGATTTTCTGTGTAAGAGAAAAAAGATTCACATATTAAGTTAACGACAAACAGCAAAAAGAGTCAAGAACCACCCAGAATGTTCAATTTTTTTTAGAGGCGGGGAGGGGCAGAGGGAGAGAGAGAATCTCAAACAAACTCCCCGCTGAGTATAGAGCCCGACGCAGGGCTCGATCTCACAGCCCTGAGATCATGACCCGAGCCGAAATCAAGAGTCAGTCACTTAACTGACAGAGCCTCCCAGGAGCCCGGAGAATGTTCAATTTGAGTTGACACATTGTGAATTGATTTTCTTTTTCCCGCCTCTGTCCACCGAAAGAACCTAGAAACAGCCAGTGTTCAGATCCTGCTTTCTAAGACCGTTACCCACCAACTCAACCTCTCTGGAGAAATGGCCGATTCTGTATGTGAGGGAGGGAATGTAGGAGTAAGTGGGGGGACATCTTGTTCTAAGAAGCAAGGACGTGCCTAGTGGGCTCGTGTGCAAAACGATGCAAAAGCTCAGCAGCAGTAGAAGGCTGTCGTTATCAACAGATAAGGGGAGAGGGAGAGAAAGAGGGGAGAGGACAGGAGGCTCTAATTCACAGGACAGCGCCCGCTGAGCAAGGCAGAAGCAGTGATAAATCTAGAAGGTTGCCATTTGCAACACCCAGTGTAATCCTTGATTCGGTCCGGGACCATCAACTGGTGCTAAAATCAGTGAGTGAAGGGTGTTGGGGGATCGGATATCAGAGCAGTGACGAAGCATCTTCCCCAGACTACGTACTAATTAAAAGAGGGGGGGAATGTACATTTGAGAGATTCAGCGGTCACGAGTTTATCCCAGTTGACCAAACTTGGCATCATTAAGTAATAGGACGACAACCAGGCCAGCAACTCAGGCCTCCTGCTGTAGGGTGATGTGAGGAACACGGCATCACCCATGGAATGTTCTTGCCCAAGACTTTAACCTTCGACCCCAACTGCCTGTGCACAGGATTTATAGGGGAGAGGGGCCGGTCGAATGACAGCAAGATAGGCAAATGCCTGGTGTGGGCCTTTCTAGAAGGCTGATGTTATGGGGTGGGGGAAAGCCAAGGCCATTTTCATGTGGAAGAGACCCGATACCCACATGTCGTGTGGGAAACTTCCTAAGATCTTTCTGAAAACAAACCAAAGAGCTAACAAACGAAGATGGAAGATTGGGGCTGTTGGGAAGGGTGGCTACGGACCAGAGCTGCATGGCTGTGTGGCGGGGTGGGGCGGGGCAGGGGGATGGATGTGTTACTGTGTCCAACATCCTCGGAGCAGATGGGATCAGAGCAATTAAGGAGACAAGTGTCCTCTGCGCCATAACAGGTCTTCATGCATGTCAGCACAAACACGTGTTTAAAGAGCAGGATAAAGCAGCTATGTCAACATACTAAAATTGTCCAACTGGGCCAGGCCTGGGGTGAGGCCTGCGAGGTGCCCCAGGTGCAGCACTGAGGGAGATAACACTCGGAAGGGCCACCCTGCACCTGCCCACCCTGGGACTGGTGTCTTCTTCCCTGCTCACTGAAGCAGCCCGCTGGCCTTGCCCGGTCCTGGCCCAGCTGCGGAATCCAGGGAGCGGGAAGATGGGTGCTCATTATGTCATTCTTCCCATATTTCTGCATGTTTAAAAATGGTGAAATAATCCGTGTGTCCATCCACGGACAGATGTGATGTAATATGACTTAGCCGTGAAAAGGGATAAAGTACGGATGTGTGCTGGAAGCGGGCCAGCCTCAGAAGCGGCGTGCTCTGTGCGAGAAGCTGGACTCCAAAGGCCATGTGATGTATGCTTTCTCTTGTATGATCTACCTGGAATAGGCAGATCTAGGGAGACAGAAAGCCTATTCGGGGTCACCAGGGGATTGGAGGAGGGGGCGGGAATGGGGAGTGATTATTTGTTGGGAAATGGGTGTTTTTACAGGGTGCTGAAAAGTTTCAAAAGTCGAGAGTGCACAAAGGACCCCTGAATTGCACCCTGAAAATGGTTAATTATTTGTTGTGTGAATTTCCTCAAACAAGTTAACCACAACAGAAAGTCGAAGAACACGGTGGTTAGAAGTCAGATGTAGGATTGATGGCTTTTCAAAGGAAATTAGAATTCTACACGTCTGCTTCCAAAGGAAGATTTCATGGAATGCCAGTGTGTGGCAAGGTAGCCACAGCAGGGGTAGGAGTCAGGTGCTGCGGGCTAGCGTTGGCTGTCACCCACCCGGCTGTCATCACCTGACCGTGGTGCATTCAGCGTCCCCTCTTGAACCAGGGCTTCTGCTATCCAGTAGGCTCTAGGTTTGCTCGGGCCCTGCGGTGGCGGCTGCAAGCCTTAGCTCTCCCCCCACCCCCGGGAACCGGGCCACGCACAGGCAGGCCACACAGAGCAGGCGTGGCTCCCCTCTCTCCTCCCGGCACACCTGGGCCCCGGGTGGGAGTATTGCAAGGAAATGTTCTCCTGTTCCGGGAATTCACTTTTCCTGACCTGACCCGGGAGCTGGGTTCCTTGTGGGTGACCCAGGGGTGCCAAGTGTCCCACAGGTGGCGTGGATCTGGTTGGGAGGTGTGGATGATGAAACAGATTCTGGCTGGGGCACTAACTCCCTCTGGCTCTCCGGGGGTCCCGGGGCCAGGGTGCCTATGACTTCTAACCTATAGGGGGAGAGTCGTGTGCTTATGTGTGGGTGTGGGATAAAAACAACAGAACCACCCACATTCGCCGAGCACTCCCTCTGTGCCGGTGACTGGCTTAAACTTGGCGTGTGTCCTCCCCATTCAGTCCTCCTAATGGCCCTCCGACATGGCAACTGTTATGGGTCCCTATCACCTAAAGGAGAGGGAGAGTCAGACCGGTTAGGCTAGTGGCCCAAGGCAAGCTCAGCTGGTGAGTGGTGGGGCCAGGATGCTGACCCACAGTGTCTGATCCCAGGGCCTGACCGCTGCAGGATGGGGACCCCAGATCTGCTCGGGCAGTGAAGGGGCAGCAAGGGGCCTGCTGTCTGTTAAATACCTACCACGAAGCTCAGAATCCAGATGTTATCGCTGAATGCTTGCAAATGACGGCATGCAACAGGCATTCTGTGCTTGTGACCATTGCACAGGGTGGGGAGGGGGTGGTGGTGGGGAAACTGAGGCCCAGGCATCACGCGGCCAGTAAGCAAGCGAGGCAGGATTCGAGCAAGCTCCACCCCAAGCTTCACTGCTGACCCCCTGCTTCCCAAAGGTGAGAGTGCCTGTCGGGGCTTTGATTTTGGGTCTCCCCTTCCATTTGCTTCTCTGACGAGCGTTGCAGTGTCGGGAGAAGACAGGAGAGGGCTATTTCCGTCTAGGAAAGCACGTGGGGCTGGGAGGTGTCCTGTGCGGGCTGCTGAGCAGAAGCCTAGTTGCATCTGCAGCATGAGTCTCCTTGGCAAACCTGACAGGGACATCAGGACTCCCGGCGCCATGACCTCTCCTCACTGGAGGAGCAGGGGCCTGGCTTTGATGCCCCTTGGAGGATGGAGGGGATGGAAGTTTCCAGAAGGGAGGCCAACCATGGTCGTCTGGCTGCCCACAAGCCAGGAGCATACCTAGTTCTCCCAGGACTCCAGGGGAAGGACACAGGTGCCCTCAGAGTTCTCTGGACACCTAGAGCTAGACCTCCCCCTTCTCCAGAGGTCTCCACGAAACGGGGTTGGCCCAGGACTGGGCTAAGGAGACCGGAAGCCCCAGCCTTGCTGTTTCTGGGTGTCCCTGTGGGCAGGTGTTGGGGCCCGTCCTGTAAGGAGCCCTAGGGTGGGGGACCACCTCTCCTGTGCGCTGGGCGAGAGATCCCGCTTTCGGAAACGCCCAGGCTCCAGATACCTCTGGCCGCTCCCACTCACCAGGTGTGAACCACTCACTTCCTCCACTGCTCAGACAGAGCAAAACTGGCTAAGTCTGGTCTCAACCAGTTCCTGTCAGCCTCTGCACACCTCCTGGTCCTGGCCTGTCTGCTCTGGGCATGGCCGGCCCTGTTCCGGGTGCCTGTGTGCTCTGGAGGTGAGACTGTTTCCTGGGGCCAGGCACTGATGTCACCCCAGGTCATGGGTGGGGTTGCTCAGGGTCCCCAGTCCTGGGCTGGAGGGAACTCTCTGAGGGAGGGAACACAGCCTGAGTGGCAAGTAGTTACTGATGCTGACCTGCAGCCCATCCGTCCTCCCTCCGCCTCTGCGAAGAGCGGGCTGGGGTTTGCCAAGGGGATACCTCTGTCATCTAAGGGGAAAGCTGGGTTCCCATGACCCCCTCTAGGCTTTGGGGTCCAAACCACTTCACAGGGGTCAAGCACTCACTTGGGATCCAAAGTACGAAGAGTATGAGGGTGGAAGACAGGGCCTCGAATGGGGCCTCTGACCTGAGAGGGAATGTAGAGGGCTTTGTGGCACACAGGGAGACCCCAGGCCTCTCTCCCAAGATGAGGGGCTTGTCCTAGGACTGGGGCAGCCGAATTCCAGACAGGCACCCTCCCCTGCCCGGACCTGCCCTTCCTCCTTCCTCTGCACACATGCATGCATCCATCAACGGCCTGCTATACGCCAGCTCTGGTCTAGATTTTGGGAGCAAGAGGTAGATTAAAGCATGGTCCCTCTCCTCACAGCCTGGAAAGGAGACATCCAGGAAAGTAAATGGTCTTGATCCAAGTGTGTGCAGAGTAGATGACTGTACAGTCAAACCCGGTGGAGGGGCTGGGGCGAGTTCTGCCCTGGGGCCCGGGGAAGTCTTCACAGAAGAGAAGATGTTTAAGCAGGTTCCTGAAGGATCAGTCAGGCAGGAAGGAAAGGGAAAAACATTATGGGCAGGGGACCTGGCAGGTGCAAAGGCACTGGGGTATCAGAGTTAGGTGTGTGGTATGCCTGGCAAACAGTGTAGTGGTTCAGCCATATCCATGAGACAGGTGGAAGGAGATAAGGCTGAAAAAGTGGGCTGGCCCAGAGCGAGCCAGCCTTGAATGCCATGCTACGGATGGAAGACAGGGACCCACAGCCATGGAGGCGGCCGCTGCAACATCCAAGAGCTGATTCTCAGGGCAGGCAGGGGGCAGCCCAGGACCCACGCAGCACAGCACCGTCCCAGAGCAGGCCCAGCGCAAAAGGAGGGGCTGGGCCTGCACTCATCTCCGTTCTGGTCATCCCCCACCCCAGCCCTGAACAAGTGAGTTCTTCCAAGGAAATTCCTTGTCTCTGCTCGGGAATGGCCGCACGTGGGCTCTGTTGCCAGAGAGGAGGGCCGCCGGCTGCTCTGCCCTCTATTGTCACTGCTGTGCAAGGCGCTGGCCCAGTGCCCAAGCACGTTGTTATCTCCCGCTTTGTGCTGTCACCTTGCATTACAAAACCTGCAGAAATTCTCCGAATCGGCTCACCGGTTATCGCGCTCCCCACAACTGCCTGCATGAGCTTCTGGGCCCGAACCGCAAGGCAACCACAGCGCATAAGAGGCTTCTGCTCTCAGCCCAGCCCGGGGCCCTTCCCCTCTGCTGCCCCAGCCCAAGCTGGGCTCGCCACACTTCCCTTTCTCTCTCTCTTTGGCTTTTTCTAAACCTTAGAAACTGAAGCAAGGCCTGAGGGCGACAGAGGACAGCCTCGGAGGCCCGCCCAGCAAGGGGGCAGGTCAGGGCAGGCCCAAGGGGCTCTGTTTGGAGGAAGGCTGGGTTGGGAGTGGGAGCAAAGGGGTGGGGGGGCCTGCTGGCTGAATCAACCTGTTCTCGCCATGGAGTTTCCAGAAAGTACTCTCAGCCAGGGGGCCTCTCAGGAGAGCAGAGAGGGAAGGGGGCAAGGAGTTTGAGGGTGGGATCAGGCCCGGGAGTGTGGGCTGAGGTCAGCCAGAGCCAGCAGCAGCAGGGATCTGGTTTTTACTATTTTAGATGTCCCCAGAAGGTGTCCCCAGAAGAAGGTGCATGTAGGTTTTGCATACAATTTCTGGGGGTTCAAGGTGCTCTCTCAGGGAGAGGGAGGAAGTCCCGGAAGGGGGAGAGGACAGAACCGAAGCTTCCTGTCCTCCAAGTGAAATCCTGCTCCTTACCAATCCGCCCTTACCCCAGAGGCAGAGTTCCCAGAGCCGGACCAGGAAATTCTTGACTCACTTAGGGTGAAAGCAATTTCGGAGAAAATCGTTTTGTTTTTGTTTTTTTTTTTTCCTCCTAAGCCCAACACAAAACATGTGGGATTCAGGGATACCCTGCTTCCCTCTAATTTGTTGTTTGCAACTCTGTTCCAGCAATTGGTGATGATGTCCCCCGCAAATGACCCAATGGCAGCTAAATCAAAGCAGGGACCGACAGTGTGTCATAAAAGAGGTAATAGCTATAAACGTCTATCAGAATGTAAAATGCAAAACTATTCTTCGAGTCCTATAAAATGGACATAAATGTTTACTTCATACCATGATTACAAAAGGGGTTGCTGCTATCAAGTCTAAAGACAGACAACACAGTGGCCACCTCTGCTGTTTCATCAATTCAATCCCAACTCCTGTATTAAGTTTAATTAGTATTAATTAAACTTTTAAAAAAGATTTTTATTTATTTGACACAGAGAGAGAGAGCGTGAGTGAGCAGCAGAGAGAAAGGGAGAAGCAGACTCCCCGCCGAGCAGGGAGCCCGATGCGGGGCTCAATCCCAGGACCCTGGGATCATGACCTGAGCCAAAGGCAGACGTTTCACTGACTGAGCCACCCAGGTGCCCCTAATTAAACTTTTCTTTAAGAAACTTTTAAAATCGTGCTGCAATTTGGAAGTGCAAATAAGTAGGATAATATCCTGGGGGGGAACTACTAAAAAAATGTTGGAACAGGTGTCCCCCTCCCTTTTTTCAAGGCATATTCCTGCAGCAAATAGGACCTCTCCATTCCATTCTGCTGCCTTTCCAGGCTGCGTCCAGGGTGGCAGCGGGAGAAACAGGCCTGACCTGTACGAGGCTGTGACCTTGGGGAGGGACCGCAGCCTTCTTTTTCCAGGCAGGACCTCGGGCTGCCCAGAGGCACAGCGGCCTGTCCCAGGCTCCCCTGGGCTTGAATGCGGGTCCATGTCACTCTGGGGCCACTGTCCTTTCAACGAAGCTGTGTTCTTTGCGACACTGGTAGAAAGAGTGAAATGAGCAGCACAGGGCAGAGAGGACCAGACAGGGCCTGAAATGATCACAACCAAAGTGGAAACTGTTGAGAATAGGATCAGCCACGTCTTTGACCCCTTGCCAGGCAGAGAGATCCAGGGCAGGCGGAGGCCAATGCCCAGGGTCCAGGGTGGGCACCAGACTGAGCCTCCTCCTGCTGGCCTCCTTGCTTGGTCACCAATCTCTGGTCTTTTTGTTTCAGTCCTCCTGAGTCAGGTGGGTCTGGAAAGCCACGTGGCCGAGGAAAGGGAAGTCGCGTCCTTGGGAGCCCCCTCTGTGCTGGGTGCTGTGTGGCCCCCTGTGGTCCTCACAGTGGCTCTGCAAGCTCAGTGCCAGCAGGCCCACTGGACGCATGGGGAAACTGGATTTGCTAAGTGAGGGGCGGCCTCTGGCCTGAGCCGCCACAATCCTGAGGTTTTCCTCCCTAGACGAGAGGGAGGGGAGCCTAGCCTCTACGGAGTGCCCTCTCTATCCATGGGGACGAACAAGAGTGCCTCCCTGACAGAGCTCTTGTGAAGAAGTTAGTGCAGCACGTAGCACATGATAAGGGCTGCACGAACGCCAACCGTGGCCACTACTAAGATGTAGGGCTGGGACGGAGCCCCAGGTCGGCCTGACTCTCCAGCCAGCAGCGGGCCCAGCTAACATTCCTGCTTTAGGGTGGACAAGCCGTGTTTCCTTGGACGGGTCGCCTTCCTTGGGCCTCGGTTTCCTCTACGGTAGCGATGTTACTGTACATGGTGGCTGTTGATCAGGCCAGTGCCTTTTGTTATAGCAAATGAACCTGAAATTATCAAGGGCTGAACACAAAGCAAGTGGATTTGTGAAAACATGTACTAAACTGTTAGGAGTAACACGGAGAGGCAAGTGTTAGCTGGTGTTTTGATAAATGTTGGCCGGTGTTTTAGGGTCAGTCCGTGTTGCCTTTGGGGTTCAAAGTACAAAACCCTAACCCCTGACTCCCTTGGAGCCCAGATCGAGGGAAAGATCAACGCCTGACAAGTGTAGAGAGACTCAGGAAAGAAGGGGAAAGGGAGGAAGCTGATGTGCTTTGACACCTATCGTATACCTAGCCTAAGGACAGGTGTTTCAGAGATGTAACCCAGGTGTCCCAGCCCCCCGGCCTGTGATTGGGAAATCTCCTCCCATTAGCTTCCATTGGCTTCCACTGCTGGAAATGAGTGTCCGCTGGGTATTTTGGGGCCTTGGAGGCAGTCCCTTAGGGTATATCCATCCCACCCTTCCTCTCCTGTTGTTGCCTCTGTCTCTGCCCACTGCCTCTACCCAGGATGACCTCTGCTGCATGAGGGGGCCATCCTCGGCCAGGGCATGGAACAGAACAGAACGTTCCAGACAGAGGACGGGAGGCTACATCTCTCTTCACCTCGATGCCACAGGCTCTGCTTCTGTCCACAGTCCTAAAAAACCTTTTAACTTCTGACTCTCAAGCTTCTAGATTTCAGAGCTCAACCCAGTCCCAGGGACTAGATGACAACAGGCCCCATATCCTCTCTCTTCCTCTGCTCTTCCCTGAGTCCAAGCCACCAATCCAACGTTTTCTTTTCTCTTATACAGAACAAAAGCGTCTGGCATATCAGTGGGCAGCAAAGATATGGGAGAACATTGATAGGAGTACCAGCTTCCCTGATCTTGTCTGCACTCAGGCTCAGCAATTCCCAAATGCCATGCTGCGTCCCTACCAAGATGCTATTCACCCATTTTACAGATAGAGACACTGAGGCTCAGAGAGAAGAAGCTGGGCCAAAGATACTCAACTAGCAAGTCGCTGAGCTGGTGTTCAGATGCAGGGCCGCTTCATCCAGAAGCTAAAGGGAGGAAGTCCTGACAGTGTCAGGGTGGGCTGGAGGCAGGCGGCAGGGGTCTCTGGGTCCCTTCCTACTGGCCGCTCAGGCATTAGCGGATGGGCCCATCCCAACTTCGGCTTTCATTTTGCCTGCCCTTGAGAAAGTCAAGTAATTCACCCTGCAGAGAAACCCAGGCTCTCCCAGAGCCTTCTGGTGCTATTCAGAAGCTAAGCAGGGTCAGGCCTGGTTAGTACTTGGATGGGAGGTTCTTCTAGTGCCATTAAAATGAGGGAGCCTGAGGCAAACATAGACTCTATGTCCTTGCTTCTCAGTGATGAAGCAGCCTTCATCTGGGCCTGTGGGAGAACTTCTGTCCACCCTTTCTTTCCACTCGTTCCTTCTTTCTCATTCTTTCCCGATCTTAAATGCAAAATGTCCAAGATGGCCTACCTCCCATCATTTTCTTCCCTGCCCTTTGTGTCTCGGAATCCTTAAATCACATGCCACACCAGCCAGTTTAGCGTAAGAAATTAGATTAATTTTCATGCTCCAACTCCAGATGTAAATGCCTTTATTAATAATTTAAAGCACATTTATTTATGCAGTTTGATATTTTTCAGGTTGAGGGAAGCAATTAAGTTCTGCTGAAGTTGTGGATCAGCGGATAGCATGTTCTTTGCCCTCTGCCCCTCCAGAGCGGCCGGGGGTGACAGTCAACGCCGGCCGGGCCTGGCCAAGTGGCTCCCCTCCTCACTCCTCCCGCAAGCCCCCTGACTCTGGCAGATCTGGGCCTTTGAAATTGAGAGGAGCACAGCTATTTGCTCAGGCCTGTTCCAGAAAGGCCGATTTCTTCCCCAGAATTGCCCTGGGTTACCACGCTTGAAGACCTTCAGAGGTCCCAGCCACTAGATGTTTCCTTGCCTAGTTCCTGGGCAGACTGTCAGCGTGAAAAAGCCACTTTTAGCTTTTACCTCCGTAAGCGATTTCTCGTCTATGAAGGGCTCACTGCTGGGGGAGGAGAGCTTGACTGCTTCGGAGCCCGTGAGTGTGGACAACCTGTCCGCTTCTGTTCACCTTCGTTTCCTTATCTGAACGATCAGCAACTGGCATTCACCTTCATAGGGCTGCTGCGGACCGAGACTGGGCAGCAGGATGACACGTGCCACAGCGCTTAGCGGATCTGTGCACCAGCTCCTTCGGGCAGCCTCACCCGTCCCCCTCCTCGGGCCTTCGCTTGGGCTGTACCCCCAGCCTGTTCACGTCTCCAAGTCTCGACTCCACCCCACGCTTTGTAAGACAAATATTTTCTATTCACTTACTGCTTGGTACTATGCGAAGAGTTTTTGTGTGCCTGCTAGCATATTTTAAACAGAGATGGGAGGTGAGGTCCCAGGCGGTGTAACTTCCTGGAAATAGATCAGCTTTCAGAAGTGGGCTCGGGATCCCTGGCTATCCATCCCCAACCCCGGGGTGCCAGGGACTATGTGACCTATACTGTGGGTGGGGGTGGGGCACGCTGTGATGACCGGACCTCCTCTCCAGCATGTCACGCTCTAGGGGCACAAAGAGAAGCAGTGACCCCGGGGCCCCCGCTCTGCTCAGCACGAGCTGCATGTTGAGAAACATCAGCAGTGAAGGTTGGAACCTGGCTCT
Organism: Ailuropoda melanoleuca; assembly: GCF_002007445.2. NCBI lineage: Eukaryota > Metazoa > Chordata > Mammalia > Carnivora > Ursidae > Ailuropoda > Ailuropoda melanoleuca. The sequence continues at coordinate 37,780,666 of NC_048222.1, forward strand.
GAGGTCTTGGGCTCATCTCACCCCAATCCGGGCATCAGCTTCCTACATTTGATCTTCCTCACCCATGTTCGTCCACGGTGTGGAGCCCGGCACCAGCCTTGACTTCGCTGTCCTGCATCTCTCCCTGCAACGCACCCACAACCCTCCCAGCAATGCACCACCCCCCATGCTGATCTCACCTCTGGACAGACTTTATATCTCTGGGACACACCTCCTTCTCTTCCTCTCACTGTTACCCTTCCTCTAAAACATCCTTGTCTCCTGTGGGCACCTGCCCCGGCCTCCAGACCCCGGCCTCTTGTTGCCACCTCTCGCCCTGCCAAGCCATTCTCCCGCCTGCCTGCCGGGGCAAGCTTTTAAAAGTGCAAACGTCCCTCCTCTCCACATAGTCACATTCAAGAGCTCACAGGCTCCTCGTGACCTCAGGATCAAGGCCAAATGCTTTATCATACCCATAACTCACCCTACGGTGTGGCCCCCACCCACGAGCCTGGCACCCCGGCTGTTTCTGCTTCAAAGCCGTACCAGCCATACTGCCCTGCCCTTCTAGAACTCACTGTGCACCTTCCAACTGGCTGTTCCTTCTGCTGTGTCCTCTCCTCCCCACCCCTCCACCCTTTGTTTAGTGCCAGATCATTGTTCCTGCCTCCGGGACCTCCAGAATAAATCAGTTCTCCCCCTTATCAGATGCTCTCCTGTCACCCCTTCCTTGCCTCTTTTTTTTTTTTTTAAAGATTTTATTTATTTATTTGACAGAGATAGAGACAGCCAGCGAGAGAGGGAACACAGCAGGGGGAGTGGGAGAGGAAGAAGCAGGCTCACAACGGAGGAGCCTGATGTGGGGCTTGATCCCATAATGCCAGGATCATGCCGAGCCGAAGGCAGACGCTTAACTGCTGTGCCACCCAGGCGCACCCCCCCTTCCTTGCCTCTTGAAGTCCCCGTCTTGGCATGTGATCCCATGATCACATGTGTTTAGTCACTGCCCACGCCCTCCTCAGTGTGCAAACTCCACGAGGTCCGGTGCCCTATCCATCTCCCTCTCCGCGGTAGGCCTGGTGCCTTACGTGGTAAGAGGCACACAGTCGGCGCTTAATGTATGTGTGCGACTACAGAGAGAGCAAGGACTAGATGAGTGGGTCCAATGAGCCATGTGGATTACATTCTCCAGCCCTGCGGGCTGGAAGGCTCTCGCCTGAGATCAGTTCAGCAAGTAGTCCGCCCCATGAACGTATGGCAGCTTCTGAATGCCCTCCCGAGGGATTGCCCTTGTTGGGGGGACTTATGTCTAGAGCTCCTCGGTTGGGTGTTCGGGCTCTCAGCCAGTGCTGTAGACAACATGCAGGGGCCGTGGTGGGCAGGGGGCAGGGGAGGGGAGGGGAGACTGTCCCAGGTTCGGGGAGGCGGGGGAAGACTGTGGTCTCATAGGGTGCCTGGACGGCAGTGGGATTTGGAAACAGCACTGGGCTGCGAGGCCAGAGGCTCGGTTCCACAGAGCGCAGGTCTGCACGGGCTCCCGTGTCTCTGGGCAGCCTCTGGGAGCCTCAGTCTCGTCATCTGTGACTGGGGACAATCTCTACCTTCCCTGGTGAGGACGTAAGTCCAATGTGGTACAGGGCAGCCGAGGGACAGGCTGGGCCGGTCATTTTGCTTCGTAGCCTTCTCAGCACGTGGCGTGGTCAGAGTCTATCGACTTCTTCGTTCATGTACTTGCCTTCACCAAGAAGAATAGAAAGCCCGAGAGCAGGGAGCGCGTACCGTGCCCTGCTCAGTACCTCGGTCTGTCCAGCACCCAGCAGAGTCCCTGAGCTTTCATGGGCTCCCTGTAAATATGTTTTGAAAATGGAAATGGAGGGAGAGGCAGCTAGGATCCCTGGACAAGTGGAGGGTGGGGACAAGGAAAGGAGGGAGGTGTGACCGAGGGCTGCCCTTGGACTGAGAAAGTACCCAAGGTTGTGCCTGAGATAGGACAGATGTCCTCGGTGGAGAAGGATGGGGGTCACCAGAGTCTGGGAGAAGAGATGAACCATGGTGGTACCACCCTGTAACTGGGGTCCAGTCTACACAGCGGTGGCAGGGGTGCGGGATCTGGTGGAAACAGCCTTTGCCTCAGACCTGTCTCTGATTTTGGCTCTGGCCACTACCCCCTGGGTGACCTAGGGTAAGTCAGCCAACCTCTTTGAGCTCCAGTGAGGGACAGGAAAACTGAACTTGGGGTGTTCCTTTGTGGTCGTTGTGCCCCTCCCTTCTAGAAAGGCCCTCTGAGGGAAGAGCCACATACAGGTGCAGGTGGGGGGAGCATCTAGGCTCTGGTTTCCAAGGAAAGGAAAGCCTATTTTCACTTTGGTAACATTGGGGCTACAGTCTAGCGGGCCCTCACAGCAATTTCTTATGGACCTCAGGACCTTATCTGGGGGAAAGAAGAGGACTGGCGGCCTTTCTCTGTGAGGAGTCGAAGTGGGTGGGAGCAGGGCCTGGACAGAGAGACCAGTGGAGGGACATGGAGAAAGGCAGAGGGGGGGAGAACCAGACTTCCAGCCCGTCCCTTGAGCTGAGTTTCCAGTGGGGCTATGGGCCCAGGGCGCTGGCCCGAAGTCTGGGTCGGGTCCCCAGGTGGCTCTCCCCTGGGCGTGGTCATGTCACCCTGTGTCCCCCTCCCCCCACCCCCGGACTTCCCGGACTCAATATCATCAGATATCTCCACGGACACCGCTGGACAAGGTGCTCTAGGCTCGGGTCAGCCTGGGACCCACCAGGCCCAGGCACCCTAGTTGGGGTAGGAGGGGTAGACCTCACCATTTACATGTAAAAATCATCGGGATGGTAACAAGTGTGTGGGTAGTACTTACTTCCTTGTTCTGTTCAAAGAGTAGTGCTCAGTACCTTTGAACTGTCATCCCTAAGGTTCTCTGTCCTGGAGGACAGAGGGACTTGGGGCAAGACATGCCGCCTCACTGAGCTTCCTCTTAAGATTGGGGACAATAGTACCTGCTTCGTGGAGCTATGATATAGAAGAAATGAGATCACTTATCAAATTTCTAGTGGGCAGAAAATGCAGGAAGGGCAATTTCCCTGCCCCCTCCCTTCTCCCCAGAACCCTGAAAACTGTGCGGTGGGGGGCAGGGCATCTTAAGTCCTTCCCGTGTCCCGGCTCCCACATCTGCTGCAGACTGGCTTGGCAGGGCCCAGGCTCCCCTGAGCCCTCTCCCTGCCTTGCCTTCCCTGAAGAGTGGCCGCTGAAGTGTTGACATGCTTCTGACATACTCGAGCTCAAGGAAGCTGCTGGCTGAGGGTGACTCAGGACCTGTGCTGAGCTTCCCTCTCCTCTCGTGAGCGTCACTTGTCACTCAGCTGCTCCCACAGGCAGGCACCTCTCCCAGCCAGCTGGGTGGGCTCCAGGGAGCCGTCCCTCCCCGCTGACAGGAGGGAGACTGGTTTGCACAGGGGAAGCTAGGAGACGTGGCTCACACAGGCCTGGAAGCATTAAAGTGACAAAGCTGAATGGGGTGGGAAGGCTTTCCCTGAACTCATAATGCTGAGGCACTTCACGGTCCCTATGGGGAAACTGAGGCCCAGAGGGATGGCCATGTCTCTGCCGTCATTCAGGGCAAGGACCAGAACTCAGATTTCTTTTTACCAACATGATTCAGGATGGGCTGAAGCCTGGGCGTGGTGGGGGAACACGGCTGATGAAGACTCGGCCCCCGCCTCCCGGCTGCAGGGACCCTGTTCCAGTGAGTTTGGGTGGCTGTGCAGTCATGTGGGGTGAGAGGCTTGGTCTCCCGGCTGTCACTTCTCTGGGGCCCTCCGCCCCGCCCTGGGGCCCTGCACAGACCTGGGCATGCTTCGGGTCACAGCTGTGGGTCTGGGGATTTCAGGATCCCACGGGAGTGCTGCCCAGGCCTGCCCCTTGTTCTCTGCCGCTTGCCATCTCCCTGCAAAAGCACAGACTGCGCTTCAGGGAACCGGATTGACCCCTGTGACCCCACGATCCGCTGATGATCAACGGCACTCAGGCCGGTTTAACAACCCACCCTGCATTTTCCAAGATGTGACCTGCTGGGCTCGGTGCCTGAGTCACTTAAGCCTCTTCAGTGTACAAGATTTATTAGAGGTTTGGGGAGGCCTGGTACTATTTTACTGCTCCTTCATTCCTCTGAAGCCCCCGGGTCTGCCCTCGCCGGCAGGTGGGGCCGATCTCTCCAGGAAGACTGCAGGAAGGTCTGCCATCGGCTCCCAGCCGTGCCCTGCCCGGGACGGAGGGCTGGCCCACGTCCACAGCTGGGAAGGACGAGTCAATTCCTGGATGGCCCATCTGCTTCCGGGGCATTTCCAGAAGCTGATTCTCTAGCTGTGAGCTTCCTCCTGCCTTGAGCAAAGTGCTGTGCTAGGCTCTAGGAGGTGGGTGTAAGACTGACCTCATTGAGTGGATTTGGAAGTGGAAGAGAAGGACGCTTACCCAAACTAGGGTGGGCTGGGGAATGATTGACAACCAGCTTTCACGGCGGGGATAAAAGACCCGGTCACGGCATTTGCCAATTCCTATGGTATAAATATCCCCGCCATGGTCTGTGTCAAGATCTCAGTGTGACATCTTTGGAAGAGACGCACAGGATCTGTCTTGAAAGGCAATGGAAGCTGGCTCCAGAATACCGCCCAAACGAAGACGCTGAAGAGGCAGCTTGAAAGGTGTCCTAAAATAGAAGAAAAAATACCAATCTATGGCCCCTGGACAGGGGCGCAATAGCTTCTGATTGAGCTTCCCGGGGAGGCTGTAAGGAGCAGGTGATGTTTGGTCTGGGCCTTGAGAGAGGACAGGGCTTTCCTATCCCCTGGATAGGACTGGGAGGTCCTCCAGCTGCAGGGAGCAGCCCAAGCCGAGGAAGCACCCCCATATCCGGCATGTTTGGAGACCGGTGGCCCGTGGCATGACCTCAGACACCCAGTCATGGGCAGCCTTATAATCTCTGATGAGGAGTTTGTCCTTTGTCCTGTCAGCAGCGAGGGAGACACTGGTGAATCTTCAGCAGGTGAATGGCATGGTAAGATTTGTTTTGCTGTGTTTCTTTTGAATCCTGAATTTATCATTTTTTCCCCTAAAAAATGATGTGCATTTATTACCAAAAAAAAAAATCAAGCCATGCAACAAAGTACAAAAGCCATGCCTCTTTAACATTAGGTGAACATCTTCCCAACATGTCTCTCTACATATACAGACAAAAGGTTAGACAGGTATAGTAGAAATTACATGAAATAAGTAGAAAGAAAAGTAAAGGAAAAAAGAGAGAGACACAGGAATTAACTGGTCTCTCTTCTTACATTGGATATCAACAGAACTGGTGTGTGAAGTTTGGAGCTGTGGCAGCCATCTTGCAACCATGAGGGAAGCTAGTTCAGGGCAGGAGACACGCTGAAACTGACAGGGTGGGAAGACAGAGAGAATATGAGTTTTGATGATCTCAGGTAGCTGCTGTCTAGATCATCACGTGACAGCTCTGGTTTTCAGATGCATATGCTTTCCCTATCTACCTAGATTCTGAACTCCCAAGGCCCCAAACTGGGTCATAATGAAGCAAGTCAGTGTGAGGTCATGTTTAAGAGCTCCAGATTTGGATTTGTTTCTTCAAATGATGGGCGTTGTTGCTTAAAGGAAATTTATCTTCTGGGGGAAAAATACTTCAAAGGAATCTGTATTTGAAGTGATCTCCTTATGGGGGAATGCTTAATCTCTTAGTGCCTCAATTTTCTCACCTCTGAAACAGGAATAACAAAGTTCCTTCCAGAAACGTTGTGAGCATTGCCTTTGATCACATACGTACGGTTCCAACCACCACGCCCAAGACAGAAGGCGCTCGGGCCATGATGGTGAAGTCTATGACTGGATCTGCGAAAGTACGAAGCGTACCCCCGGGTGGGGGGACGTTGTACTTCTGTTTCTTCAGCCCTCTCAGTGACGACTGAGCTGACTATGAGCTCTGAGGCGGGCCGAGTACTTTTGAGCATTTCTTTACTTCTCTATCAGTTTCCTTAGCCCTAAGTTGGATATGTCCATGGAGGCTTGAGTAAGGTTGATGTCCGAACGTTGGTTTCCTTCTTTGTTATTCCTCCTCAACGCGCACACACACACACACACACACACACCCCTTTCCGAGCCCCGGAATCTTTCAGGAGGGATTTTATGAGGAAGCTGTCCCTGCGACTGTCTGCAAGGCTGGCCTGTTGGCCTGCTGCGGTCACGGGCTCCTTGTTTTTCTCTGGATTCGTTTCCCCAATGTAGGCTCATCAAACAACGGGCATGGTTGCTTAAAGGAATATTACTTTCTGGGGAAAAAGTACTTCAAAATGTCGTTTTGCATTAGACACACATCTAGTAAATCTTCTAGTAGGTGATTAGACATGTGCTGCTCGGAATATGAAGTGTCCCGTTGCTGCAGACGGGACAGAAGCGAAAGCAGAAAGATGTTCCTCCTTTCTGTCTGCTGTGGGGCTGGGAGGGGCCTGCCAGGCAGGCTGTGGCTGGGATGTGCAGAGAGGAAGCCAGAAGGGGGCTGCAGGGGCTGTCCGCTTCATCCAGGTGGCCCCTGAGCACACTTGTCCGGCTGTCCGTCTGTCCATTCATGGCCATCTCAGCCGTGCCTGCGTGGGATTCATTTCCCAATTCCATTCTTTCCCTCTTCTTCCCTGTTCTGTGGACCATCACTACAAGGATGTCCCTGAAATGTCACTTTCCTACTGTCCTGCTCCTGCCGGAAGTCCCCCCTGGTCTACCCTCTGCATCCTACCTCACCAGCCTGGCTTTCCAGGGGAAAGCACAGTACTTTCCAGCCGCTGCCCACAGCCCCGTCTACACCCTGCAACCGTGCGCCGTCCCAGAAACCGTTGGACCCAGCCCTAGGCCACACAGCTGGCTGGAGTCACATCTCTTTTAAAGGCCAAGTCTACACCTGAACTCAGTCCTCAAGCCATTCTCTCTGAACCACCTGGCACTCCTCTCTCCAACCTGTCCTTTCTCTTCTTGATGCTTCTTTCCATTTCACCTTGCTTGGCTCCTTGGGCTAGATTGTCAGTCATACTTGACCATCTTTGACCTGACTCTCCAGCTAGTAGGTGGCTTGGATGGCCCTCTGGCCAGACATTCATTCCTTTATGGAGGCTTACTGGGGCACGTGCTGGCTAGGCCACGGAGGCCTGAACAGTGTCGATGATCTGGAAGAAGAGGCCATTTGACAATTCACTCAGAACTCGCTTTCCTCGTGTGTGTGTGTGTGTGTGTGTGTGTGTGTGTGTGTGTGTGTGTATTTGCAGTGGGGAATGGTGTTGGGAGGGTGGGGAGAGCACAGTTGCACCGAAGAATAAAATGTTGTCCTTGAACTCTGGCAGCTAGCCAGAGGCCAGTCAATGGAATTTTATCCTTAATTGATTGATCAGATTAGCTTTAATGGAACCCAGAGGAAGCAGGAGCAAGGCAAGAAGCGATTACAACAGAGGAGACTGCACTCAGGGATTCCTTTTGATCTTCAAACAACCCTGAGAGGGCGGGGCTTGTTCCCATCGCCTAGGCTGGGAAGCAGGCTCAGAGAGGCCTGCTGACTTTCCGGACGTCGCCCAGCTTGTGGTGGGGAGGCTGCAGACGAAAGCCCCGCAGAGCCCACGGGCATCCTGTGCTCACTGCTGACCCCAGGGCAGTGGTCAGCTCGCTTCCTGAACAGCCTTCTGAGGACCGTTGGCCACAAGTCCCCTCCCTGGAGCGGCTGGAAGCCACACTCTTGCTCTGGACACCTTCCTTGGCCCACCACCTCCTCTTCCTGGGTTCCCTGCCTCTGCCTGGGAGCGTGAGGGGGACTGCCGAGCTGTCCAAGCACACGGCTCCTGAGACTGCATGGGGAAAGGGTGGTGATGTATCATCAGAAGGGCTCAGGAAGATGCCGGTGAAGAAGCAGAGTGGTGGGGGTGGGTGGGCAAGAGGGGATAGAACCGAGAAGAATAAAAAGAATTCCGAAGCCTTAAAGCAGAGCCCGCCCTCTGACTCCCAGCAGGCCCGGGGCCAAGGATCTCCTGCGTGAGACTGAAATGGAATCGTGAACGAGGAGACATCATCTTGGAGCTGGGGTGTGCCTTGTAGGCCTGAATTAAATTAAAACCGTCTTGACGGACCCCCCTGATTACCAGGCTTGGCACGCGAGGAAGGGCAGTCTCCCGGTGAGCCGCTTCACTCTGTCCCAGCTCACCAGCATCCCTCCGCCGTCACCGTGTCACCTCGGAGTCTTGGCGATTTTCTAATTGGCCCAATGGGTTATGATTTGAAACCAGAGGGGCCAATTAGCAGGACTCTCCTCTGACCTCCGGTTTGGGGTGGTAGGCGACGAGGTAATGACTGATGACAGAGAGAAGGAAAAAAAAAACAAAAAAACAAAACGCAAAATAAAAATAGAAAATATCAAGAGCAAAGACCTAAATCTTTTTGGCTCCCTGATTAATAACCCTGTCATGCTGATCACAAACCCTAAACAGCAATGCGGGTTGCAGCTGCATTTTTTATACTTTCTATTAATCTTTAATGATAGCTTGGTCACCTAGTCTCTTTTATCTTGTCAGATAAATGTATGGTTAACAGGATAATGAGATTTCTAAAGCCCCATTCCAGCTCCCAGCTATCCAGTGCACGCGGTGACCTCTGACCCCTGGCAGACAGCGGCACCAGGGTGCTGGTAATTGGTAGGTGTGCTGGGAATGTATTGGAAGCTGACGGATGGTTTAAACTTTGATTTGAGGTCAGCGAGGTCGCTGAGCTCTGGAAGACCAGCCCGGTTTTATTACCAGCTGCCTCTGATGGGGATATAATTAGATTTAGCTATTGCTTTATTAATAAGTAATCGCTTCCCCCATCGCTGTGGGTGGGCAAATGTATTCCTTGGATAATTTGAGGACACCAGTCTGGCTTTATTAATAAGAATATATCATGCGTATTTGGCCAGGGGCAGACACCCATTTGGGTTCCCGGACTTTGGAGGAACTTTATCATTTTTACTCATTTGCAGTATTGAATAAATTGGCTGTGCCTTGTGAAGTCTGTCCCTGCCTCAGTGACCTCGAACTCTGTTGTCACAGGGAACTTCTGTTTTGACCTGTTTGCTGTGACTGAAGAGTGAAAAATAGGTAATAGTCTCACCTAGCTGTCCGTCCATCCACGCACCCATCCACCCATAATCCCATCACCTACTCCATCATGTGAGTACTTGCTAAATGCGAGTTACAGCCCTACGTGAAGGGGCAGGGGGGAAGGGTTCATAGGGAGTTAAAGACCCAATCCCTGCCTTAACAGATTCACAAGAAGCCAAGTAACTAAAATTCAAGGAAAAGTGAGCTAAGAGCCATAAGCAACGTGTAAACACAGTGCTAGAGAATGCCTGGAAAGGGGTAGCATTGGACCTGACACATCAAAACTGTTCCTGTTTTGGAAACAGTTTTTAACGTTACTCATATTTTTCAGAGAAAGGCTAGAGGAACACTTGAAAGAAGGCTGAGGATTTTCTTTAAATATGTAAAAATTTTGAGAGCTGCTTCCATGCATCCCTATGATAGAAAATCAGGAAGGAATGGGAGGGAGGGAAGAGAGAGAAACAAAATGTAAGAGAAACAGAATTAACGAAAGATTACTCAGTCCTAGACCCTAATTAATCAATGCAGCAACTACCTACTGAGTGTCTCCTGTAAATCACATCCTAGCCATTTCCCCATTCACCCAGAGAGAACCCCAATATAAAGATTGCAATTCCAAAATTCAGTACCCCAGGACTACGTATGTCATTCTATTCTAAAATACTACAATCTTGACTGGTTTTTTTTTTTTTTTTTTTGGTTAAATACCGTCACTCAGGTATTTTTTTTTAAATCTGAAATTTGCTATGCTGGGTACTCTCCTCCACGTGGTGACTTGGGGACTTAGCTCCTGTTATCTTAATACATACCAAGAGACTTAAGTGCTGCACTGAAATTTCTAGTCAAACAAAGGAGCGTTCTTTTCAAAAGTGATTCTGAACACATCTTGACTACCTCTCATCCCTTCGAAGGCACACCATTACGCTATGCACCATGAAGAAGAGAAAGCACTTGCTAATATGTACTGTGATGTGCTATTATTTGTAAGATGCATTGTGAGTTCCAAAATGTCAAAATGTGAAAAGAAACGTGTTTTACAATTGGTAAAATATACTTCTTTAAACCTTCCCCAAATATATTGTTTTTAAGTCCCATTTCTCAGGCTCCTTGGGAGGGTGGACATACATTCTAGTGTCTACTAGCCATTTGTCCTCTAGAGCCCATTATGGTTGGATCCACTTCCCACGGTCTTGGGTGGCATCTCCTCCCCGGAGAGAATGGGCGGGAGTGGTGATGTGGAGATGGCGGTAGGGGGAGGGGACCCACGCCTGATTCCTTGCCCTTGCCTGGGTAGACCCCGCCATCTCTTTTGCTCCAGAGGTGGAGTCCCTCTGCTCTCCTCCCCATTCTTCCTCCAGGGCCACATCCCTTCTCCTAGGGCTTGGCTCCCTCTGCAAGAGCCACTTATCTTCACTAGGAGACCCTCAAGAGTAGTGGAGAGGAAAATCCCACCAGGAGGGCCTCACGCCAGTCCAAGGAGCTCAGTCCTGGACTTAGTGGTCTCCCAGATGGAACGATGCCCGAAGGCAAAGAGTAGAAGGCAGTGGTAAGTTGTTTGGCAAAAAATTTACAATTTTGTGAAAAGTTACCAGGTCATTTTTTTCTAGTTATTGCAACCATTCTTGACCCTCACCCATCAGTCAATTTATAGATGCAACTAGAAGGATGTATGTGGATATATATCACAGATCCCACCTGAAATTCACCCAGAGAAATGGGCTCCTTTCTATGGGCCCTTCCAGAATTACATTTGTTGAGCACCTGAGAGGCATTGGGTACCGTCTTTCCAACTGCGTCAGTCAGGATCAGTTGGGTTTTGCTATAGTAACAAGCTTTGAATTTTCAGTGACTTAACCCAATGAAAGTCCATTTGTCTTATGACTAATGAAAGGTCCATCACATGGTTCTGCAGGGATTTCATTCCTTTTTGCCTAGATTACTTTACGTACTTTACTGAGCTTTGCTAACACCAAGAGTCCAATAGTCTTCCAGGACCACAGTGCCCTCCAGGTCCTCCTTGGGGTTTTCTGCTTCCAGTTACCAGCGAGCAAGGCAGACATAAAAAGGTGAGCTTGTGGAGGTTTCAGGGGCCAAGACTGCAAGCGGCAAATCTCACCTCTGCCAGATTCATTGACCAGAACCAATCTCATGGCCCTGCCTGGATGCAAGGGCCATGCCCACGAGGAACATGAAATGATTTGAGTGAATATTTACTGTTATCTCTTTCTTACCAAACAAGTCCTCAACTGGCAAGTGGAATGATGATTCAAACTCAGAAGAAGGTCCTCGTCCTTATTGTGCCACAGGCCTGTAACCTGGTGTGGAGACAAAATTAAAATAACCAACCAACCAACAAAACAACGTAACACAAAGGGAAACACACTCACACACCAAGGACAGAGCTCTGAGATCCCATAAGTACCCTTGGCTCATCACTCCTTAGACATTTAGATTGTCTAAAGAGGAGGGAGCATCTGCAGAAGGGGATGAAGGATTTTTCTGGAAGCCACAGGTCCTGGGTTCAAATCTCATCTTCCCCATTTTAGATTATGATTTTAAGCAAATCACTTCCCCTCTCTGAACTTTAGGATTCTTCTCCGTGGTAACACCATACACATGGCTATGGAGTTTTCTTACCCTATGGCATCCACAGGACAATAGTTTTGAAGTCAGGACCAAACTGAAAGATTGGATTTTATAGGACTATGTAGTTTTCCTGTAGTTGCTGTAACAAATTAACATGGACTGAATGGTTTAAAGCAACACAAATTCCTTCTTACAGTTCTAGAGGTCAGAAGTTGGAAATGAGTCTCGCAGAGCTAAAATCAAGGTGTCAGCAGATGCGGTCCTTGGTGAGGGCTCCAGAGGGGAATCCGTTCCTTGCCTCTTCCAGCTCCTATGGAGGCCTGGCTCATGGGTGCGTTTCCCCAGTCACTGTTTTGACATCACATTACCTTCCTCTCTTCTGTGGTCAGATCTCCCTCTTGGGAGAGCACTTGTGACTACCTTAGGGCCTATCTGGGTAATCCAAGATAATCTCCCCACCTCAACATCCTTAACTTAATCAAATCTGCCAAGTCCCTTTTGCCACATACAATACATTCACAGATTCTGGAGATTAGGATGGCGATATCTTTGGGAACCACTGTGCGGCCTACGTCAGAGATAGACTGAGGCATTCATAGTGAAGTTGGGTGCTTTTCCAGGATTGAGGGCAAAGGGTCGGGAGCCCAGCACAGCCACTTTTCTGGCCTCAGCCCTGAAGTCTTTAAGACGAGATGCAGCAGACAGCCCAAGGGCTTTGGGAATGGCCAGGACTGCGCTTGCCTTTCTGCTATGCCCGTCACCAACTGTGTGTCCTTGGACAAGTCCCAAGTCCGTTGACTTCCCTGGGTCTGTTTCTTTATTTTCAAACCAGGGGAAGTTATACCTAATTGCCGTGACCACTGTAAAGAAAAGCAATAATTTGTGGAAAGCATTTTGCTCCCTGCTCAGCATATGGCAATGCCCAAAGGCTACAGGTATTTCCCTAAACCCCCTACCCCGGGCCTCTGTAGGCGTGTTAGCCTGCCCAGCCGCTATAAGATGGTATCCTAGACCCAATGGCTTAAATAACGGACATTTATTTCTCATCGTTCTGGAAACTTCCAAGATGAAGTTGCCAGCGGATTTCAGTTCATACTGAGAGCTGTCTTTTGGCTTGCAGACAGTTTCCTTTTTGCTGTGGCCTACCATAATAGAGAGAGAGAGAGGGAGCTCTGATGTCTCTTCTCTTCTTCTAAGGACGCTGATCCCATCCTGGGCCACAGCCTCATGACCCTGGCACGATTAGCTCCCAAATGCCTCCCCTGCAAATACCATCGCGTTGGGGGTGAGGGTCCAACACGTGAGTTTGGTCCATAATAGCAGGTGCACGAGAGCAGCCGTGGAGGGGATGCTGGCATCTGGGTGGAGGGGAGATCCCAACAGGGTACCTGTGTCAGCAGGGGTGGGAAGCAGGGCCCGTTGGGCAGCAAGGAGCACAGGCTTTACCAGTGTTTCTGTGACAGATGGAATCGTGGGTGCAGAGCCTGTGACTAAGAGGTATTTTGGGGAAAAGCAGTGACACCGAAGGCCCTGAACGGAGGGAACTCCAGGAGCAAGGTTGCAGCATCGATTCCCTGCCGGCTTCTTGGCGACACGAAGCTGGTGCAGAGACTTGGGGCCGGACTCGTATTTTCACAAACTATAAAACTCTTCTCTCGCTCACCTCCTCTTGGTGTATTCCTTCCACCTTCTAGGCCTTTCCAATCTCCAGCCCAGTGGTTAAGAGTGTGCGTTTAATTCAAGCCCTACCACTTACAGGCTCTGGGAAGCCATGTAGCTTCTTTGTGCTTTTGTTTTCCTGCGTGCGACTGGGGGTGATAACGGCGGCCCCTAGAGGATTGCTGTGAGGACCCCTGAATTAATACAGCCGGTGGAGGGGACAGTTGGGGGCCCTGAGACCCGCCATCCCTTCCCAGGCTCCGGGCACCCTTCTCCCCCACCCACACCAACCTCAGAAGAGACAAGCCGCCGCCTCAATGAACTGACTCTCAGATCAGTTTATTATCAAAACACAGTATAAATGTTGTTTTTATGCTCAATAAACAGTTCTTCAGCTCTGCAAAATGAAATATTCCTTTCATTATGAAACTGAGAAGCCATTTATCCTGTGTCTTAAGTGGTATAAATAGACGATGTGGCACACAGTGGAGGGATAATGGCACTGTTTATTTTCACTAGCTCCGGACGGGCTGACACAGCATACACCGGGGGAGTGTGCGCTGCTCCTTGAAGGGGACCCACAAATCTGTCATTCATGCCAGGAACAAGGTGCACGGCATCTGTTCCCGGCCTCCTCTTGCCAGGCCCCGGCAGGTGAGGGAAACGTTGGGATTCCACCTGGCACCTTGCGGAGCCAGCTCTGAGCTTCAGCTGGAGAGGGGTCCCCGATGGGGAGGGGGCAACCCTATGACACCACCCACCTGGCCAAGACGGCCCGTGCTCAGGCACTAGGCCACAAACCCACTGCACAGCTTAGTGTGATGGGACTAGATACAGAGCCTGAGAGTTGGGTCCACGGTCGGGTTCTGGCCCTCTTGGTCCACGGGATACTGGGCAAGTCCTCAACTCTCTGGTCTCCATCCTTTTGTTTCTGCAGTGGGGACACCTGCCTGCCTTGCCTTCGGCACGATTAAATGAAAAAGTGCATCTGCCGGTGTCAGGCTTTGCACAGACCTCCCCGATCATTCTGGAGAGGAAATGGAATTCCATGGAGAGAGGGTCAGTGGCTGGTGGGAAATTCCAGATGAGACCCAGGGATCAAGAGACCCCTAGTTGTGAGCTCCTTCTACCAATGTGTCCCTTTGGACTAAACCTTGTTGCTGGAAAGGCAGGATCGCTGTTCAAATGTGCATTGCGTGCCCCCAGGTGTTGGGGGGGGCTGTGCCCATGGACAAGGACATGGATGGCACCCCGCAGGGTCCGAGGGCATGACCTGCACAGCTTCCGGTAGGGGGCAGCTCAGAACAAATGGATTTCTCACCAACACCTTAGTACAGGGTAATGTTTCAATTCCCTTGTGGAAAATGGCACCTGACAGAGATAGAATCCAAGGCTTTGTGTTAGTTGGGATCTCAGGAGTAGAAAAGTCCAGGGTATAGGACTCAGCCTGAGAGAAGGGCTCTGTGTAGCTGAGGGCTGTGTCTGCCCCACGAGCACCTGAAAGGGAAGTGGTGGGGGCTGATATCAGATGAGAGCCTTTTCTGGAAGAAAGCCATGGGCAAGTCACTTTTTCTCCTTGAAAGTCACTGTTTTTGTCTGTACAATGGGCATAATAATATCTTGCCCTGCCGAAGAGCCGAGGCTAGACCAGAAGGTCTCTACTGGGCTGGTTTAGCCCCAGAGTCCTCTCTGAGTTGTGCTGGCGGCAGAAGCCATTCCTTTCTCTGCTGTGTCAAAGGGGTGGGTTTCCGACTGTATGCATTTGAGGATTCTGTCTCAGTGGGGTTGCTGGAAGCCCCTGCAGGGGTGGGGAAAAAGTGAGCTGAGGAGTGTTGGGGCCAAGTCAGGGCCTGGGAGAGGGGAAGTCATCAGAACAGAAGAGCTGAGCCCCTTACAGAGGGGAAGGCCGAGGGTTCAAGTCATTGATCTGTTAGGACAGACGGAGGCCCAAGTCTGGGTTCTGATCTGAGGGTGGGAAAGTACATGTCTATGGGGTGCCGAGGTGGATTGTGGCACCCCACCTGGGCTAGGGTTCAGAGAAGGATGCACAGTGTAAGCAAGAAACCCTTCAGATGCCAGCCACCTGCTGTCCCCAGCATCCATCAGTACCCCGGCAGGAGATTGGAGCTGCTCTGGATGTTTCAACCAGGTTTAATGCAAGGAATTGGTTACAGGGGACTAATCTGGTCAGAAGGCAAAAGGACATGATGGTTCTTACCCCCCCATCCAGGAAGCTGCCACTGTCCTAGGGACTGTGGCCCACCTGGGAGCCCCCAGGGCCATGGCTGCTCCAGGGCATGTGACCTTCTGCCTCAGCCAGCAGCTGATAGGCCAGCAGCAGACAAATCCCATCTTCCTCTTTCTGCCTTCCAATCTCCCACCAGCATCTCCCATTGGCTGAACTTAATGGGAAGCCAGCAGGCAAGGGAACCTGGGAAATGTAGTTTCAGGGATGGTCCCGGGCAGGGAGTCAAAATAGGAGAGTGTGGTGCCCAGAGCCAACATGCACTATTTGGCCCATGTACCCACTATGTTCAAGAAAGACCAGAGGAGATCAGATACATTATCTAATTTTAAAGTTAATTCTGAATCTTTCCAACCACCTTTTGAAGAGGGTAGTATCATGTCTGTTTTATGTATGAGGATCAGAGAGGGTAACCAAACTGCCCAGGGTCACACAGCTGGCAAGTTGTAGATCCTGGATTTGAGTCCTGAACAGCTGCTCGTGGGGGCGGTGCTGGTCACAGGGTTCAGCCGAGATGGGTCTTTGGGCAGAAGCCAGGGAGGTGGATGAGCCTTCCTAAGTGGGGGGGAGGGGGGTGTCTAAAGCCCACGTGGCCCCCAGGGCTAGTTTCACCAGCAGCTGCTTGGGGGGGAGCAGCAGATGGGCTCACGCTCTTCCCGGGGGCTCTTCCTGGGGATAGGAAGGTGGTGCCGCCACCACCGTGGGCCAGTTTCTCATTGCCCAGAGCAGGGTGGGGGAGACAGGGACTGAGCACCCTTTGAACTTGAGAGCAGAGCCGTGTGACTGAGGAGGCATGCCAGCGCAGTCATGAGTCAGTGACTCCTGGGGTATCCATTGGCTCTTGGCCCCTGTAATGTGGGGGAGGTGGAGAGATCCAAGGCTCATTCTCAACTCGATGGAGAAAATGACTAGGTGTGTGACACCCCGGAACTGGGGCCACAGGCCCCCACACCAATTGTCACTCTGGCTCCCGGGGTGGCAGGGGCCTGGGTGTGGTAGTGAGGGCAGTGCCCCAAAATCCGGAGCTCGGGCTGGAATTCCAGCTCGGTCACCTCCTCACTGAGGGTCACTTTGTTTTGGGCCTCTGTGGTTCTGCCAGGGAGGGACAGAGTGGTGGCATCAGAGACCCTCAGAGGAAAGCTGTGGCCACTTGGGGGCGGCGCTGAACTCCCTTTCCCCCTCCAAGCTTGAGCCAGTGGTTCTGTTCTGGATCACAGTAGCTTGTCCAAAGATCCATGTCTACTTTCTGTCTCTCTAAATCCCTGCTTGGCTTTCTTTGTGTTTTCATCGGCTGACTTGGCCTTGTTGGAACCACTGAAGGGGCTTGGGGGCTTAAGCTGACTCCGTCGCTGGCAGATGGGAGGGAGTCTGGGGACCAGAGGGGCTTGGAACTTGCTTTAGGTCACACAATTGCAATGGACAGTCTAATTTTGGAGGCTGGGACTCCTGGCTCTCTCTTCCAGTGCTCTTCCAACCAGAAGCATCTGGGAGGACCATTGTCTTTTGGAATTGGGGTGCTATACAAATATCAGTGGGATTATTTGGGAGAAGAGGGTTAATATCAGCTTCCCAAGAATTATCTTCTCCACCTAGCTCCAAACACTTCTGGTATGTTCTCACTGGCAGCCTTTCCACCTGCGTTGGGTATCTAGAGCTGCGTAAGAGAGCTCACCTGACTTAAAGCGAGTTAGTTGGACTCACATGTTCGATGGTTAGTTCTACGGCTCTGTGCTTGCTCACGTTGTCCACAGTCTCTTGGCGGGTTGGCTGGGGGCTGGCTGGTCCTTGCTCACACTTCTGGTGGTCACCTCGCTGTCCTCTGGAGTGCCTGGCTTTCTCTTCGCCTGCTTTCTCATCCTCCAGAAGGCCAGCCCAGGCTTGCCCACGTGGCAGCTGTGTTTGAAGGGTAACAGTAGCGGAATCTGCAAGGCCCCTTGAGCCCTAGACTAGGGTCTGGCTCACTGTCGCTTCCAAGACACCCTATTGGCAGAACGAAGTAACAGGCCAGCCGAGATGCCAGGGGTGGTGTTATAGACCCCACCTCTTATGGGAGATGCCACAATGTATTGCGGCCTCCTTGGCAATCTGCCACACCTCCACAGATGGCATACCTTCCTGTCCTAAGTAGATGCTGCCTTGGCTTCACCCAAAGCCTGCTCCGCCCTTCTTCCTTAATAATAGAACCCTGCCATTAACCTGGGCTTGGAATTATGGCTACGTGTCCCAGACTTCCCTGAGGTGAGGATAGACTGTTGTAACTAGATTCTGACCAATGAGATGGTAAAAGAAACTGGCATAATTCTTTTGTCCCTCTTTCTTTTCATTCTTCCTGCTGCATGAATTCTAGATGCAATGGCTGGAGCATGAGCAGCCATATTGGACCACTGGAAAATGCACTAAGGATGACAGAGAAGCAAGATAGAAAGCACCTAACTCCCTGGTGACTTAATACCTTTTATGTGACTGAGAACAAACTTATGTCTTCATTAAGCCATTGTTATTTTGACATTTTTGTTACAATTGAGCCCCATGCAAATTGATAGACTTTCCTCCATATACTAATTGCTTTTCACTTTCTTTCTATTTGCTATAGTTGTTCCTATTCTGTGAAGCCTTCCCTGATCACACTCATCTCCTTTTTTCTGGATTCTCAGAACCATGTCTGTGTGTATGAGTCCCAGACATCCACCCACCAATCTGGCTTTGGTCTCACAGCTCTCTGTTTGTTTTGTTCACCTTGGTATTTTATGTATATATCATGGTTTTTACCTTATTGTAGAGCTGAGATCTGTAGTCTCCTTTATTGTACATCTGGGAGCTATAGTATCCATTATATTTCCCTCAAATTCATTCACTCATCCATTTACTCAGTAATTCAAAAATATTTATGGAATACTTACCATGTGTCAGGAACAGTGGTAGGCTCTGGGGACAGAAAAGTGAGCAAAACAAAATCCATTGTTTGCTATCATGGAACTGAAGGTTTAGTGGAAGTGAACAGGCTTTGAAGAAATAAACAAACAAATGACTATATAATTTCAAAGTATGATATGTCTCAAAATGAAAAATACCAGGAGCATCTAGTTTAGGTCAGGTGCTTAGGGAAGGTCCCTTTGAGGTACTTAAGGTGCAACGGAAAGACAAGGGGAAACCAGGCGGGTCTTGTAAAGAGTGTTCCTGCCAGAGGGATAGCATGTGCAAAGGCCCTGAGGCAAAAAAAAAAAAAAAGAGCTCAAGTATTTGAGGATGTGAAAGAAGGGTTATGTGAAGGAAAAGCAGAGAAGAGAATGGAAGAAGAGATAAGAAAGGAAGGCAGAAGCCAAATCACACAGAGCTATGTGGGCCATGGAAAGGAATCTGAATTTTAATCAATATGCAGTGAAGGGATTTTATGCGCCATAGGTCTAATTGTTAGGATTAGGTTCTCCTGCCTATAACTGAAAACCTGAGTACCAGTAGCTGAAACATGCCTGCAGGAAGGCACTTCCAGCTTCACAAGGAGGCTCCATGATGCTTTTAAGAATCCAGGCTCTGTTAGCTTTCGGCTCCACCATCCTTATCACACGGTCCTAGTCTCCAGTCTCTTCATGGCCCAAAATGGCTGCCGGAGCTCCAATCACGTTCACACACCAGGCACAAGAAAGAGGGAGCAGGGAGGCCTCTGGCTGGCTCAGTCAGCCCCCGAAGCTTTGCTGAGTGACTTCCACTGTCTCATTGGCTACCCTTGGCCGCAGAGAGGCCTGAGAAATGTGGTTTTTCAGCTGCGCATATTACTATCCCATATGATCTGGAGTTCTGCTAGTGGGAAAGGAGGGAAAAATGGATGTGTGATAGGTAACAAGAAGTCTTTGCCAGAACTGGGTTCACAGGAGGCATTCATTAAAAGCCTATTTGTTCCGAAAGCTACACACAACATGGATGAGTCTTGCAGACATAAGGCTGAGTGAACAAAGCCAGAGCTAAAAGATTTCTCTCCACGATTCCAGACAGAAGTCATCTATGGTGAGTCGAAGGAGGGGCTAGTCCTGGGGCATTCGCGCCTGGGAGCAGGCATCGGGGGGCTCTCTGGGGAGCTGGAAATATTCTAGTTCTTGACCTGGGTGGTGGGTAAGAGGTGGATACTAATAGAAGAATTTAGTGAGGCATTCACTTAACATTTAACTCCTTACCACATACATGTTAGGCTTCCATCACTTTTTAAAAAAATACATTTATTCCAGGACTTGTCTTCAGAATGTGTGTGTGTGTGTGTGTGTGTGTGCGTGTTCTTTCCGAAACCTCTAGTGTCAGAACAATCAGCAGCTTTACCATATGCCTTTTCTAAAGCCCAGCTCCAGGCCTCACTCCCGAAAAGCTCTCCCCAGCTCTGAGCTGGGGGTGCCACACCCTCCTTTGAATGTCCCAGTTCTACATCCCTTCATAGCATGTCAGACTTCCTGGCCAAAATGAGCCCCACAGTCCTTACTTAGCACAATGCCTGGCACATGTTTGTTGAACAAATGGATAACTTTATGACCTACCACCCAAGCATTGCACATTCCATGTGAAAACCTTTATTCAACCTTTTTTTTTTTTTTTTACAACAGGCTCTATGTGCTGGGGGTAGAGGGATAAAGACACCATGAACCCTGTGCACAGTGCAATCTTACCTTGGAATCAATGGAGCTTGGAGGGAACAAAGAGAGCAAGGAGAAAGAGGAGATGAACGTTATGGGAGCAAACCCCGGAAGGCTTCCTGGAGGAGGTGGCTCTCTGAACTGGATACTGAAAATGAATGCGACCTTGTTACTGGGTGGGGAAGAGGCAGTAGAGAGGCTGGTGGCATGTCCGTGCAAGTCGGAAATCCCCAGTGACTGGCTGGGAGCAGGGCACAGGGAGCGGCAAGCCCAACGCCATAGTGTGGTCCTGCATCACGTGTATCTGTCTGCCTGCTTGTGGAGACTAGGGACCCTGGGGGCTGTGGCGTGATGACCTGTGTCATTGGGCTGGGCAGGCTTGCCGCTGGGAAGCCCACTTCCTTCCTTCCCTCTCCCCTCCTCTCTGCTTCTCACCAAGTGGTCCTGAAATGACACCAAGAGCAGCTGCTAAGGCAATTTTGCCAATTAATGGGTCTCTGAAATTAAACCGCCTACACAGTCTGGATGGGCCTTCTCCAGGAGGGATTTCAGCAATTGTCTTCATGATAATAAGGCTTGACTCGCCTTCACACACATTAATAAAAAAGTGAAGGCGTCGGGAGAGATGCCCTTTCGAGGGGAATATCGACAATATCGTAATGAGGCTCCGGGAGAAGACGCTGAGGTGCGGTGCTGCGTGCTCAAACCCGCTCCCCTCTGCCAGCAAGAGCAGCTCCGGCTGCAAGCAGCTGGCCTTGCAGGAAAGAACGGCAGTGCCTGGCAGCCGGGGAGGCTGGCTCGGTCCAGCGAAAGGAAAGGAGAGGGCAGGCTGTATGCAGGAAGAGCAGTCAGGAGGGCCTCCAGGAGGAATGATCCGGGAGGAAGTGGGAGGAGGAAAAAGCCGGCAAGTGCCGAGCGGTCAAGGGCAAAAGCAGCCAGGCGGGGGTCAGCCCTCGGCCCCCACGCCCTGCAAGACTCAAGATGGGCCCATTGTTACTGACAGACATGGTCAGGGATCTCGGAATCCTCGGCACGACGCTTGTGGTAGCCTGTACCCATTGGCTGGAAGCAGAACCAGAATCAGAACCTGCTTGGCACCAGCCGCAGTGTGTGTGTGTGTGTGTGTGTGTGTGTGTGTGTGTTTACTACCTGCCAGCCCCTTACTCTGCACTTGTTTTTTTGTTTTTTGGTTTTTTTAAGATTTTATTAATTTTATTTGAGAGAGCGAGAGAGAGAGCAGGAGCAGGGGGGAGAGGGAGAAGCAGACTCCTCGCTGAACAGGGAACCTGATGTGGGACTCAATCCCAGGACCCTGAGATCATGACCCGAGCTGAAGGCAGACGCTTACCCGACTGAGCCACCCAGGCACCCGCTTTGCACTGTTTCTGCCACGCACAGCCCCCCAGATTTTCTCCCAATGGGCACTATATTTTCACAAGGATCAGTGGCTTAGGAGATGATGTTCTAATGATGGCAATTCATGAGTGAAACATAGAAGAAGGGCTGCATGGCCACCCAGGTCCTTAAAAGAACATGCGAGAAAAAGACACCGACAGCTCTCTGATATCTACACAATCATAGACTCGGGGCCCCCACCTGCTCTCTTGTCTCAACCTGTGTCAGTTCTCCTGGTAGGGAGGCCCTTCCGGCCGCACATGGGGGATGGGAGGCTCAGTGAGGTTCACACTTGCCCAAAGTCACCGTGAGGAGGGGGCAGAGTTGGGATGGGAACCCGGGTCAGTGTGAGTCCCAGGTGTGCGCTCTTTCTGCACTATCACGTTGGGGAGTGAGCACACACACACACATACCACTTGGGCACCTCTTATGGGAGTTCCCTCAGCTCAGCACAGGAGAATTCGGCGAAGCAAAGAATGTTCTTCACACGTTGAGTGTCTTAGCTGCCTGCATAGACAGGGTGGGAAGAAGAGGCAAAAGAGGACAGGAGGGAAGGGCGGGAACGAGGCAGCAGCATCGCAGATTTCATTCAACGATGTACGACGCACTCACTGTGTGCCCAGCAGAGTGTCTAGCCCGTTGGGCCGCTCCTGACAGCTACCAGAGGCTTCCAGCAACCTTCTGCATGAAGTGAGAGCTTGGGCAGAGCTAAGCACACGTCAGAGCCCGGGCTGCACCTGTCCCACAGCTTCACGTAACTTCACAACCGTCAAGGTCTTACAACTGCCAAGGGGCCCAGGGTGGGATGGAAAGCCAGCCGGGCTCCTCTCGCCCACATGCACCCCTGTGCCCATCACCAAACAAAGGGGCCACTGAGGAAGAGGGGGCCGGTGCAGAGCCCCCCGTGCGTCCCGGGAACTGTCCCAGGTGGTGGTGTCCGCATTTACCAGACGGCTTCTTATTTACCTGGCCCACCCCCAGCTGGCCCTTCTCACATCCCTCCCATCAGCCGCTCTCTGAGAGCTAGAGACCACATTTCTTATCGTTCTCTCTCTCCACACTCCTAGCAGGGTAATTATTTTTGGAATTGATATACTTACTTAAACCCTCAAATAATGTAAGGCAGTGTATGATGTTGCCAAACCGACACTAAATATAGCACAAGCAGCTATAGCTACAACTGCATGTTTTTCCTAAAAAAAAAAAAAGTCTATATTTGTATCTCTCTTCTCTCTGTGTGATTGTGTGTGATTCATTGTCCGAGGGAAGGTGTGTGAGGTCCGCTGTGTTTGCTTGAGTGATTTTAAACCAAGGGCACACAGACAGTTCTAACTTACAAGGCCATGGGCAGGTGCAGAAGTAAGGACCACAGGCTCAGATTTGGGGTGATCTGTTGGGACGGAGGGCAGAGAAGACCATCTCCTTCTCATCCCCGCACTAACTGCCTCTTTCCTGGCTCCATTGGCTCCAAGGTAGTCTCCCCCCTTCCCCCATCTTCATTAACTGACACTCACAGTGCAGGTACCTCGAGCTATGGGGGACCCGCAAGTGTCATCTTCTTCAAATCACACTCCATCTGAAGCTGCAGGTGCTCTTAGAAACCCCATTTTCCAGTTGGGGAAACTGAGGCATCGAGAGACCACCTGTATGTTGTCACTCATCACGCTCCTTCCCTGGGCCCCCCTATTGACCGTCATGGCCTCTGATGGGGCAGATGCCAGGACTGAGGGCAGCCCAGCTCAGCCCTGGAGACAGGGGCCTGTGTCCTTGGCTTCTCTGCTCAGCCCTGTAATAGGCCGAGTGCCACAAGACCGCTGTCTGCCAGAAAGTCATACTCCCAGCCCGTACCGAGGCTGTGGCTCAGTCAGCAACCATGACTCCCAGACTCCCGGGACTAGTGCTCACCAACGCGATGTGAGCTTGCCTTGTCAGCCAGAGGCTACACGGGCCCCAGAGGAGGTGCTAGTCACACAACGGGTGGAGCCTGGAGCCCAGAATCACTATGTGGAGGAGAGCAGTTCATCCGCCAGAAACAGCCTCATGGAGCAACAAATCCACTTACTCTGTGTTCAGCCCTTGATAATTTCAAGTTCATTTTCTATAACAAAGAGCACTGGCCTGGTCAAAACACCTGGTGGGTCAAAGTTCGAGATTGCTGAAGGATTTGCTCACGCTTGCATCGGCCCAGGGCACGCCAGGCCAAGGAAACCGCGTCTTCTTGTCTTAGACTCAATGTCAGCCCCGCCGGTTCTGCGCATAATCTCTGCCGAGGCCCAGAGAGAGCCAGCAATGTGCCTGTCACCTCGAGTCCCTGTCAAGTGCTCATCACATAAAGGCAGGAGGGAGTGCAACACACACACACGGATGAACACACACACGCACGCACACACACGCGCACGAACGTGCAGCACACCGCACAGGAACAGGAAATGTGATGGTTCCTTACTCATCCCAAGGTCCATGTGTGTTTTCCTCCATATAGACCTTTCTGGCCTGCCGTGCTCCTCGGCAGTGCCTCCCTCTCCTGATACCTCCTGAAGTGAGCCAAAGGGGCGCAGGGGGCTCTGGAGGAGGGGCCTCCCTGGGCCCCTGCCACTCGGTTGTGTCACCAAGGGCCACTCGGGCTCCAAGCAGCCATGGTACTGGGAAAAACCTGGGCTCTGAGACATAAAGACAGAAAACACAATGTTTTATTAGTGCTTGAGACGTTTATTTCCCGAGCTAACAACAATAATAAACTCGTTTACGGCTGCGAGTTTCATTGCCTTCCCCGGTGGGGCTCCCACCTGCTGCCGTCTGAGCCGCAAGGCTCCTAGCATGGAGGGGCTGGGCTGGCAGCTGGGATGCTGGGGGCGGGGGTCCCCGGGGTGCTGTGCTGTCAGCAGGGCTCCTGCCTGGGTGTGGCAGAGAGGCTCATTCCCCCTGTGGGACCGCAGGCAAGCAGGTGTTAGCAGAGGCTTCTGGGCTCACACCTGCCTCTTGTGCACGTGTCCTTTTCCCATCAAAGAAGGAAATGATGTCTCGACTCAGGTGACTTATTTGGGGGAAACCAAAATTTTAATGTCAAGGGACGGGTTTACCTTTGCGCAGGGCTGGGACCAGGGTGGGAGCAAGGAGACATCTAGGGAGCCAACGTTTAGGGTCAGGCAAGCATCTCCTGGAATTCTGTGCCCTAGGTGCCTCCCCGAGTCCTGGCCTGGCCTTCCTGCTCGCTCCACTGACAGCACATGGGACCTCCCGGGCTTTTTCTCCCAGTCTCCCTGGAAAGGTGACGAGTCTTTTCCAGATCTCACAAAGGCAACTTTTGACCCCCCAGCTACCCCCTTCTCAAATCACCAGGTTCCATGGGCTCGAGGGAGCCAGTGAGGTGAAGCTCCCAGACTCCGAGTAGCCCCTTGTCCCTTCTTGGAACTGGGAGCTGAGGGGGGCGCACAGAGAAGGGAGGGGCAGGAGGGAGACTGTATACATTAGGAAGATAGGACTTACCTTCTGTTGTTGTTGTTTTAAAGCATTCATTCAAAGTAACCGTCCTCCTGTTGGTGCTGACTTCCTCCGTGATTCGAATCGCTGCTTTGTGCCTCATTGTCTCCTCCTGTAGATGTGTTTTGCCTGATACTGCTTTGCACGAGGCTTTGGAAAGTTCTGAAGTTTCCGAATGACAGGAGGGTGGGCAGTAGGGAGGTTGAGGGAGTGCCCTGCTCTATCTCCCCTATCAGGGGTTCGCAAGCCTGAGCCTGCATCAGGATCCCCCAGAGCGGCATGCAGAGAGCTGGACCTGTCCTCAGACTCCCTGACTCATTGGGCCTGGGGAGTGGCCGGAGAATTTGCCTTTCCAGTGCCCTTCCCGGGCTTGAGACCCACTGCCCTCAGGTGCTCTGGCAGAAGCACTCGGCAGTTGGTCAGAATGGAATTCAAATCCAGCTCTGCTGTTTAGCTGCTGTGTGAACTTGGGCAAGTCATTCAAACCTTCCTGAGCTCGTAAGAATAACTCTCATGATAATCATAGGGCAAGCTCACAGAAACATATGTAGAGGTCAGTGTTTTTAACAGCTCCGTTTTATGGATGCCAAGAGGGGTCTCAGGAGTCAGGGAAAGTTTCCAAGTTCACACTGTTCCAAGTGGTAGAAGCAAAGATTGCAATGCAGTCTAACTGTAGAGCGGAGCGTAAGCCCGGACTTCTGGAACAGTGTAGGGACTAAATGATAAGATATGCAAAGCACCAGCACAAGGCCTGGCACGGAGTCCTGTCCCCCCAAGACAGTAAGTCTGTCTCCCTAAAGACATCTGATAAAGCAGGAGGGGAGGAAGTCAGAGGCTGTGCTCACTGAAGGGTCAGCCTCCAGGGGTGTCCAACCTGGAGAAGCAAGGAAACAGGAGATGGTGGGCCAAGAGTCTGGGGTCAGCTGGGAAAGAGGTAGACACAGGTCTGTGTGCCTGCCAGGGTTGGAATGGGCAGGCTGGGGTCTGTTTCTGACACATGGTGAAGAGAACTCCCAGTCGTGCTGGCAGGACCTGGGCTTCCTCATGGGGGGGCCCCCAGAGATGTGAGAGTGCTGTCCCGGTCAGAGGCTGGGTTGCGGTGTCCATGCAGCTTGGGGGGGGGTGCCCTTGGAGAGCCCCGGCGGTACTCACAAGGCCTGGGGCCTGTCATTGGGCACTTCCCTGTGCTTCTGTGTCTCAGGCTGTGGCTCTAAAGCCTTTTCCATAGCAACAGTCCACCCATCAGAGCCAGACTGGAGGCAGGGATGGACTCTTGTGATTCTTGCATACTGTCTTCTCTCCACTTTGCAAAAATATAGTTACTGTCCTATTGCCCCATGCCTTTGTTGCCGCCATCGTCATGCAAAGGAAGCACACTCACGGGACGCCTCTAGCGCCCTGCAGGGTCATGTAAAATGGGGCGTCCAGGGGTTCAACTTCCCAGCAGAGAAGTAGCAGGGGGTTCCCAGCCCAGGAGTCTGGATGATCTCCCAGAGAGCACATTTAGACCAGGCTTTTTGGACTGGTGCACCAGCGAAATACTCCTGTCTCCGTAATGCTCCAACTCATATAGCAAAGGGGTTCGGGGACCAGCTGTTCAACGTGATGAAGAGGTCTGTCCATCCTGCAGCTGAGTCTTCCTGCTGGGCCGCCATCTTGGGGATGGGCCGCCATCTTGGGGATGGGCCGCCATCTTGGGGATGGGCCGCCATCTTGGGGATGGGCCTCCAGGGCCGCTCAGATTTGCTCTCTGAAACCACCCTGTTACCACGAAGATGCCCCCATTCTCCCAATAACCTTCTTCCAAGCCTTCCAAAGGGTCTTCTCCATGAACCTCTGTATGGGAGGGACCAAGGGCTGCATTCTGCCCAAACGGAGAGTTCTGGGTGGCAGTTCGTGCTTTCTGTTTCTCCTCCACGCCCCAAGGAACCCACGTGGAGCAGATGCCCAGTGAGTGCCGGATGGAGGAAGGTCGCCACAGACGGTCCTCATGACTGGGACACTGCTGCCCGACCTTCCTGAGTTCGCTGCTTTTCACACCATTGCCTTCCACCTCCTAACGGTCTCCATAGCATATGTACCAGCAGGCATTTTTCATCAGAAGACAGTAAAGCAAGTTGGTTTGAAAATGTCACTGCCGCTTTGGGTGCCATGAGGGTCAGACGCCCTGTCACTAACAGCGCAGAGTGTCCTGGCTTCGGGGAAAGAAAGAAAGACCGCACCGAAGCATGAAGACCAGACGAAAGAGGGCTTCTCTTCGAAGCACACAGAGCCCTCTCTCCCACCGAGTGTGTGGCTTTGGGCAGGTCACTTGCATTTCTGTCTCCTCATCTGTGAAATGGGATGCAAATATAGGCTGTCCCCTACAAGATAATTTATGGCAAAGCTGCTGGCTTGGAGAGGATGCCTGAGTGGTATTTGTGGAGAGAACAGATTCCTGTAATAATCATCTCCCATATTTGAGCAGGGCTTTACAATTTCAAGGCAGTTTCGGAGAGGTTACCGGGCTGAGCATTATCGATGCCGGACACATAAGCAGAGAGCGAGCCCTTGGCCCCCGACCTCAGGGAGTAGGTTCCATGGGTCTCCAGGGAATAGGGGAAGCTGTCAGTGTCTGATCTCTGCAGAGCGATTCTGACCACCATTCTTTTGGTTCTTCTGGTTCTATCAGGAAGGGAGATCTAATGAAATGCTGATTTGTCTTTAACAACTTTGAAACGCCTTTTTCAGTCTAAGAGCTCAAAGCGACTTGTCAGGGAATAAGCAAGTGTGCGGCTGATCCAGGCACAGAGAAAAAATATTCCAAAGCACGCTTCCGGTTTTCTGTATTATTTAATCCCGTGTCTCTGGCTTTCCAGCTCTGGGACACACACACATTCCTACAAATGTCAAGTGATGAAGACATAACTGTTGGAAACCCCCATACACGGTCAAGTTAGAGAAAATGCCGCATTCCTCCAGAACCATATTCTGCATACCCGTGAAGCCTGAGATGGTTTTTTTCTGACCTCCAGACACCCCTCCCCCTGGGCCTTGAGTCTCAGCACCACGCGTGGTCCCAGGACCTATCCGTGGAGTGCTGACCAAGGAGGGCAGGTGGGGCCGGGAATCTGCATTTTAACAAAGCTCTGTAGTGACCGTAAATCTGGGGGTAGGAGGACCACACCTCCTGAGACCACTCTAGCCTTTGCTGTCCGGGTATTGATGAAGGAGTACACTCGGCCAGCCCTGGGACATCACTTTCCCCTCCCTGAAATGGAATCCCTCGGGATTCATACCTTAGAGGAAGAGGAGTGTTTCCTTGACAACAGATGACTAATTTAGAAGTCCCTGTGAACAGGTGGGAGACAGGAAGGGACAAAAGAAGCAACATGGGCACGTGCCAGGTTGAAACAAGAGACTCTTTTTTTTTTTAAAGATTTTATTTATTTATTTGACAGAGAGAGAGACAGCCAGTGAGAGAGGGAACACAGGCAGGGGGAGTGGGAGAGGAAGAAGCAGGCTCCCAGTGGAAGAGCCTGATGTGGATCTCGATCCCAGAACGCCAGGATCACGCCCTGAGCCAAAGGCAGACACTTAATGACTGCGCCACCCAGATGCCCCAAACAAGAGACTCTTGGCAGCCCCTGGAACACACATTGGAGGGGAGGAGCCTTAGGACCCAGGCAGGGAGGGATGTTGGAAGGAGAGGGTCTAAATGAGCTCTCCTGTGTGGGTAACTGAAAGTCTGTCCTGGAAGCTAACTTTTGGAATTAAACTTTATTGAAAGGAGTTGCAGTCAGAAGGAAATTTTAATTTTGAATACCTCATTTGAGTAGGAAACTCAAACAGCGAGGCAGTACTCCAGGCCAGCGGCTGGCTAGATGTGGGGCTCCCAGAGGGGGACTTGGCATCAGATAAGTCTGGAGAGAGATCACACCTGGCAGGACCTGGCCCCAGGATCAGGACTTCAGTTCTTGGCAAATTCTTTCTGGGCCACCTGGATCCTGTACCAGGCCCTCCCTGGGTTCCTTTCCCAGCAGACCCCTCTGGGGCCTCTGTTCCAGCCAGCCTCCAGCCACTGCCTGTGGCTCAGGAGCCCGTCTTGCCTTATGCAAGTCAATTGGTCTGTCTAAATCCTGCCCACCCTCCCCAGGCCTTGCTCAGACCCATGTCTCTGCGGACCCTTCCCTGACAACAGCAGCATCATGTGCTCTCTCTCTCTCTCTCTCTGACACGCGCGTGCACACACACACTCACACATATCTCTTCTCTTTGTATCTTTACCTCTTACCACTAGGGAGGCTTCCTGCACCTCCCAGGCAAGGACCAGAGCCTTCAGATGACCTGGGAGGCATAGGAACCTCAGGATGGGGGCCTGAATCACGGCCTCTCCGTTGCTCCCCCAGTTGGGCTTGCTGTCGGCACAAAGATGCTCACGTTGGCAGCACATGAGAACCACCGAGGGAACCTGAACGGATGTGGATGCCTGTCCCTGCCCAACCGAACCCAAATCTCTATGGGGCGACCAAGCCATTGCAAAATCTTCTGGGTTATTCTGAGGCACACTGAAGGCTGAGAACCACCTCAATAGGCTGTTTCTCATCGTTAGTCATAAAAGGGCTGTTTGAGAATAGTGCACTTTCCCCGTGTTCTAATATCTTAAGAGTTCATTCTATAGCAGCCACTCATGCTCTTTTCTGGAATGGGGGAAATTCATCCGAGACTCCGTGAAGGCTTAAACTAGCCAAAGACCCCGGGGACAATTGCCAAGGAGGGCAAATACCTACGTCTCCACTCCTCCATACCGTGACCTCGGCAGACACTGCTAATCAATCATGGCACACTTGCTCTCTGACCCGGAAGTATTCGCACAGCGTTTCACCAGCCTGTGCTCCAGGTGGTCCCACCCAACTGGAGCTGGCGCCCTACCTGAAACCTCTTGTAATCCTTGGTTTGGAAAGGCAGTGCCGCAAGATTAAGGAGAAGGAGGGATAGTAGGTGTTCTCGCCCTCATCTCTTAAGGCTACATCAGGGAGGACAACCATAGTCTCCCCCTAAGTGCCCTTTCAGATCCCTGGGGTCTAACCTGAGGGGAGAAAGACAATTTTGAGTTTCTCTGAAGTGAGTTAGTTTCTTCATCTTTCTCAGAATTGGGTGCGGTCACTTCTCGGCTCCCTCAGCTGACCCAGCGCAAGGAAGGCTGAGTAGAGAGAGTAGGACATCAGATAAGGGTGGCCCAAGGCTGCTTTCAGACACAGCTGACAACCTGTCAACTTCCCTACCACTTGAGCGCATACTGGAAATAATTAAGCCAAATTCCTTCTTCTCTGGGTTTATCGGGTTCCTTACTGTCTTCCTCCTCCAAAGGCTCGACTGCCAGCTTGCTAACCTGAGCTCCACTTCTGAACTGTATTCCAAATGCTCTTGCTTGTTCTTCTCACCCTGGCATTCAAGGTCCCATATGCCTTGGCCTCAGCCTAACCTTCCTGCCCAATTTTCCTCTTCACCTCATCCCAGATTCTGGCTGTAGTGACTCCTCTGAATGTGTCTGGTCCTCGATGCTTTTATCTGCACCTAAAATGTCCTTGTTCCCTTTCTGTCTGCTAAGATCATACTCCACACTAAGACATACATCATACTTCCCGCAGGTGATTCCCGTCTCATTGATTTTCCTGCCGGTCTCCTACTCCTGTTCTCCCACTTTGCTCTGTTTGTGCTTCCATTTTAGCCCGGGGAAAGGTCTGACTATTTCTTAGACATCTACCAAGTGCCAGGCACTATCCTAGGCAGCAGTTTTGGGACTCCGATTCCATTGAATCTTGTTATCATTTCTAGTTCTTAGATCTCACTATCAACATTTTATTGATCAGAAAATAGGTAACCTTTGCACATCGGTGATTTGCCTGAGGCAGCAGAGGCACTAAGCAGCAGAGCTGGGAGCAGACCCCACATCTCCTCTCCCTTCCGAGGCTCTATTTTTTTATTCTGTCTTTCTTTGCCTCCAGGGCAGAATTTCCTCTTGTCTGCCTTGTACATAGGATTTGGAGTCAGAAAACAGAGAAGGCCCACGCCACCTACTTAGTTACTATGTTGTTTTGGCAGTTGGCTGAACCTCTCTGGTCTTGTCTCCTCCTCTGTCAAAGAGGATTAAAATCATACCCACTCTGCCTCGCTCACAGAGGAGAGCTCCTTTCCCCACGGGCTGTGCCTCCTGGGCAGAGGCCTCAATACCCTCCTCTCGGTACCTCCGTAGCACTTCGTTGGCACGGGCCCGAGGACAGTAAATAAATCAATAAATCCTTGTGATTCAATTAAATGCGATTAAATTGCATGAGGCAGTAGGTTAGGGAAAAAAACCCAACCACCTCCATTTGAGGTCCAGAATCGATTGTTCCCAACGGTGTCACCTGGCGTGGGTGTTGATCACAATCACTTATAACTTGTTTGCTGTTTGCTTTGTTTAGCAAATTCCTTCACAGAGAGACAGGGAAGGAGCCCAGGAAGGCAGGGTAAGGGTGTGGGAAGATGCTGGAATTCGAGAAGGAGCTCAGATTGTTGGTTGAACATATTGCTGTCTGTGTGGAAAATGTTCACAGCAGTTACAACTTTGGATGAATATGCATTAGCGGCGGTCCTGCCATTTGCTGGCGTGTGCCACGCTACACTCGGAGACTTGGCAAGATGGGTAATTACCTCCACATTATGTGCCTTGTCTCTTTCTCTTCTTAATTAAGTAGCTAATCTGGTGGAGGAGAGCTCTGTTTGTGTGTGTTTGGCAGGTGCAGCCTCGTGACAGTTGTCTGGAGAAGTTTCTTGGAAATTTATGAGATTTTCAAAAAGCAAACTGCTCGGAGCTGAGCCGACCTGCTAGAGCTGGGGTGGGTCAGAGCCGGGCCTCTCTAGGAGCACAGGACAATGTGACCGTGGCCGCTTCTCCTAGGCTCTGAGCTTCGTGCTGGCGGGGCCCACTAGGGCCTCTGACCTTCTAGAATGCAAGGAAGCAGGGTGCTCCAAAGGGCAAGTGCTCCTGGTGGAAAGGAAGGACATCAGAGGCCCGAATGAGAAGAACAGTGTGTTCTTCCTTCTACCTTGTTTCCCTGTGGATTTTTCTATTTGAGCAGACGTCCCCCTGCAGCTCTTCTAAGCTCTCTGTAAAGGGGATTGATTAAATAAGTTAAGCGCTGGCCATTTATTGAAGACTGACCGCATGGGTCATGGGCAAACCTGTGGACATAAAGGTGCTTGGCCGGGGTGGATGGGACTCTGGATGAACCTCTTGGGTCTCTGACAGAGGACCCCGTCCAGCGGCCCAGGAGGTGCTGGGTCCCACAGTGTGACAGCATGGTGCCTTCCCAGGGCACACAGACCACTACTCTGGGGGCCCCTCCAGGCTGTCTGGGAACCAGGGCAGCTGGCCCTGGGAGGTGCAGGATGGGGCAGCCTCTTCTGAGGTCCATGGGTTGCTGCAAGACAGCGGTGGAATGGGCCAGGCCAGCCCATGGCAGGAGGGAACAGATCCTCCGATGCCCACTGAGGGAGCTGCCGAGGAATGGCCAGTGGCTACACTGAGTCTTATGGGCACATAAGGAGAGTTCACTGAACAACAGGCTCGTGGGATGGTGCTGGCCCAGAGGGCCCTTGCTCTGCTTCCTAAGTCAAGTTCTATTTTTTCACTGGAGGGGATGAGCTTGGCTTCTGCGTATTTTGTGCACCTTCCCAACACGTACGCCAGTTCAATGAAATAAGCTGGCAGCCTCCCCTTGTGCATAGACCATCCCAGGGGGCACTGCAGTGCTGTGGGAGGTAGGGTTCTAAGATGGACCCCCCCAGATCATCGGACCTTCGTGGACACATACGTTCTCTGCTAACCGCTCATCCTGGTTCTGCTGTGAACGGGTTTGGCCGATGTGCTTAAGATCACTAGTCAGTTGACCTTAAAATGAGACCTTTTTGGGTGTCACTGATCTCATCCCCTGGGCCCTTTTAAAAGCAGAGTTTTCTCCAGCTGGTTGCAGAAAAGAGCATCAGAGACTCAAAGCATGAGAAGGATTCACTACACCATTTATGGCTTGAAGATGGAGGGGTCCCATGGCAAGAAATTTGGATGGCCTTTAGAAACTGAGAGCAGTCCCCCGGTGATAGCCAGCCAGAAAACAGGGGCCTCGGTCCCACCTCCACAAGGAACAGAATTCTGCCAACAACAGAAATGAGCTTGGAAGTGGGCTTTTCCTCAGATCCTCCAGACGAGAACCCAACCTGGCCAATACGTTGATTTCAGTGGTGTCGTACCCTGAGCAGAAATCCTAGCCACGCCGTGCCAGACTTCTGACCTACAGAGCAATGAGCGAATAAATGGGTGCTGTTGGAAACCACTATGTTTGTGCTGGTTTGTTGTGCAACAAGAGAAAACTGATACAGATGTTAAGCTTTGCATCTGACCTGTGAGAAAAGTTGCATAAAGAGACTCTGCCATTTCTTTATGATCCAGTGATCTTGGGCAGGCCGTGTCCCCGCTCTTCTGTAAAAGTAGGAATGGGACTCCACGTTTCTTATGGTCCCTCACAGCATGCTTAGTCCAACAGTGGCCATAGACCCGGATGTAAAGAAATGCATAAGAATGACCTCCTGGAGGACATAGCCCTCTTTGCCTGAGATCTGGCTTCAAGGTCAGAGCAATACCCCAGTGAGACTGTTTCCACATCGCCATATGCTGCTCAAACTCCTTTCCTGGGTCTTCATTGTCTGTAGGAAAAAGAAGTGCCCACCTCTCTTTGCCGCTCAGGGTCTAGATAATTTGGACCCAGCCAAGCTTCTGACTCTAGGTCCGACACCTGTCCTGGGCCCATTTGTGTTTTGCCCACATGCCACCACGGGTATCTGAGCTCATTTCCTCTTCTCCAGTTTCTACGTTCTGTTAACCAAAACATTAAGCAAATAAACGTCCCGTCTAAGACGTCATTCTGGACCTACCTGCTCCAGGCAGCGTTCCTGGCTTTTCTATGCGAGTAAGGCACTCCTTTGGTGGTAATGCGAAAAACTCGAATGAGCTTGAGAAGAAAAAAATAGAACCTAGTGGTTCATGTAACTGTGGCGTCTAAGGTTAACTTTAGACGCGGATGGACCCAGGGGAACAAATTATGTCATTGGGACTTCATCGTCTCCATCTATCTCTTTTCCCTGTTTCCCTCGGTGAGTCAGGGCCCTTCCTCATACGGAGTAAAAAAGTATAGTCCCTGGTAGCCCTAAGCCTGGATCCTCGTGACTTGAAATTTAAAAGCAAGACGTATCTTTTCTCCCCTCCCCGCCCTCTCCACGCCGAACATCTCTCTATTAAAGAGCAGAGAACTGAGGGCTTCAGAGGGGAGGGGGAGTGGGGGAATGGGATAGGCTGGTGATGGGTAGTAAGGAGGGCACGTATTGCATGGTGCACTGGGTGTTATAGGCAAGTAATGAATCATGGAACTTTAAAAAAACAAATAAAAGAATAAAAAATTTAAAAAGCTGAGAAGACTACTTGCCTGCGTTGGACAGTGCCCACCCTGAACCAATCACTGCAGTCATGTAGAGACAGCCCTCTCTGATTGGTCAGAGGAGTAGCTGCCTGAGCCTTAGTGGGAGGAGGGCTGGGGTGACTGAGAACCTCTCTGATTGGTCAGAAGAGCAGCTGCCTTGGTGGGAGGAGGGCTGGGGGTGACTGAGAGCCTCACCTGACCCCGTGGGCGGAGGGAGCTGTCGCCCTCCAAGGAGGGTACCCCGGAAGAAGTGAGAGAGAGGGGCTAGTCAGACAGGAACAAGAAGTGCCCACCCTATCCTCACCGTGTTCTGCTCTGGACTTCCACTGGCTTACCATTTTCCCATTTATTTGGCCATAATCACCTTCTGCCCTGCATAGGAGATGTATATATGGCTGATCAGATCGGTCACGCACAAAATTTACATACGCAGAAAAAATATAACGGGTTGATTTTTTCTCTCATGTAACCAGATTTTCCTCTCCATCTTGGTGAGCAGGGGAAAAAAATGAACTAATTTCCTAATATGATCGAACATAGTTTCCTCCGAGCATTTGAAATAGTCCCATTAGGAACATTTTTACTCATTTGAGTAAAAATACTTAGCGGCTGCACTTGCTGAAATGGGATCCAGGTGTAGGTGGAGAGGGGGCTTATCAAATCTTTATAAATCCGCGGGAGGATGGATCCAAGCCCCTGGGCAGAATTTCATCTGCCCCTCTGCCTTGCCCACCTGAGTATTATCTCGGGAAGCACTCACGCCAGAGCCTTGGCCAGGCTTCGCTGGCACCCTTGGCTGATACACCCACAGGATACAGTCCTGGGTGGGGGATAGGGGGGCTGGCCAGCCTTGGATCCAGCACACTAGCCCTGCAGTCTGCTCCTATCCTCGCCCAGGGGCTCACCTCTGCCTCCTTCAAAGGGCCATCCAGTATGTGGAAGGAGGCAGTGGGGGCTTGCACTCATTACGTCTCCCCCTTTTAATTTCTAAATCATTGCTCAGCCTTCGAATGGAGCCCATGACGTGCCCACTCGCTGTCAGGACTCCGTGAACCGAGGCGGTTGATCTGCTACGGAGGAGATAAAGGAATGTAGAAATCCTCTCTGAGACAACAGCTTGGTTTATGCAACTATTGCCCCGATGCATAATCCTATTTTGTGTGTCAATAACTGAATATTGCCTCAGTCTTCCTGCACCCCTTTTGAAACAAAGTCTAATCTCCTTCCAAGAAGACGGTTCCCTGCGACGAACCAAGAAGGTTACCTTCCAAGAAGGCAAAAGAGAACGTGCATTATGCATTGAAAACAAACAGCCACACCACGTGTGTGCCGCTTGCTTCCTCTGCCACATTGCGTGGTCTGGAAGGCAGGAGCTGCGTGGCACCCAATGGCACCCGGTGCTCTGGCCCTCGCCGTCGTCACTCAGGAAGCGATCCCTGGCTGGGGAGAGCTTTGATCTGCGAGCAAAACTTGGATCACTTTATTTTGCAGAGTGCCTTATGCCGTTAGCCCCATTAATTACTTCCTGCAGCAAGCATTTACTGGGGGCCGGCTGCGTGCCAGGTACTGTACTAGGCACTGTAGGAATCAAAGATGGATTGAAGCTGGAGAGCGTGCTTTTTGCAGAAACACACACAATTCAAACAACCACCTGGAGCTGGAGAGGCTCCTGGGTAACGAAGTGGATCCCCTGGGAGTTCCTATCTTCCCTCCAGGTTCTCGGAGCCTGCCTGTAGTGTCCTGCAGATCTCGCCCACTCCATTTCCTTCATCCCCCGAGGATGTTGAGCGTGCAAAGACCTCTGCTTCTCCGATGTGGCTCATGTGTCACTGGTTGACCCGATCTGTAAATATTGGTGCCCGCAGTGCCAGCCCCCTGATGTTTGATGGGGAGGCCGCCCTAACAGTGTGGATCTGTTGAGCACCTGATTTATTTCCTGGGTTACAGACGACTGAGAATTCTTAATGGAAGTAGCTTCTTTAGTGACCCGGGAAATGTGGGGAAGGCAGAAGCTCGCTAAATCCTTTCCTCCTTGATTTTTTGGGCCATAACTGGTCCGCACTTTGTGGCGCCCACTCAGGGACAAACGTGCCCCGGGGGGATTGATTCTGGCTTTGAGAAGCTCACACAGGCTGACTGTAAATTTCAGACCCATTGTAGCTAAAATAAGCAAAGAAGGCTGCAGTAATTTTAGGACAGCAAATGCATGATTGCAAAGTGGAGTAGACGGATGCTGTTTTTGAAGACGAAGGAAGGGCGAAATGTTTGCCCAAGGCCTTTGCCAGAGATGAGTCCGCTACTGAGCAATTTGGGATGGGAAACATTGGCCAGCTTAGTGGGGTGGAGGAAACACCACACTTGGAGGGTCGAATTTAAATTCTAAGCCTGGATCTGCCACTGGCTAGCTGTGTGACCGTGGGAATGTCACTGTCTCTCCCTGGATTTTTCTTCATTGGCAAAGCAAGGCAATCAGATGTCACAATTTCCAAAAGTCCTTCCCGATCCAGGAGGACATGGTTTTGCGATCCAGCCGAGATCACATTTGGTCTTCAAATTGGCTCATTGTCATGGTCACTTGGAGTGCTGTCAACACCAGCCTTATGGCTGTTGTTGCTCCTGAGTGAGTGGTGGGGGAAGGGAGGGCTCTGCCTGGTACTGTGTCCCCATGAGCCTTTCTTTCTTTTTCTTTCTTTTTTCTTTCTTTCTTTCTTTCTTTCTTTCTTTCTTTCTTTCTTTCTTTCCTCTTTCTTTCTTTCTTTCTTTCTTTCTTTCTTTCTTTCTTTTTCTTCCTTCCTTATGTTAAATTCTTTTTAAAAAAAATTTAAATTCAATTAATTAACATATAATGTATTGCTATTTTTTGGATTTTTATTATTTATTTATTATTAAGTGCAATTAAACATACCATGTATTATTGGTTTCAGAGGTAGTGGTCAGTGATTCATCAGTCTTACATAATACCCAGTGGCTAGCCTCTTTTTAAATGCAGTTCTTACAGATGTGATTGGGTTAAATCATTACATTGCAAGGGAGGTAGCCCACCAATCCAGAGGGAAGATGGACAGGATTTTGTACCTGAATCTTGTTCTTGCCCTGCCGTTCACTAGCTGTGTGACCTTGGGCAACCTTTTCTGTACTCGGCATCCTTATCTAGTGAGTTTCTCTCTAGAACGCCTCCCAGATCTCACATGCTCCCATGCTGCGATGGGGTAATGCAGCGCCTCTCTCATTCAGACAAAGCACAAACCTTTACCTCTCCAGGCTTGAGAGGAGCAGAGACTTCCTCAGGAGAATCGAACCTCTCTCTGGGTAGCAGAGATCAAAGTGCATCTTGCAGGGAGCAAAACTATGCGAGGATAGCTGTGAACCTGTGAGATCAGCACCCCTTCCCATGGGGAGTCTTCCCCTGGGGGCTCTGGGTTTGCTTTAACGAAGGCTGCTATTAATACCTTACAGAAATCCACTAGTCAGTCAACTGTGCAATAGGAGACCAGAATGGGTTTCAGAATATGTCGACAAAGTAGGAATGACAGCTTCCTCGGGCCCTGGGGACTGCTATTTATTGAGTACCTACCACGCGTCAGCCTCTGTATTGGGCACATTTCACACGTGGCTTGTTTCATTCGTTGGGCTGCGGAAACCTACATCCGCTTCCTCTGGGTAAGTCTTGGTGGGAGGCAAAGCCCTGGCTTCCAGCTAGGAAAGCAAATAGAACAAGGTGCTCCCTCCCTGGTGATCCTGGAGTATTCAGGGTATGGACACGAGGCACAGGACTCCTCAGCTTGATGCTCTGGTCTGGACCCTGGATTGTGAGCAAATTGTCAAAGATGAAGGGACTGTTGGAAAGGACCCATGACAAGAGTCTGGTGGCAGTGGACATGGGGCAAACACCTTAGCTAGTCTGTCCTCCCTAAAAGCTGGTTGGCCTGTCTGTTCTTTGGCTGTCAGCAGCAACCTTAGTTTTTCCTACTCTCCAAGTCTTAGTCTTCAAATTCCTGTGGATCCTACCAGTCCTTTCTTCGTATAGTGACCAGAACTGGTTTCCGTTGCTTGCAGCCCAGATTCCGGGCTGGCGCTCTGCTCTTACACTGTAATGACCTTCTGGAGAACTCTACCAATACCCTTTGGTATCACTGAGCATCTTGGTTCCTATCTTGCTCCAGTCACTGTGATGGCCAGTTCTGAGCTGGTTTTCCCAACTTGGCCCTGTAGCTCTCACTTCCTGCCTGGGGGTTTCTATGATGGCCAAGCCCGAGGTGTCTGGGGAAGCCAGCGTACGGGAAGGCCGCTGTGGAGCCACCTGTGACCAATGAGGAATAGAAGCCAGTGGTGGAATGTTCTCTCCGTTCCTCTGCCACGTGGACAGTTCTGTGATGTATTTAATGGGGCTGCTCAGAACGTCACCCCAGCAGCCTGAATAATATGGGATGTTACAGGATTCGTATTTGTAATACGTTTGTCACATTTTAGAAAGCTTTCCTCTCTCCTGCTCTATGTCGATCTCTCTCTCTCTCAAGCCCTTGATTAGGGACTGATTCGGGAATTCCAAAAGGCATTTTCACCCCCCAATATCTCCCCTATTGGCCTGTCAGAGTCCTGCAGTTTCCAGCTTCCAGAGCGGGTGTTGTCTCTGTTGAAACACCAGTGAGGTACCCAGGGGGCTGACATGTTAGCACTTTAGCATCCGTAACACCGCACAGCTGTTTACCGTATCAGGTAGCCAATCACTTTCGGAGATCAGGGTCTGGGATGGCAACAGTAAGGAGCCCCGGTGGGTAGGATGTTTTCTGAGCAGTGAGGGGACAGCCAATGAGCATGGAGACCGGAGTCTGGGTGTGGAAAGGGAGACGTCAGTATGAAGAAGGGACAAGGCAATGATGACAAGGTTCACTTACCTTATGGAGACCAGAGACAGGCAGGGAGCTGGGAAGGTAACAATGAAGGGGCACAGAAGGCCAAAGCCCTTAGTGGACCTCGCTGGGTTCAAATCCTGGCGTCACCACTACTTGACCTTGGGCGAGTTACTGTGCTTCCTTCTCTCTGACGATAGCCCTCTCTGTGTCTCTCTCTTTCACACACACGCACACACACACACACCTGCCACGGGCTGGCACGGGTTCCCTATACGGGGTCTCACTGTCATGGCTGATTGGACTGGGTAGTCAGCATCCAAACAGAGCGTTTGCAGTTTGGCTGGAAGACACAGTTTCTAGGTGATCGGAAGTAATCTGTGTCCGTGGGTAAAGTTGGGCAGGCAGCTGTGATTGGTACAAGCAGTAGTGGGGAAGGAGCTGGTTTGCAGAGAGCCCGAAGCAGAGACTCAGAGAGAAGCAGAACAACGAGAAGGGGGAGGCAACCTGAGGGCTGTCAGGTGGTTG
The DNA here is from genome assembly GCF_002007445.2 of Ailuropoda melanoleuca. Lineage (NCBI taxonomy): Eukaryota > Metazoa > Chordata > Mammalia > Carnivora > Ursidae > Ailuropoda > Ailuropoda melanoleuca. Next base: position 37,820,678 of record NC_048222.1, read on the forward strand.
CTCCAATGCTTTCCTGAAGCATCCAGCTGGAGGATTCTGGGAGGCACTTTGTATCTTCTTAAAAAACAAACAAGTAGGGGCACCTGGATGGCACAGGTGCTTAGGTGTCGGCCTTGGGCTCAGGCTGTGATTTCAGTGTCCTGGGATCGAGCCCCACGTTGGGCTCCCTGCTCCCTGGTGAGTCTGCTTGTCCCTCTGTTCCTGCCCCCCGCTCATGCTCTCTCTCTCTCAAATGAATGAAAAAATCTTAAAAAAACAACAAGCAAACAACTCACCTTTTTCCCCCTTAAATTAGTCTGATTGTATTGCTTGCAATCCAACAAACACTTCCTTAAGCTGAGTGCACTGTGGATGTAGACGGCAGCAGCTGGCAGGCCACGGTGAGTGGGACAGATGTCATGTAAGGGGCTTCCAAGGACCACCGAAGCGCCCTGGGCCCCTGCTGCAACTTCGCGGCAGACCCCGAGCCAGCCGCTTTCCCAAAGCAATTCCTCAAAGCATTTCTTACAGAGCCTCACCCTGGAACACGATAAGGGCCCTTCTGCCTCTCCATCCCTTTGCCAGCATGCCTAGGAAATTTCACGGGGCTCCCAACACGCAGATCAGTGCTTCTCACACCCTCCCTGAGAGAAATGCTAAAATGCAGATCCCTGTGCAGCAGGTCAGGGCTCCCACAGAAGGCAGACCCCAACCTGGGCTAGCAACGATTTAGACTCCTGATGCCAGGAATTACATGACAGTGGCCAGTTAGAAGCCCCCACATCAGCGGGGCATGGTTGAAACAAGCAACAATCCCAAACAGGGGCAAAAAAAAAATCTCACTAGTTTTAAATTAACAACAACTACAACAGCCAAAGTCTGAATAGAGCGTCCATGCTAAGCAATAGCATTGTATTCCTTCCAATAGCACAGCCTCTCTAGGAAAAAGAAATAGATAAGCCCACACCGTCATTAGCATATCAATGACCACAAATTAAAAAGGAGTTCCTGAAGAGCCAGAGGAGGTGGGAAGAGTTTCTTTCTCTCCCTCTCACATGCTCCAGTAGTTGAGATGTCTCTGTGTTTTGTCAGATCGCTCCCATTTATTATTGGGGGAGGGCCTGTTTTACCAAGCAGACAGAGCGACTTCCACACACCCCAGGCGCGAAGCTCGCACACTCCTCTCGGTAAGGCAGCCTTGTTGGCGGTGCCAATCTCCTTACCAAAGACATCGCTTTTGTTTTATTTTTCTCTTTTAAGACACTGACATCTTAGCGCCTCCTATCCATCTTAGTTTAAACAAATGTTTTGATTACATCCAAGTGAGAGCCCGACAAAAGCTTTTGGTACTGAACGGATGCGTTCCCTATTAGTTTTAGACAATTTGTTCTAATATTGTCTGGAATCATTCGTTTATACACCCATACAGATTTGATTACTTTACTTGTTTCATTAATCTTTATTTGTTTAATCATCTGTTTAATCTGTTTAATCATTGGTTTAAGTGGAAAGATTACATGAAGATATCTAGTGTCGGCTCAGACAGGCATTCTGACAGGGAGCCTGACGTTCCTTTTCGACTATTTATTGCTTTTTTCTTTTTAATGGGGCTTCATGAGCCCCTTTAAAGCGTATAGGATGCTTCGGGGAATTCGGTAATTTAGTAGTTCTTCTCCACTGAACATGATCTATTTTTTAAAATGTTATTTAATAAGCAATATTTGTGGAATAATTTGACTTCCATGCTTAAATGGCGGGTCCTCCTTTTCCAACCAAGTGCAGTATTTAAGCTGGCGCTGAGACCATTCTTTAAGAAGTTGGAACGGTTTGGGAGACTTGGGAGTGTTCTCAGAGATGAGAGAGTGGTTTCTTCTCTTTAGCTGGTTTGCTTTGAGAGGCCAAGTTGGTTCTTGTTTGAAAGTGGGAGGCAGGGTCCCAGGTCTGATGTTGCTCGGTGACTCTCAGGACTGTGGCGGTCCTGTCTTGTCATCCCCCAGTCTCTAATCAGACACGGGGCGCTATGTCTGATTGAGCAAGCCCCTGGGAGCCGCCGCGGACGTGAATAGTGTCCTTTGCATCCAATCTGTTTAGCAAAATGGTCACCACTTTCTCTGGTGACAGATTTGTGTGTTATGCTCTGGTTTGGCTGGAGGATGAGAGGTGTGGGTGATGGATGAACCTTGTACATCGTGGTTGGTATAATAGGTGTTGCCTTCAGCAAAAGACAGTGAGCATCTTGGATCAGGGAGCCACTGCCCCCGCAGACAGCACCATGGGCGTAGCCCGTCCCCTCTGGGATCGGAGCCCCTTGCCTCAAAGGAGAGGTCCGCCTGCCTCCAGACCAGGCCCTTGGCAGCCTTCCACCCCTGTCTTCCCCTAATCCTCTCCACCTTCCAAGAGTTACAGTGTGTCTACTGTCTCTTACCCCAAGGCCAGATGGGGGCATAATTGGGTTTGGAACTCACTACTTCTAAAATCCTTTTGGAAAAGAACTCCCTACTCCATTTCCTGATGTTCAGAGCTTTTGGTCCCTTCTAATAAGAAGCTGATAGGAGTAGGGGGGCGCCTGGGTGGCTCAGTCAGTTAAGCACCTGCCTTCGGCTCAGGTCATGATCCCAGGGTTCTGAGATCGAGCCCCGCACCAGGCTCCCTGCTCAGTGGGGAGTCAGCTTCTCCCTCTGCCTCTCCCCCGGCTTGTGCTCTCTCTCTCTCTCAAATAAATAAATTATTTTATTTATTTAAAGAAGCTGATAGGAGAATAAAAACGGTACTGCTCTGTGCTCCTGTTACCATCCTAATTAAGTACCATCATTTCACACTTTCTAAGTACATTGATTTTATGCCCTTCCCACCTGGCTGGAGCGTAGCTGGGTTGTTAACTTGCCCATTTGTGCTCTTGGAGGGAATGGACCTCATGGGATCTCCAGCTCCTCACCCAGTGCCCTCACTGACACGATCCTTGAGAGAACATGGCATCCAATGCCATGAGCGTGTCTGGGTCACGGGACACGTGACCTTGGACAAGTTCCTTAATATTTTGAGACCTGTTTCTCATCATACCAATGAGGGTGATAATGGTTTTCACCCCGCAGGGTTTTGTGAACACAAAATGACAAGACAAGTGGCACCAGGGACTGCTGTTGTGTGGTGACCAGATGTCTCATGCAGGGAGCTCTTCTGGGGGCACGTCTTCAGTGTGCAGAGGTCTTGTGGCAGAAGAGTGGGCTGTCAGAGGGAACAGATTTGGAGAGAGGAGGCATTGGCCACCTGTGTGTCCTTCTGCCTGTTCCAGCATCCCCTGGAAGGCTCTAGCTGTGCTGGTCATCTCCTGCTGCGTGTCAGTGCCAGCCACCAGCACGAGGGCCTCGTTCCTCCTCTTCTGTCTTGAGTCCCTCTGTTGGGCCTCTAGTCTGAGCTTCCTCTTTAACTGCTCCTCAGCACCCTAGACCCTGGATCCCCCCATCCATGCTTCTGAAGGAATCGCTTCCTTCAATAAACTCCTGGATGGTATTTGAAAGAAACATATTAATGAAAAGGCTTTCATTTCTGGAGTTTCCAGATCTCGGTGTCCATAAACCATTGGTTCCTAAAGCTGCTTATTCACTCCTGCCTCCACTTGGGAACTTCTGTGCTGCTCCCTTTAGTCAGCTTTCTTTGCATTCCCCAAGAGCTGCCCAAGCAGGTTTGGAAGAGTCTGGAAGAAGCTGGCAACTAACCTGGTTCAGGACACCATTCCAAATTGGTCCAAATTGGGGACCTTCCAACTGTTGTTGGGTTGTGGGTGTCGCCGCAGTGTCGTGCTTAGTAGAGCTGCCCGGTTAACTCACAGCCTTTTGACTGAAGATGGGGCTTCTGCTGTCTGACGGGTTTGCCCTCTTCCATCAGGCCTTGGGCTCAAGGGGCAACGCAGGAGGTGGGGACAACCATCTAGTCAACCACTTCAGTGGACTCAGTCGTGGCACCTGGTGGTATAAGCTGCCAGATATACCTTGAGCCCACAGGAATAGAGAAGAAAGGATGTCCTCCCTAGATAATCATCCCACCTCCCGTCGCTACCACCAGGCTCGTTCCTCCAGTTAAAAATGCATCTTGGCTAACAGTCTTTCTCCTAGGTGCCAGATTTGGTACCTAGCTTTAGAGAAGAGAAAAAATGAGGTTCTGATTGCTCTTTGTATTTAAGGAGAGGAGGAATAGGGTGAAGCCCAGGTCAACATCCAGAGATCCTGATGACTATGGAGCAAGGAGAGGGTCTTTAGTGATGAGAGGAAATCAAAGAATAGGGAGGAAGTCCAGACAAACTTGGAAGTTCTGTCCCACTTGCCCTGGGTGCTAGCCTTGGCATCCTGCCCATACTTTGCAGATGCCTGCAGTAATATGGCCTGACTGTGAGTTCATAGCTGAGCTGTCTGCCTTCCAGAGCAGCAAAACGAGGACCACCTCTCATTCACCCACTCTTGCTTCCCACCCTTTCACCTGAGAGCACTGTGCACTGAATAGGCACATCCCTCAAAAAGGTAAGACAGATTGGGACTTGGTGTAGGACTAGAAGAAAGTAGTGGGGGTGTCCAGGCAATTTTCTATTAATATTTATTTAACATTTCCCATGTGCCAAACCATGCTAGGTCCTGGGAGTGGACCAGTGGACCAGCAGGACCCAACCTCAGGCTGTTGTGGAGATTAAATGAGAGAATGTGCACATTAATAGATACTATTGATGCTGGGAAATTGAACCAGATCACAGAGGGTTTGACTGTCATGCTACCGACTGTGTACCTTCATGAGCAATGATTAGTCATAAAGTGGTTTGGGACAAAAGAGTGGGATGAACTGGTTTTGTTTTTGAAATTTTTCATCATAGAAATAAATCACATCCATTGTAAAACGATGAGGTGTGTGAGAGTTCCTGTTTCCTCATATCCTAGAAAATCCTGTGCATTATAAATCTTGTTAATATTCGTAAACCTAATGGGTGAGCAGTGACTCATGAGCAGGGGGAAGGGGCAGAGGGATCATGACCTGAGCCGAAGGCAGATGCTTAACCTACTGATCCACCCAGGTGACCCAACCCACTGTTATTTTACATGTTTTTAATTATAAGTAAGCTTGAACATCTTTTCATGTGTTAATTTGTGTTTCACTGGGTTATTTTCATTTGCTTGTTCATATCCATTACCCAGTGATCTATCAGGTTGATGGTTTTTTTTAAATTATTGATTTGTAAGAGATCTTTTTATTTAAGAAAAAAGTTCGCCCTTAATGAGGTACACTTTCCATAAACTAAAACTCGCACATTGTATTTTAAATACAGACAAGTTAAGCTGTTGACTTGACAAACGTGTATACCCATGTAAACATTGTCTCCACAACCAGGATGTAAAACATTTCCATCATCCCCAAATCTTCCTGTACCCCTTTACAGTCAATGTCTCCCCGCTCCTTACTCTAGTCAATCACTGATGCGGTTTCCATCACAGTGATGAGTTTAGTTTGCTTTAAAACTTTGTATGTAAGGAATAATGAAGTCTGTATTCTTTTGTATATGACTTCATTTGCTCAGCATAAGATTCATCCATATCATTGTGTTTATTCCTTTTTATTGCTGGGTTGTGTCCCACTGACGGAAATAGCACAACTTGTTTAATTACTCACCTGTTAATGGACAGTTGGGTTGTTTCCAGTTTGGGACTACTACATGTAAAGCTGCTATAAACATGGACATATTTGCATTTCTTTCAGGTAAACACCTCGTGGCAGAATGGCTGGTGCTTAGCTTTATAAGAAATTTGCCGAAGTGCTCTCCGAAGTGGTTGTACCATTTCACCCTTCCCCCAACACCGCATGAGAATTTTGCCCTGTCCTTGCCAACACTTGGTGTTGTCAGTCTTATTTTATCTTAGGCATTCTAGGGCTGCAGAATACCATCTCCTGTGGTTTTCATCTGCATTTGCCATTACGAATGAGGCTGGGCATTTTTTTTCACAGGCTTAATGAGCTTTCATACATCTTTGGTGAAGAGTCTCTTTGAATGTTTTGATCATTTTAAATTCAGTTTTCTTGGGGCACCTGGGTGGCTCAGTCAGTTAAGCACCTGACTCTTGATTTCAGCTCAGGTCATGGTCTTGGGGTTATGAGATCATACCTGGCTTAAGATTCTCGCTCTGCCCCTTCCCCTGTCCCTCGCTCAGAAATAAATAAATAAATAAATAAATAAAAATTGGCTTTCTTTGATTATTGAGCCACAAATGTTCTTACATTCCAAATGCAAAATCTTTGTCATATATACATATTATTTCTATTTTCTCCCATTTGAGGTTGCCCCTTTTCATTTTTTTTTTTAATGATGATTTTCCAAAAGCAGAAGTTTTAAATTTTGGTAAAGTCTACTTAATCAATTTTTTCCTTTATGGTTTGTGTTTTTGTGTCTTATGTAGTAAAACTTTGCTCACTCTTATATAAGAAATCTTTGCAAGGTTGCAAAGTTTTCTTGGATATTTTCTTCTAGAACGTCTATAGTTTTCACTCATATGTTGAGGTCTCTGACCCTTCTGTGTTGATGTTAGGTTTTGGTGTGACTTTTTTTTTGTCTTTACACACGAATACAAATTTTGGAGGGTATAAAATTTGGTGATTACTTCCCCCATTCTCAAGCCCTGTAGATATTTTTATAATGTTTTCTGGCATATGATGTCTCTGTGAAGTATTTTGAAATCATCCTGATTTGACTTCTTATAAGTGATTTATATTTTCAGCCAGAATAGCCTTAAGATTCTTGTGTTATTCTTAATGGTTTGGGAACTTCACCGAGATGTGTCATCATATAATTTGTTCTTCATTTCCCCCCTTCAGTTTAGACTCATAATTTTTAATTTCAGGAAGGTTTTCTTCTGATATTTTGTAAAGTATTTTTTTGAAATTTTTTTCTGTTTTAAATTCTTTTTTTCACTTGATTAATAAGGTTTTGGAAGAGCTTTTGTGCTTCCTGTACCTACTCTGCCATATTCCTCAGGAGACTAAGAAAATAATTTAGGAAAATAGTAAATCTTTCCCTGGAAGAAGGAAGTTCCCACAGGAATGTGAGTTGGAAACTAAAGTACGTTTGTGCTCTGTGCTCACACAAGCAGACACACATGCCCGGAATATATGCCCTGAGATACGAAGCCGTTATCTCATCTACATGTGTTTTGCTTGTATGCATTTTTGTTTTTTTTTTTGGTGTATTTCCATAGTCCTGTTTTGTCTAAAATGAGCATGCATTGCTTTTGTAATAACTCCCAACACTCCAGAGCAGAGTTCTGGGAGCAGAAAGCATGAACCTCATTCCATAGCTCGTTTACCAAAGAGTTCCTGAACACTGATTTCCCCTCAATCAGGAACTGAATGTGTTTCCTCCCATTCAGGCTGCAATAGTAATTCTAAAGTGAAAAAATAAGGCATGGGAACTTGGCTGCTGATGTAAACAATCTCTCCCAAATGGGGGAAGCATCCCTTATGTCTCTGTCCTAGAGGCCTGGAGCCTGGGCACGCCCCTTGATAGACTGGGCAGACTGGCTGTCAGTGGGCCTGATGTGGCCTGCAGACTGTTTTGACTGACCAACACAGTGGTGATTATTTTTTTAAATTTCTGAGCCTTTAAAGGAGGTGTGTGTCCCCCGGTTTTCCACCGTCTTCGCAGCCCATCACTAGGGCACCCCAGGCCTGCTCCACTCATTTACGTTCCCTGCCTCAACCGTACAGATGTTTGAGTCTGTGACTTTCCAGTGTGAGAGATGATAGACGGAAGTCGAACAGGTACCCTAACGAGCTCCTACTTACTTTATTTTCCTTTGTCTGTATTTATTACTCACACCCTGTATTTATGACTCACACATCTCCCAGGAAAGGGAGATGAAGGTCGGTACACATCATAACCTCGCTGGATGGAAGCAGCAGGTTTGGCCCGAGCTTCCAAGGGGCTAAACCGAAGAAGGCAGCCCCGTCCGTGTTATCATTTGCATTGTCAATAAGTCTAGAATGAAAACAGTTGCTCAAGAGAAAGAAGGCTTCACTTTGAAATCAAGCTCAAAAGATGAAAATTGCCGCAGTTAGAAGTCATCCAAATAGATTAAATACAAAATGAGTACATTGCAAGCTGGATAGCTCCACAAGCTCACTGGGAGGAGAAAGGATTTTAAGCGGAGCATAGAAGAACTTCGAATATCTTCATTCCCGCATTGCTCTTTTCGAAGTTCAAACTGAAATATTGCATCTGTGCAAGTCTATACAAGTTAGCCCAGACTCTGTGTCCAAGGTCTAAAATAAATGAGATCGTGGATATTTTTTTTAAGTAACTCATTCTACCTCGTTTATGTTTTTCCTGCCTACTATAGTTGCACCGTATAAATTGGGGTGGAGAGGTTGGGGTCATATTTAGTGACTGGGACCTGAGGAGAGGGTCAGGGAGGCTCTTCTCGTATCATCATTCTGAGGGTTTCTCAGTCCTGGCTGCTGATTGGAAATACCTGGAAATCTTTAACAAGCACAGTGTTTCTGCGTCACCCTAGACCCATTGGATCTGAATCCTTGAGGTACGGCCTAGCGAGTTATTTTCGTAAGCTCTCATCTCTCTGGGCCAATGGTCCTCCATGTTGAGTGCCTGAGACGCACCTAGCAAGCCTGTTAAATGCAGGTTCCTGGGCCTCCCTCCCTCCCCGAGATTCTAATTTAGTAAGCTCCCAGAGCGAGGCCTGTGTTGAGAAAAACTGAACGAGTCTTTCGTCCTATCTAACATCACAACGTATATGACGTGTCTTAAATATGGAAAGAAATGAAGACTAGAACAATCAGTAAAAGAGGAAACATCATCGCAAACTGGGAGAAAGAGTAAGGAGGAGGCCAAGACGACGTTCCTTCTAACCGAACCCAAGTTTGACTTTGCTTTCCCAGCAACCAGGACCTCTGTCCCCGCTACCCTTGAGACCTCACTCTCACTATTGCCCTTGGCCGGCCTCAAGTTTCCTCACCTGTCAGATAGGGCAGGCGTCACCAAATGGAAGCTGTGGGCAGGGGGAGGGGGGAGTGGACCTTTCTCAAAGAGCCTGGGGCGTGCGTGGGAGCTGCTGGCTCTAGTGAGGGCTGGTGGCGTCACACATAAGCCATCACACCTGCCAGGCCAGGAGCTGAGCTTTCAGGGGAGACCTGCAAGCGGCCGCTTGCCAGCGCTTGATGGTCCATTTCACACAGGAGGTTAAGGGACATTCCGCCTCCAGCAGGCATTTCCATCAACCAAGAAATGGGGCTGGGAGATGTCTGCTGCTGATGCCTCTGGGTGTCTCAACAAGGGAAACAGCTGGGGCGGCGGTGGGGGGGGGGCAGACGCACCAGTCCCTCGCCTGTCCCGCCCGCCTCCAGCCGCCCAAGGCCGAGCTGGAGGATGAATTTTCATGTGACGTCTGTGTCTTCACTCGGAGGGATCCGATAGGAGCTGCTGCAATATTTCACCGGCTCTTGTGTTTGTCGGCTCCACTAATCATCAGCCTCAATCAGTGGGGCGATATTTTATGAATTAATAAAAATGATCACGGCCAGTCCAGGGGGACCCGGGGAAGAAATGCGTGCAGTAGAATTTTAATGAGCACCGTGGGGAATTTCAACCTTTTCTCTGCTTTTTTATTTTTTTTATCTTCCCTTCTCCCTTCCACACCCCCCTCCCTGAAATCGTTCTTCTTGCCCACCCCCTTTCCTTTAGCCACACCATAGCCCGAGCCGCTCTGTATCACTGTCACGCAAATTAGCTGTTTTCCCTCAGCCTGTTGTTTGGCCCACAACAGCGCCGTCCTGGGCCGCACACACGCACCTGCTCTCCGTCCTAATTGAGCAGATGAGCTGCCGATTTGTCATGCTTAGCCCGGACCCCCTTCCTGGCACCCCTCCCCCGGCCCGCCAGCCTCCACTTGCCTGGAACAGCGGGCAGATGTAAAGCTGAGTGTGTGTGTGCGCGTGTGTGTGCGTGCGTGTGTTATGACAGATCTTGTACTCATTATTGAATAATTCATTGTTGCGTTAATGTCTTCAGATACCATCTCTCCTTCTCCGCTCTTCCTCTCTCATCTGGCTCGCTTGGGAAAACTTGATTATGCCTGCCGCTCTGACGACAGAGTATACAGATAAAAGATAATTGCTTGGCTTGACTCTTCCATTGATATGAAAATAAGATTTAAATTATTCACTCCGGTTTAAAGGTTAGTTGAAGGTTATTACAGGGGATGAAGGAAAAAAAATCACTCTTCATAACGTTGGGGGTTGAGATAAGACAGGTCTGAAAGGGCCTAATTTGCACTGTAGGCAGAGTGCCTTGGTGTGGATAAACTGAGAGCCCCTCCAGAGATTTTAATCGAGGAGAAGTCAATTATTTATAAGCAAATTACGGCCGGCTTCTCATATAGGTACAAGGCGCTGTGTCATAAGGAAGGATGAGGTGGGGTCTGTTTCCTTCTCAGCAGTGGGTGTTTTCTTGATCTCAAAGCCCTGGCCTTGCTTGCAAGGGGATCTCATGAGGCGCCCTGATTTGGAAGGTGGGCTGCCTTGGTGGGGGGCTGTTTGTAATAGGCAATAATGGTAATAATATAATAATTTGGCTCTGGGGGGGTCTGCCTCTATGCCGACGGGCGGGCTCGGGGTGGGGGGCAGAGGGGCCCCTGCCTGCACGTGACCTCTCGCCGCACCGAGCGCTCCCTTCCCAGTGGGTTATGTCAGATTTACAGAGAAAAACATCTCAGAGCCGCTCTGCCCACAGACGCAAATCTCCCACCTGAGCATCAATAATTAATGGACTTTCGTGTTTCTGGAAGTTGGGTGCTATTTCAGAAAGTAGCCAGTGGCCTCCCCCGCAACAGTGCTCCATGCATTAATCATGGGTGGCCATTTCTATCAAAATAAAGAACCGGGGAAGAAAGACCTCCTATCTCCCGTGGGGCTGGCAGTCAGGCCCAGGAACGCTCTTGAAAAGCCCCCCCGGGTGAGGGACCGCTTCTGGGCCTCACTCTCCCAGAACTTTCTCTTGCTGTTCCATCATTGGGAACCTTCACCCCTCTTTATCCTGCATGAGGACACCATCCACACCCACCCTACAGCCCTCTAGGATTGGTTCAGGAACATATGTGCCCCCAGATTGCAAAGCCGTTGGGTCTCCGTGAGGGGTCCCGGCCTGGAAACCCCCAGACGCGGTGGTTTCCCTCGGTGATGAGGGCAGAGGTGCGGAGGTCGCTGCCAAGGGAGGGGCCTGGCCAGGTGACGTCACCCTCTGTCTGGCGGCAGGGAGCACTCCATGGGTTGCTCTCTCTTCAAAAGATGGCAAAGCCTCCAGGCTCTCAGCCTGGGGTCCTTCTCTGTAAGGGTCCTACCTGGAAAGGAGGCCATGAGGGGTGGAGAAGGCAGCTGGGGCCGGGAGGGGTGGAGAAGGCAGCTGGCTGCAGGTGGACTAGATGCCACTTCTGAGCAGCTGGGATTCGGGATGCTTGCAGATGACATTCTTCTACCGTTACTCAGCCTGGAGCCGATGACTCCACGAAAGTTCTGCGGGCAGAACAAGTGAGCTCTGTGCGTGTGTGTCTGTGCCTGTGTGCGCATATGCAGGAATATGTATATTTACAAATAGTAAAAAAATCCACACTTTAGACTACATTTTGCCCAGCTTCCTCCCTGAGGCCCAGAGAGGTCCAATAACTTGCCCAAAGTCACTCGAGCAAGTAAGTGGTAAATCTTCCATCCCAACCCCCCTCCCGATACCCAGCTGATGCTTTCTTATTTTTATTTTTTGATATCCAGAAAAAACCTGAATGTTGCTTCTCTTCTTGCATTCTAACCCCCCCCCATGGCAGTGGGGGGAGGACAGGGCTCAGGCCCTGGTCTGATAGGGTGCTCCTGGGTCCCTTTGAGCTCTAAATTCTTTGACTACAGATGTAGCCGAATACTCCTTGAGGGCGTATCCTGAAGTCATTACACAAAAAGTAACATTAGCTACGTATTTGCCCTGAATGTAGGCCCTGCCAGGGTGATGGGTGACAGGATTCACAAAGACCTCATCCGTCTGCAGGAATGAAATGTTCCGACGGGGAAATTAAAGTAAGACCAGCAATGACCCCCCAGCAGGTAGGAGTTTTTAAGAAGCTTCCAGAGACACGCGGTTAGCGCTGTAGGAGCCCCCAGGTGTTGGGGAGAAGCGGCAGAAGACGGAGGCAAGAGGGAAGATGCCGGGACAGGTGGGGGGCACAGAAGGCTGGGGAACAGTCGGGAGCCAGGCAGCAGGGCAGCCAGGTCAGACAGAGAGAGAGAGAAAGCGAGCGCGCCTGGAGGTGAGCAGGCTGGTGGGGAAGGTGGGGTGGCCCCTGGGACTCAGGCACAAGTCCAGAGGGACGCAAGGCCACTTTGGGGGATTATGGAGGGCAGCGTGCTCCCCAGAGCCCCTGCTGGTTTTAGACAGAAGGATGGTGTGCTGAGCGTTTCATCCAAGGGCAGATTTACTGGAACGAAAAGGCTTGAGGTAGGACGTTTAAGAGGAGGAGGCTGATAGAATCCAGGCCCAGACCCAGGTGCAGGGATGGATGACCTATTTTCAAAGACCAGATGATGGGATTTGCTGAAGACTTGTAAAGGGAAAGAAAGTACCAAATTGAGGACAGAAAGAAAAATGATGGCTGGGGAGAAGAGGGTGAGTTTTGGGTGGGGGAAATGTGAGGAACTGACTCTGGGACCGAAGGCATTTGACTGTGGGCAGTCAAATGACAGAGGATCAGAAGTAAGGTGGGCCAGGCGGGTGTTCTGGTCCCCGGGGGGCAGGGTTTGGGAGGGGGCAGGGACCTGGTAACAAGGTCTCTGGTGCTCCTTCCCCTGGGCCACGCGGCCTCATGGTAGCACCTCATCTCCATGGAGAGAGAAGGAAGCGGAATTCTGCCCCAGCGGCTTTGCCCCTCCTCTCAGCTTCCCACGAGGGGCAGGAAGGTGAGAGCTGTTTGGTCAGGCAAGGGCTGATGGATTAGCTGGGCTTCACTTGAGGGAAGCCAGTTGCACCATGCCACCTCGGAATTTAATTATTTCGAATCTCTGGGTCCTGGGAGGCCTCGTGAGAGGTCCAGGACGGAGGCCACTCCAGCACGAGAGATCGATTGTCAGAACAGGGACCGCTAGGTTAATGAGTCTGAGGTCGCTGCAGGAGATAGGTGTCCATCCGACCGGTGGATATTAAAACCTTCCTAATCATTTTTGCAAGCTGGCTCCCTAATGTGATCCAGTGATGCGCCTGGATTTAAGTTCTCATTACCCATTTCCACCCACAGGTAGCTGGTCCTGCTCATTCGCCACGGGCAATTTCCTGCCCCATTACCTATGAAAACCAGAGAGCAGCGGGCCCTTCAGGAGAGCCAAGGAGCCCATTTTCTCCTTTCCTTAACATCATGGCAAAGTAACCCTTCCTGGAAGACTCTGGGCTTTTGCAAATCTGAGCACCAGGCGAGGGGGCAGCGCGCCAATGCCTGACATTGGATTGCCCCCCTCGAATGCCGGCCAGCGTGCTTGCTTGCTGTCCCCTCGGCGGCAGGGCCCTGGGTCAGGCTCTCAGGCCGGTGACGGGCATCCCCCCTTCTTTTTACAAAAGTGTAAAACAGTGTCCTGCCACATCTGATCATACTGAATCTTTCCTAGGGCCTCAGAAATCAGGGAGTGCCCGCCTGGCTTACTTAGAGTTCCCATCAGCCCCAGCGCAGGTTTTCCTTCTCAGAGGAGCCAGGAGGCTCAGGAAAAGTCTTGCTCACGGAAATTGCTGAGCTGGGGTTAGAACTCAATGCTGTTTTTTCCCAAGTTCAGGCCCTTTCTGCTCTACCAAGCTGCCTACCATGAGTTGAAGGTTGATGCTTCCCTCACAAGAACTCTGTGATGTAGGAAGGGTGGGTGATATTATGCCCATTTTAGAGATGAGGAAGTTGAGGACCCAGGAATTTAGTGACTTTGCAGCAGCTGGTAGCAGGGCTGGCACTAGAATTCAGCACTGCTGTCTTCAAGTCTAATCAGTGCTCTACCTGCCAAAAATACCTCTCGGTGAAGTGTTCAGAGGCCTGCGTCTGCCTGGGGCTCTCTGCTCTTGACAGGGGTGAGGCCGTGGGTTAGAGAGAGCTCCCAGGGAGGAGAAGCCACGTCCTTCCCTTGGCAGGGAGGCGGGTGGGGAGACTCATGGTAGCCTGGCTCTGTGGCAAGATGTGTGGGTGGGGTGAGGCCCTCCCTGCCCTGAGCCATGGCCCCGATCCACAGTGACAGTAGCTAATGCGCCCTTTGTCCCCTTCCTGCTGGTCACCCCCATCCTCTCTCACCTCTCAGATTTCACATCCCTTGAAGCTCTGGGGACCATAATAATTCCCCAATAAAAACCCAACGGGTAAGTAAGGTGGCTGGTCTTGTGCCCATTATATAGAGGAGAAGATTGAGGTCCCTTTCCTTCCAGCCCTGTGCACTAAACTGTGCCAGTACCTTCCCCAAACCTACCCCCTCCCCCGCTCTCCCACTTTCCCTACTTGGTTGTTCTTCGGCCCGCTATCACCCCCGACACTCTACTTTTCTTATTAAGGCGTCCCCCTGCCCGGTCTCAAATGTTGATTCAGGAGGGCAGGGATGTGTGTCTGTTCTGTTTGTTGGCTGCGGTGTCCGACGCTTAGAAGGTCCTCACTGCACACTCACTGACTCTTCCTAAACACCCCAGGGGAGACAATCGCCTTAATGCCATTTGCCAGGTAAGGAGACTGAGCCTCAGAAAGACCAAGGGGGGCGCCCAGGGTGGCTCCGTCGGTTAAGCGTCCGACTCTTGATTTCAGCTCAGGTCGAGATCTCAGGGTTGTGAGATTGCGGCCTGTGTAGGGCTCCACGCTCCGCGAGGAGTCTGCTTCTCTCCTTCTCTCTCTCCCTCTGCCTCTCCCCCTGCTTCCTCTCTCTCTTTCTCTAAAATAAATAAATCTTAAAAAAATAAAAATAAGAATAAATGAAAAATAAAAAAGAAAGACCATGGAACTACATGAGGTTGGACAGCGAGGGAAAGATCTGGAGGCACGTGCCGCCTCTCCACCAGGCTGCCTGTCCAGAGTCCCTGTGTGTGATTAGGAAAAAGAGAAGCCTTTCTCCACCTCACTCAAGGTGGGGGTGGAGATGGGGGTCAAGAAGTGCCTGCTGGCCTTGGGGGACATGGCCACACACCCCAGAATCTCTCCGCTTCTTCCACCCCATCTCCAGTTGCCCAGAAGATGATAGTTTCCATCAGTCATGCCCTAGGGACCCCACAGTCCAATCCCAGAACATCAGAGCGGGGAGGTCACGGAGTCCATTCTTCCATTTTACAGATGGATAAACGAAGGCCTGGGAGGAGAAGAGGCTAGTCAGCGTGCTTCTGAAAACGCAGCATTTCAGATGACTGAGCAATTCTGCACCCGTTTCCCAGTTTTCCTGCTCTTCCTTAACACACAGGCATTAATTAGCCCCTCTTCGGAGCCCCAGGTCCGTTTTCCCTCTCAGCATGCTTTGCTTCCCCACACCCATTGTCGTGGGAACAAAATCCCCCGCTAGACCCACATATCTGGGCCGGTGCAACCCCTCACTCTAACCGGCTGGCTGACCTCGGAAACCTCCACTTCCTTAGGAAGGAAAGCTTGCACCAGAGAATTTATGGGTCTGAGACTCTGGACCCCGTGCAGACTGGAGCCCCCTCCTCCAGCCCCAGGCCCCGCCCCCGGACCTTCTTGTTGGTAGAAAGCAGTACACCTGACCGTGCCACCACGACCAGTCCGGAGAGGGGTCGTCCAGGGGAGAAAGGCCTGGGGCTGAGGCTGCAAACTCTCAATCCCCTTGGGATTCGTCGGTTCCCCCTGATATGGCAAATCCTCTCTGAAAAGCTGGGAGGGAAATGGAGCGGCTCCGGAGACCTGACCTGGAGCAGGGCAGGGCAGGAGATCTGGGTCTCAGCCCCCAAGCAGAGGCCAGAACCTCGGGCTTAGTCACAACCTAGCCTTGCTTCGGTGGACACGTCTTCTGGCAGGCACGCTCCATACTTTCTGCGCTCTAACTCGCATAGCAACCCCCTAGGGGCATGCTGACATCTCCAGGGTACGGATGAGGCAACCCCGGCCCGGGGACATCAGGTGACTTGCCCTTCCAGGTGCCTCCCAGGTGGATTAGTACCAGAGTTAGCAGCCTCCCTTCTCCATCCTGGAGGGGAGGATGCTCTCAGCTTTTCCCTCTTGGGTCCTTCACCCAGGGTCGTGGACAGGACAAACTGATGTGGCGCCGACTGTTGTGCGGGATTGCTGCATCCTGGGAGTGATGGGAGCGCTCGACACACCTGCATTCAGATATTCGGATAGGCACTCAGGTGCACATGCATATTTGCCAGCGTGCACACACACACGAGTACACACGTGCGTGCCTAGCTGCACGCTCCACCCGACACATACATGCATATATGTAAATACACGCACACATGTAAATACACGCACATGGCTGTAGGTCCTTGTCTTTGCTTATGCCCATGCATGCCAATGTGCACGCGCGTGCACACTCACGTTCTCACCCCACATGCTCAATTCCATAAGGGTTTGAGTCTTACGGGAGCCTCTAGCTGTTCCCTGGGAAAGCCCATTCTGCGGTTGCTAGGAAATACAGAGGAGGAGAGAAGTCTAGACCCCCTTCCCTTTCCCTCTTGGATACAAATCCCAACGCAGCCCAGGTGCCCTTCCTGTCTTTCTGCGAGTTTTCCATTTCTCTTAGTCACCACTGGGCTGCTCCTGTTGGCTTTGCATGGGGGGGAGGGGGGGTCACACGGGTCTGGGGGCCCACTCGGCTCTGCGACCTGCACGGGGCCATGCTCCCGCGCCACCCAGCAGTGTTCTGGTTGGAAACAGCTCCGTTTGACTGTTGCTATTGATTATGGCAAGATTGTGTGTGGCTAAGAGCTCCTTGGA
This sequence comes from Ailuropoda melanoleuca, assembly GCF_002007445.2. Lineage (NCBI taxonomy): Eukaryota > Metazoa > Chordata > Mammalia > Carnivora > Ursidae > Ailuropoda > Ailuropoda melanoleuca. The sequence goes on from NC_048222.1 coordinate 37,837,624, forward strand.
GCCAACTGGTATATTAAGCAATCATTTCTATAGCGGATGACATAACTCCCCGGGCATCGGTTTGTCCTAATGGGCTTGGTATTACTCATGTGCTAATTGATTGGGCACGGAGGGAAGAAAAACTAAATTCACTTGTGAGGCGATTTTATGGCAGAGCTCATAACAGAGGTAATTTGCTGAAAATGTTCAGTCCCGCTTCGGTTATGTAAGATCATCTGTGTTCCTGTGTTTTATCTCCTCCAAAGCTGGCCTGGCTGGCTGAGTGCGGGGAGGTAGGCTCCCCCAGGACCCAGGCGCTGACAGCCCGGAGCTTCCCACCGCCTTCCGCCTTCCCGGGGAACGCGGGGCTGCCCTCGGGGAGCACAGACAATTAGGGCCTTGTGCATAACCTCGGGGGTGGCTTTCAAAATATCTCAGCTTCTCCTGTTAAAAAAACCACTCCGTCTCAGGGCAAAATAGTTATTTTCGGATCAGCTATCTAGTGTTACAAAGCTCTTGTTCAGAAAGGAGAAGGGTGAAGGGGGGATTGTTGTTATTATTATTTTCTAGAGAAAGAATATTCTGCCTGGAAGAGGGAGGGATGGGGAGGCTTAAAGGGCCCNAGGCCCCCCCCCCCCTCCATATTCCCCCCCTACCTCCTCCTTTCCTATCCCTCCTCCCTTCTTCACCCCTTTTGTCCCCTCCTCCCCCTTTCTTCCCCTCCCTCTTTCCTTCCTCCCTTCCCTTCTCTCCCCCTCCCTCCCCTTCTCTCTGCCTCCTTCCCTCCCTCCTTTATGTTCCTCTTTTCTTCCCTCCTTTCTCCCTCCCCCTCCTCTCCTCGCTTCCCCTCCCTCCCCCTTCCTCCCTCCTTTACTTTCCTCCTCCTCCCTCCCCCTCCCCTCTCTTTCCCTCCCCATCTCCTTCCAACCCCATCCCTCCCCCCTCCCTGAAGCAGCCTGCCTGACCAGTGACCTATGGAGGAGTCTGGGCCTCTGCCTGGCTTCTGTGCTCTGCACACCAGCCTTGAGCCACACTGCCAGCCCAGAGCTGCAGGACCAGCTTTTCCAGTCCTCTCCGCAGTGACTCCGGGTTGCCACTGCCACGCCTGCCTGCCAGATGTGTGCAGCTGGGTGGGCTCCGCAGGCCGCGGCTGCCCACCACGGCCGGCCTGGTTTGTGATCAAGGGGTGATTTGGCTCCCCCAGGGTGGAGAGGCCTTCTGAAGCAAAGCCGGGGGACTTCCTCACAGCTCTGGGGTGTGTTTCCAGAAGGGAAGCTGCACTGTCCCCCCAGGGTGTCACAGGACGGCCAGGGAGACTCTGTGCTGGTCTTTCCAAACGGAAGAGATGGCTGACTGTCACTTCAACCTGGGGCCACGGTCGCACCTCTTCCTTTTGGCTGTGACCTCGGCGTCTCTCCAGTGACATTAAAGCTCCCATGAGAGGGGCCAGGCTGCAGGGATCCAAGGAGAAAAGCAAGGCGCTGCACTCTTCAGCCCCATTTGAGGCTGGCCATTTGGATCCTAGCAGTGCCTGCTGGCCCCCAGTCTGCTCAGGAGGCTTCACATGGTCACGGGCCTCCAGCTGCGGGGACTCCTCCCGGCCCAGCTGTTTCCAGCATCCGCATGGCAGCCCGTTTCAAGTTCCTGGACAGAGCCTGAGTCTTCCGAGCCTCATCTCTCTGTTGCCTTGATGTGGGCTAAGTGGCCCCAGATCAGTTCTGTGCGCACCACATCTTAGAGACAAGAAACAGGAGTCCCCAGGGGCAGGGAGCTTGGCCAACCTGTGGATGGGGCCAGAGCGGAGTTCGGCTCTCCTAAGCTCATCCCACGCCAAGCGAGGCCAGAGCTCGTCCTCTGGCATCCCAGCCCCTCAGCAGGCATCTCTGTTCTCCAGGCCCGCCTCGACTTCACAACCCACCCCTGCCACACCATCTTCTGGGGACTGCTGGCCCAGTGGCATTCTCATCCTTCCGGCCTGGCCTCTGCTCCAGGAGGGTTCCCGGCTGGGCCGTGCTAAGCATGAGCCGGGACAAGTCAATCAGCCTCTTGGAGCTCCTTTCTTTCCTCAATGAGAATAAGAAATAGTAGTCAACAGGTACTGAGGACTGACTACAGCCCAGGAATAAGGTTTAGCACTTCGTATGGTGTAACTCTTTTCTTTTAATCCTCATGACAACTCCGTGTGGTAGAGATCATTGTGATTCCATTTTTCAGAGAGGGAAACTGAGGTGACGTGACAAGTAGCAGTCCTGGGGGCCAGGGAGACAGACAGTTCTGCTACGCGGGGCTGGTGCCCCCAACCACTTAGTAACACCTTCGTCCAGACATTCTTACCCCTTTGGGGTCCCGGGGCTCTTCGAGGATTTTCCATAAGCTGTAGTGTCTTCTCAGATAAATGCAGATACAAACACGTGTGAAAACCGTTGCCCACAATCTCCCAGGTCCTGAAACTATATGGACCATCCTTAGGAGCATGGATGTCTGGTTAAGGACCCTTATCCTATCCGGTGTTTTCCGTCATCTCCGTGGGGAGGTGGGAAGGGGGAGAGGCCCTCTGAACTTTGGGGGTGAGGAGCCAAGATGTGGCTCCTTAAGGTGCCCCAGACTGCCGGGGTGGGTGGAAGGAGGCTTTCTATGGGAATTTTAACATGACTCGAGCAGCCGGGGCAGGCCTGAGCAGGGCTCCTCTCTCCTCTGGGCACTTTGGCACTGGCCTGGCTCAGTCTGGTGGGAGCCGGGGGGGCGGGGATGACGGGGAGTCACAACATATCCCAGGATTTCAGGGAGACCAGGGGGAGTGCGAGGGTAGGTGGGGGGAGGCGCTGATTTTATCTATGCCTGGATTTCCCCATCCCTAATTATCCTGTGATAATTAATAGGTCTAGAACACTTGCCCTGGAGCCAAGCAGGGTAAACAGCGAACGGGGGAACAGAGGTGTCTGATTGCTTAACTTGGCAGGGAGGGGCCGGTTTTATGGGAGCAGAAGAGACATTCTGCTGGATGGGGTGGTGATGGGACCTCTGCGACAGCCTTATTCCCAAATGAAAATTCCCTGCTTCACCCCATCCACTTGAAATCCCACCACTGCAGATACATTATCTAGGTCCAGAAAGGCATTCACGATATGAAATGGAGAAAGTCTGATGGCACATGTAGTGGGATTCATTGGCCACCACTAGAAGATAAAAGGAGCTCCCCCAGAAAGAAGGTCAGGAGGGAACAGGGAGACAGAGCAGCACCATGAGTGTGGGGGTCAGGCAGAGACAGGCTTTGGCCTTGACCTTGCAACTCTTCTGTTCTGTGACCTTGGGAAGTCCCCTTAACAAAGCTACACAGAAGGTGCCTGCCCCCCCGCGTTGTCTGGATGTCGGGAGGCTTACATGAGCTGAGGTGTATAAAGGCTGAGCCCCGAGCCTGGCCTAGACCAAGCTCTCGCTAAACGGTGACTGTCACAATGCGGGGCACAGGAGGGCTTAGGGGATGTCCAGGGACACAGGAAACCCACTTGGCTGACTTCACAAGTGGGTCAGCCCTCGGAACCCACCCAGTCAGCTGGGCTGCTGTGGGCAGAGGTCTTCCCTGAGCTCCCCAGGCTGGCGTGAGCCCGGAGGCCGGCTGGCCTGTGGGACTGAATGTACATAGTGGACAGAGACATGACCAGATAGAGTCTCCTTTCTAATCGCCACCCCTTCTGCCGAGAATTTAAGTTCCACAAGGGTTACCTTTTTCTCTCCCCCCCCCAACTACTATATTCCCAACACCTAGAAGCAGCTCTGGTACTAAGTGCTCAGTGACTATTTGCTGAGTGACTGTGTGTGTGTGTGCATATGTGTGTGTGTGCGTGTGTGTGTGCGTGTGCGTGTGTGTGTATGCATACACGTGCTCGAGGATGGAGTCCCACTGCCAGCAGGGGACGCCCTCAGTGCCCCAGCCCCTCTCCAGCCACTGCGGCTACATCAGGTGCCCTGGGGCAGCAGGAAGGGCCCAGAAGGCCAGGGCCTGGTGTTTGCCCCGCTAGTGGGCAGGCAGGTGCTGCCAGGCTCATTTGAGGGGAGTGCTCTGCCCTTCCCTCTCTCCTGCCTCTCTCCCCATGATTGCCCCCTGGGGTTTGAGGAGTGCTCCCACAACGCACTGCACCTTGACTGCACCCGGCCAGTGGAAGGCTCAGAGACCTCACCCCGGGCAGCCGCAAGCAGCGCTGTTTTGCACAGGCTCCGGCCCGCGTGAGGACAGCGGGTGAGAGGCACTATTTCCATCACCGTGTTGACACCCTGCTACTGCTGGCCTTTCTGGATCTCCTGACTCAGGGAGCTGCTGATCCTCCCGCCGTGCCCTCTCAATGCAGCCAGGGTCAGGCCCTCCCGGATGGATGCATGGGTGGATGGTTGGATGGATGGGGCTCTCCCCTCTGGGTGGCGACTCTGGAATTGGAATCTGCCCCCAGCCTTGATGCCTGCTGGGCCCTGCTCCAGACCTGGGGCTCTACCTTTGGCAGGGGCTGCCGCTGGTCATCTGTAAGAGGGTGGCACGAACGGGGCAGGTTTAGGGCACCAAGGGCAAGTGACAGCTGTCTTTTGGGATCCTTCTCCAGCAGCGATGGAGGAGGGAAGCCCTGGGTTAGGAACCCAGGGACTGAGGTCCTGCCCTGGTTCGTCCACTGACCAGCCACGTGACACCGGGCAGCTCTTCCCTTCCTTACCCTGTGGTTTTGAGGTGGTGCCTGCCAGGGAGAGGCCCCTCCTGGCTCCCTGTGACCAGCGTCTCATGCAGCAGATAAGGCTCAAGGACACCAGCCTTTGGCCCATGTAGGCTGAGACTTTGAGCAAATTCTCAATCATGCTTTCCCTAAAAGGATGCAATTGTAAGGGGTCTGGTGGCCTTTGGGTGAATGACAGGCCGCTGAAGGAAAGATGCTGCCGTCCCTGAATATCAGGAGACAGAGGCCTGGGGTGAGCCTCTCGGCCCCCAGGTGACAACGCAAAGGGACAGGGCAATGCACAGGGATCAAGTGCCTGGAGCATGCCAGGACTTGAAGGCAGGTGGCGCCTGGGGGTTCTGGAATCCTGGCCGGGCAGGGTGCTGCTGTTTGGACAGATTCCTGTCCTAGTCCCCTGAGAACCTAGAGTTAGCTCTTTTTCGCTCTTCCTGCCAACTTGGGCTTCTTCTCCTGCAGTTTTCTCCATCAGGAATACCCTCCCCCACACCTCTCTAGGCATAGACACTGCCCTCTTTCTCCACTTCCAAGAACTTTTCCCAATCCGCCAGCTGGAAGGAACCTCTCCCTCTTTCTCTGCATTCTTCTAGAGCTCCACTCTGTCCTGGACTTGTTCTGTGCACCAGCCTGGGAGCCCCCGGAGCCAGGATCTCTGTCTCAGCTCCTGTCCCCTGAGTCCCGGGCTCGGCCTCATGCACAGCCGGCACTTAACTGCTCAGATGCCCCAGTGACCAGATGTAAGTGATGTGACAGTCACACAAGCAGAACGTGTCCAGAACGGCTTCCTCTCTGGAGTTCTCTGGACTCTGCAGTTTTACTTGCCATCTTGTAGGCTCTAGAACTGGCCCCATGAGAGGAATGCAAAACATGGACAGCTGAATTCTCATCATGACCGGGATGCCACCATGACCTGAGATGTAGTGGGACAGCGGCAGGAGTTCCATTTTACAGATGGGGAGGCTGAGGCTGAGGCTGGTTAAGGACTTCTCCAGGACACCCTCTTCCCCCACCGAGCTGTGGCAGAACTGGGCTGGAATCCAGGCTTTGACCTTTTCATGGTAGGGAACAGGGACAGGCCAATCCGTGAGCCCCGGGGCTTAGATAGGGCAGTGCTTCTCGGACTTGGGGGTGGTTCTACGAGAACATCTTTTTAAGGGCTTTTGTTGTTATTTTAACAAGGAAAAAATAAAGACAAAACCCCAAAAATGATCCATAATTCATTACCCAGGAAATCCCGGTTATATTGTTTTTTTAAGTAAAACATTAATTTCAGAAAGGTATAAAATAAAATGTTAGAGTCTCCTGCCTGGTACTCCAGTTTCTCTCCTATATAATCTCTGTCAACAAATTTTTTTCTAGGAAACCGAAGCATACATAACAGCACTGATGTCTCTGTATATGCGTAACATACTATATTTACTTACATTAAGAGGGTCACACAATACCCATTGTGCTTAGCAATGCGGTTCTCAGATGTCCGTGTGTTTCTGTATGTTTGCTTATCCCTATTGATTCACGAACTGACATTCAGAGCCACCTCCTTTTGTTAATGGCTGCGTCGTGGCCCATCCTATGACGCTCCGTACGTTATTTGACTAGTGCGTTGATGAGCAATTGTTTCCAGCTTCTCCTCTGTCAAATGAGGCAGTGAAAATATCCTAATACCTTCGTGCACGTTTCTTGGCACCCTTTTTTTTTCAAGATTTATTTATTTATTTATTTGAGAGAGAGAGAGAGAGAGAGAATGGGGGAGAGGCAAAGGGAAACGGAGACAGAGAATCCCAAGCAGACCCCATGCTGAGTGAGGACCCTGATGTGGGGCTTGATCTCACAACCCCAAGATCATGACCTGAGCCGAATCCACGAGTTGGAGGCTTAACCGACTGAGCCACCCAGGTGCCCCTCTTGCATACTTTGGGAAAATAAAGGGGCAAGCGTTAAAGTTAAGTTTTGACGTTCGATTGACCTTGTTGGACCTGGAAATCTTTATTGAATGGTCTCCTTGATATAGAATAAAAATAGTATTAATATTAATCATAGGAACGCACGTAACACCTACTATGTGCTAGGCACCGTTTGGCCCTCGCAAGTATAACTCATTTAATTTTCACAGCAACCCTAGGAAGTAGGTTCCAGTATCATCTTCCTTTGACAGATAAGGAAACTGAGGCATGGAGACGTGGGTAGCCTCTCCCACGGTCATGTGGCTAGTGTATTAATTGGCTCAGGCCACCACCACGACGTAGCATGGACTAGATGGCTTAAATTCTTACAGCTTTGCAGGCTGGGTGTCTGAGCTGAAGGTGTCGGCAGGGCTGTTTCTTCGGAGGCCTCTCGCTATGGCTGTGGACAGCTCTCCACTCCCTGTGTCTTCCCATGGCTTTCCTTCTGTGTGTGTTCTAATCTCCTCTTCTTAAAAGGACACCAGTGCTATCAGATTAGGGCCCACCCTTAGGACCTCACCTTACCTTACCACCTCTTAAATATGCCACCTCCATATATGGTCACATTCTGAGCTATTGGGGGTTAGGGCTTTAACATATGAATTTGGGGAGCACAATTAGGCCATAACAGCTGGTAAGTGGCAGAGCCAGGATTCAAACCCTGCCGTCTGTCCCAGGGTGGCACTCGAGACTAGTACACCATGACATTAGCATGGCCAGGAAGGGGAGAGCTGGCTGGTGTGAGCGACCCTGGTCCCAAGCAGAGGAGATCTCCCAGTGCGGGTGGGTGGGGGGTGCTCTTAGCTCTCAGGGTCCCAGAACAGCAGCACTCCCCTTCTGGCCCCAGCTGGAGTTGGCTCCAGCCCCGGTAGCCAAGGAGACCAGCGATGTGAATCAGGGAAACAGCGCACACGGGGCGGGGAGTGCAGGCTGGGATGGGCAGAAGCAGGTGAGCCTAGGAGAAGGGGGCTGGTCAAAGGATGGGAAAGCAGGTGATAGGTCTGTGTATGTGGGGAAAGGCCAGGAAAAAAGGCTGCCATCAGCAGGGGCAAGCAAACTGTCAGAGGCCTGGGGGACCAAGCAACATGCATTGTCTTGATTTTTTTTTTTAAAGATTTTATTTATTTATTTGACAGAGATAGAGACAGCCAGAGAGAGAGGGAACACCAAGCAGGGGGAGTGGGAAAGGAAGAAGCAGGCTCATAGCAGAGGAGCCTGATGTGGGGCTCGATCCCATAACGCCGGGATCACGCCCTGAGCCGAAGGCAGATGCTTAACCACTGTGCCACCCAGGCGCCCCTGTTGATTGTTTTAAACAGCCTCCGTGAGATATAATTCACACGTCATCCAATTGACACATTTTATTTATTTATTTTTTTTTAAAGATTTTATTTATTTATTTGACAGAGATAGAGACAGCCAGCGAGAGAGGGAACACAAGCAGGGGGAGTGGGAGAGGAAGAAGCAGGCTCATAGCAGAAGAGCCTGATGTGGGGCTCGAACCCATGACGCCGGGATCACGCCCTGAGCTGAAGGCAGACGCTTAACCGCTGTGCCACCCAGGCGCCCCCCAATTGACACATTTTAAGAGTACAATTCAAGGGTCCTAGTGTCATCACAGAGTTGTGCAAAACCATTGCCAAAATCAACTGTGGCACATGTTCATTGCCCCCCAAAGAAACCCCATCCCCGTTAGCAGTCACTCCCCATTCCTCACCAACCCCAGCTCCCCAACGATAGGCCACCGAAAATCTGCCTTCTGCCTGCATGTGTTTGCCTATTCTGGACATGTTTATACACAGAAGCGTACAATATGTGGTCTTTTGTGACTGGCTCCTTTGACTTAGCATCATGTTTTCATGTTCTTCCACGTAGCAGCACTTCACCTCTTACTGCTGAGCAGAATTCCAGGGTTTGGATATACTGTATTTTATTTCCTTTCATCAGTTGATGGAAATTTGGGGTATTTCTCCTCTCTGGCTCTTAGGAATTACGCTACTCTGAACATTTACAGACAAGTGTTCTGTTGTTATTTCTCTTGAACGTATGCTTAGGAGTGGAATTGCTGGCTTATGTGGGGACACTACAGCTAACATTCTATGGAAGTATCAGACTATTTTCCAAAATGGCCCGGTGGCCGCGATTAAGGCTGCTGACAGTCCCCTGGATGGGGGAGGTGGGTGCTGAGGGCCAGGGGAGGAATTGAGTTTGGGCCAGAATTTTCTAACACAAGCACTGTAGGTAAAATGTAAGATCATGCAAATAAAGAGACGTCCTCTTAATTAAAGGAGGCAAAAGAAGCGAAGCGTCAAATACCGGGGAGGCAGATTTAAGACCCCCCCCCAATGTTTCCTATCCTTTGCCTCCAACACAGGATCCCATAGTCTTGTGTATTTATTAAAGGTACAGCCTCAGGGCTGGTGATGAACAGACAGGAGAAGACAGTGCCCTACATGGTATGATATTAGGGGGACAGGGGAGACATCCCCACACCCTAAAATGCTTTTGGTCAGCCCCCGAAATCTCATCTCCAGGGTCCCAGCCTTTCAAGCCATGATTAGAATGCAGGTTTAAGGTGCAGACCCCCGGGGGAAGTGAGCCCGCGAATGCGAGGCAGTAAATGAACACTAGGAACAGGCTTCCTGTGAGTGTGTATGGGAGAGGTGGGAGGGGTTGGGGGGGCTGGGGGAGATCGGAGGTCGGGCGTAGGGGGTCTGGGGAAACCTGACCGGAAGCCACATTTGCTGGAGCCAGCCTCAAGCAGATAGGGCTCTGAGAAAAACCCTGGAGATACATGGCGGCTGCCCCCAGATCACTGGGGGCCAGCCAAGTCCACATCACCTCCAAGACCCACAGGGGTGTGTCTCCTTTCTTTCTTCTCAATTATTTCACGTTCTCACTTTCAAAAAATCAATCCCCATTCCACACCCCCCTAAAACACTTACCAATAAGTTACTGAATGAGACCATTCCTGAACACACCTTAGATTCAGGCAAATCTGATGTGAAAGTCAAGTTTTGTCTTCTGTAAGCTGTGTGTCTTTGGAGGAGTGATTTGCCCTCTCTGAGGCTCCTGTCCTCACCTTGGCCGTGGAGATGATACCCCTCACGGGTTATCGGAAGATTATTGGCACAATTCAACTGTACCAGCATGGTTCCTGGCACCCAGCAACATCTGATGATGGTTCCTTTCTCCCTCCCTCCCACCCTCCTTATCTCCCTGTCTCAGGCTCCAGCTTTCTGCTCTCCTCCACCTGCTGCCCCATCTTGGCTGCTGATAATTGCTGGACACCTATTAACACGGCTGCTCACACCTGGGGAATTGTGGGTCTGTCTGTCTGTCTTTCCTTGGAGAAGCTGGTGCCCTTGGCCCCCCGGGCTCCTGGATGGGGCCAGCACCTCTCACGTCCCCTGGGCACGGGCCTTGTGTCTGGGCCCTCCTCCACTGCCCACTCGCAGGCTGTCCCACACACTGCTGAATCATGAAGAAACCCTCAGACCTGGGCCCCCTCCCTCCTGGCTCCCAGCCCCTGATATATTTGACCCCAGATGGTATAATTTTTCACCTAAATGTGAATGTATTTGCGAATTGATAGAAAATAGTCCTTGCTCGGGTGATAGAATACAGGGCCGCCCCATCTTGGCTGCTATTTTGATTGTGACTTAAATGGATGAGGCCATCAAAAATTATTTTATTGAACAGGCACATAAAAAATGATTCCGGGCTAAAGTAATTTCCTTGACGAAGCCGGCAACTGCATTGTGGGCAGTCTACCTTTGCGGCGCTGAGCTTGCCGGAAGGCTGTGGGGGCTGTCTCCTTCACCATTTGTCCCCCTCTCTGGCCAGTGGCAGGAGCTCTGGATGGTGGGAGGGGGAGGGGAAGGGGAAGGGGGAGGTCAGAGCCTCGCTGCGCATCCTTGGACTTCCCTCGGCATCATCTCCTGCTTCCTGTCATTCCCAGCTCAGGGCAAAATGACCACAGGACCCCCATTTGGTGAGGAGGAGTGTGAGCCTCTGAGGTCCCCTAGCTGATGACGGGGCCTCCCAGCTCCTAAGGAAGGAATCCGTCAGGGCGAGGGCATTTTGGACGCCACTTTCCCCCCTGTGTTTTTTGGGGGCAGGATGGTGGGGGTGCCCTGGGAAAGCATGAAGGTTGCTAGAGGGAGGATGGGGATGAAAGCCCCAGAGCCAAGCCCCCTGTGCAACTCCTTTCCCCCGGCTCAGTCTGGGCACATGGTTACCTCTCTGTGTGCACTGAATGCCAGCCCTTCCCACGTCTTGGGGGATTGCGCCCATGTTGAATGCAGTACCCAGTAGGGTTAGAACCACCACAGTCTGGTTGGGGAACCCACTCTTGTCGGGGTCACACAGAGTTTCTCAAACATCAGCCTTTTGCATTCCACCACTGTACTCTTGTTTACCCCATATACTTCTTTAAATCAGCTCGTGTTCTTAACTTAGCCCCCTCCTAAGCAATAAATCCACGAAACCACCATTGAATGGATCCCTTCTCATTTTCTAAAGCACATCAAAAATAAAAGCACAACTCAAACAGAAACATGTGCGTCCAGGTAACAGCGAGAACCATCTGGTAGGCACTAGAGAGCTGTGAGCCCGACTGGCGCTCTAGTTTGGAGAAGCAGAGGTGAGCCGGGAAGGGACAAGAAACCACCCATCTCATCCCTCCCGCACCTCCGCTCACCAGCCAGGCCTGGATCAGCAGAGCATGAGGCCTTCAGCAGGGTCACCTGACCCTGGCTTTGAAGGGCCGTGAGAGCAAAGGCCTGGGCTGGGGTGGCCTGTGTCACCGGTGTCTGCAGGGATCCATCCATCCCAGGGCAGGGGAACCCTCTGCCTACTGCCCGCTGTGTGCCCCCTCCGTCTCCGATGGCTTGCATACCCCTTTATTCTTTCTGGGGCTGTAATCTGCTTTCTTTCTAAACTGAAGCCCCCTCCTCCCTGAGCTGTGCGATGAGGAGCCCAGGTTCCTTGCTTCAGCTCCGATCTGGGAAGATAAACACACAGGCCTTTGTGTTTTGAGGGCCCAGTATCACCGATCTCCATAGGGAAATGCCCAGAGGGAACGGAGAAACAAAGGAAAGAGCGAAGACTGTGGGGGGGGGGTGGAGGGGAAGATTCCAGAAATCTTAATGTCCTGGACTCCAGCCTGAAATTTCTGCTGGCGTCCAGCCACTTTCATTCCCAGGGAAGAACTAATCAGGCCTCCCCGGCTTCTCCCTGCACCCGCACCCCGCCCCACCCCACCCCTTCTTCTATTCTCTGAGAAGACCCCTTCTCCCCAGAGGCCTTACCGCAGGGGACAGAGGTGGCCCAGGCTGGGATCACAATGCTAAGCAAGGAGTCGCCAGCCTGAGTGGACATTCGCTTGGGGTGACCCAATGGTGTTCCTCACAATTTTCCCAAAAGGCTAGCAGGCCCAACTGAGGCCATCCAATTCCTTCAGAACACGAGCCAGACTCCAGGGCCCGCAGGGCCAGGTGGACAGGACAGGTGGGAGAGGTGGGGACTGTCATCTACCAGAGGGCACATTCCCATCTGAAGGCACTCAAATCAAACGAAACAGATCGAGCCTGGATGGGCTGAGGAAAACCTTTCGTTCCATGAGTCGGGTTCAGCTGGTATGCCCTTGGGGTGGAAGAGGGGTATTTTGTAAAGCACTGCGGGGTGAGGGGCTTGGAGCGCTGGGACTGGGCTCTCTCCAGGAGATCAGCACAGTATCACTTATGGTGGCTGTGGGTCCCACTGGAACCTAGGGTCCTGCCAGCCCACCAGGTGCCTTTAGCAAATTAGAGGAAGGGTCTCTTCCTCGGGGCAGATGCAGCGTGCTGCTGAGAGCTTAGTGGCAGTGCGTGTGCCAGCCAGGCCTGATTCCTCACACCCCCCCAGCCCCTGGGCATGTACCCCACCACCTGCTGTTGCCCAAAGGAGCTTCGAAAACTGCAGGCAAAACCAGACGTGCCCCTGATGTGTGACACTCCCCGACCCTCTTGGAGCTACTGGTGGGGGGGCCAGGAACCCCCACCTGCAGGCCCTCCAGTGCCCAGAGGGGCAGGCAGCTGGGCAGAGGGTTGGCCAGGCTCCTTCTCTGCTCCCAGCAGCTGGTGAGGCAGAGAGAAGACACTTGGCACCCCCGGGGCTTGGGCAGGTGCCGAAGGAATGCCGCTCAGAGGTCCGTTTTCTGCAGTCTGGCTGAGCCACGCTCCCAACCGGAGCGCGGCCTTGGCTTAATGGCAGCAGGCACGGCTTCCTCACCAGGGACCCACAGGCCTCAGCTCTACAGTGCGGCCGCATGTCAGGCAGCCCTGAGGCTGGTGCAGCTGCAGACTGCTTTCCAGAGCGGGGAGGAAGGAGTTCCCCTGCGTCTTTCTCAGCACCCCGAGACGCTGGCCTTTGGCTCCCAGACAACAGCTTGGCCAGTGAACAGGCTGCAGAGGGACACGGGCACATCTTCCCTGGAGTGGTCTGCTCCTTACGTCCCGGCTCTGTCTCCTCTTCCCTCTCTCCCGTGTTTCTCTTCTTCCAGTCCTCCCCCATTTCTTTGTCTCCATCTAGTTTCCGGTCTCTTCCCTCCTCCTGTCCCTTCTTGCTTTTCCATGGCTCTTGCTTTCATCTCTGTGTCTTCTGGGGAGCTGAGAGACAGGAGCAGGCCAGCTTGTTGAGGGCCAGTAACTGCTGGCATCTGCTAGCCCATTCGGCCACAGGCGTGGTGATGGAGTCAAATCACCGTCCTCAAGCCTATGCCTCGGGTTTTCTGCTTCTCACAGGACAGGCGCACTGGGTGGAGGGGAGAGGGCGACAGGGATGCCGGCCATCTAAGAGGTAGGGAGCCCTGGGCCCAAGGAGAGTGAGTGGCTGAGGGTGGGGAGCCCTGGGCCCAAGGGGAGGGAGCGGCTGAGCGCTCAAGAGCGCCCCTGGTGGTCCCTGCTAGAGAGGCAGGGCCCTGTGCTGAGAGCTCCTTTGGGCATGAACTGATGGAATCCTCAGGACAAACCCAGCAGCCAGGTCTTATTATCATCCTCATTTTCAGAGCAGGCAACTAAAAAGTACAGAGAGATGAGATGACTTGCCCAGGGTTGCACCGTCATCAGACGGCCAAGTTGGGACCTAAGCCCATGTTTCTGGTTCCAGAACACTTTTATGCTTTTCTACCTCTCACATCCCAATTCTGTGAACCGGTGGGAAGATTTGGGGCAGAGAGTGCTTCTTCACCCCTGCCTTCCTCACAAAGGTCCCCCCAACTTCTCCACTGACACATAAATCCCCAGTGTTGGGGATTCCATATTTTATCCTCTGTTCAAATGTAAACCCCTGTCCACATGGGATGAGACTTCCGGCCGTAGTGCTATCTGCACTTGTCAGATACCATTTGACAGAGAGCAAACGTAATGTTTGAAAGCCCGGGGTGCTGCTGCCAGGGAGTGTGGAGAACGGGTTCTCAGACTGGGGCTGGCTCACACAAGAGCTGGGCCCTGCCCACAGAGTTGGGGGATGGGCAACTAGGGGTGGAGCTCAAGAATTTGCATTTCTACAGTTTTCTCAGGTGGCGGTGCCATGGCTGGTTTGGGAACCCCACTTTGAGAACCATTGTCCAAAAGAAAAGGGAAGCTGGGTCACCAGAGGCAGACATCTCCGTCTTACTGGAGACGAGGGCAGACAGGGGAAGTGGGGGGTCCCTGCAGGAGTCCGGCCGCAGTTACACAGCCCCCTCATTTGTGCAGGGCGCTCTGGGCATCTGGGCCCGGCCATGATGAATAGCGCTCATTTAAGCAGGGGCCGCGCAGTGTGGAAAGCACCTCCGTACAGATCTATCGGGTTTTTATTAACCGTTTTACTGTCACAGTTTCCAAATCAATCAAACAGTGTTGCCCTCCGGAGACTCACTGGGGTTTGGGGGCCGGGGCTGCTGCTCTAAATGGAGCGTAGGCTGGGCCCGAACCCGCAGCAGGGGCCGAGGGGGCTATGCTGTCGGGGTCCTCCTCTCTCTGTCAACAGCCAGCTTCATCCTCTCTCTGAACCAAAGCCTCAACCCGAGACCAGAACGAGCTACCTGTCTCTGTGAATTCTTGAACCCAACACATACAGGAATTTCTCTTGTGAGCCACTTACCAAACCTATGCTCAAATCAGAACAGGGAGGGGAATGCAGGGCCCTTCCCAAACCAGCTTGAAGCAGAAGGGAGCCTGTAGTTCCCCAAACCAACCAAAGCCTTCAAGGCTGACATGAGTCAATATTTCGTTTGGTCCGGCTCCCTGGCTTGACATAAGTAAGCCCCAGGTGCAGAGAAGTGGTGCTCTAAGCTCCAGGACGAACGAGGGTCTGTACTGAATGGAACCCTCCCAGGGAACCCCGTCCTGCAGGGAAGGAGGCTGCATTTCCACCCTCACCTCCTCGTCCAGTGTGAGAGGCCCATTTGGCCTGTCCTGGCTCCCAAACTCTGAGCGTGGGGCCACGGCCCTGGCCCGCGGCTAAGGGGTGGGGGCCCGGCCTCTCTGGGGTCCCCGCGGAGGGGGCCCACCCAGGCCAGCGGCTCCAGCAGCCAGGCGGTGCAGCACCGAGCCTCTCCCGGCACAGGGAAGGAGGAAGGCCTCTCTGAAGTTGGGGGCAGAGTCAGAGGACCAGGGGGGTTTCCGTTGTCTTCACAGGCCCCATGCAGGAGAAGGGATGTGTGTGAGGAAAGTGGGGGGACTGAGAAGCACAGGACAAAGTGTGCGACTTCTGAGGCCTGAGCGCAGCCTGCAACCCTGCTCCACTGTCCGCCCCTTGCTCATCTTCGAGGGTCACCAAACACCACTCTCGCTGTCCTGGCTTGGGAGCTGCATCTGCTTGAGCCCTGATACGCAGAATCCTCCCTGTTCCAGTGTGGCCGCCCTCCCACCTCTGTCCTGCTCCCTCCTGCATCCCTCCTCTTTCCTTTCTTCCTCTCTCTCTTGCCTCTTTGAATTCCTTTCGCACGTTTCTGCATCCACCTGCCAGGGAAAGCCCTGTTCAAAGGTGGAATGAGCCCCTGCCTTCCATCTGGATGAAGACGGGCTGCTGGGGAGTATTAGTCACCCATGTAAAGGAACGATGTGCGTACACGCTAGAACATGGCTGAACCTGGGAAACATGCTAGGTGAGAGCAGCCAGTCACAAAAGGTCACGTATTGGCTGCTTCCATCGAAATGAGAGGTCCAGAAGAGGACAATCCATGGGCAGAAAGCAGGTGAGTGGTTGCCGGGGGCCGAGGAGAGAGGGGATGAGGGTGGCTTCCTGATGGGGAGGGGGTGTCCTTCGGGGCTGACGACAATGTCCTGAAACTAGATGGAGGCGGTGGGTGCACAACGTCGTAAACACACCAAATGCCCTGAAATGGTTACTTTAAGGTTATGTGAACCTCAGTTAAACAACAAAACCTGCTGAGTTTGCACCCCCCGCCCTGCAATGCACTGTTCCGTGTGCATGTGTGTGTGGGTGGGTGTGTGTGCACAAAGTGTGCAAGGCTGTCAGGCACTGATCCCAGAAGGCCCTGACTACAGGGTCTATACATCGGGGGGGGGCGTGTTTCTCTGGCCTCAGCTTCCAAACTGGAGCTTGAGTGAGTGAGGGGAAGGGCAGGGGAGGAAAGGGGGACGGACGGTAGAAGCCAGAAGCCAGCCAGCTTCACAGCCAGGGTCTCGCAGGGGAGAGCAGTCAGGGAAGATGGCTACTACTGTTCTAGTTTGCAGAGGGGGAAGCAGGTTAGCCAAGGCCAGCAAGGGGTCCAGCCGCCCCCCCACCCGGCCGGAGTCTGTGCATTTAGCCCTGGCCACCCACACTGAGCCTGGAGAAAGGGACCCTTGGAAGTGACACTGCTTGGAACGTGGTTAGCCCCACACGTGGTACTGCCCCATCTGGCCGTGAGCTCCGTTCGACCCTAGTTCTGTTCTCTGTCTGCCCCCTTGTACCCCGATGATGGGGTCCTCGGGCTGAACTGCCCTCCTGCACGGCTGGAAACCCAGCTTCCCGGGATGCCCCCTGCAGAGGAGGACACAGCAGCGCCTGCGTGCCGCTGCCCCCTGCCTCCTCGGATGCTGTCCCCCAGAGGGACGGTGGGGCCTGAGCCCTGGCCTGAAGCTCGGAAGAGCCGGGCCGTCTCACTAGGTGTTCTTTGCACAAATGTGGGTCACTGGATGCCTGCGGCATGGCAGCCATGTGCTCGGGGTTCCACCTTCTGGTGTGGAGACCCCCATAAGGAGGAACAAATAGGTCATGCACATCCACGTCAGGTGTTGCTAAGTGCTGGTGTGATGAGAAATAGAGCAGGGGCTGGGGAGGGCCGCCGGGGGAGAGGGACAGGAAATGCCGGATGCCCAGGGAGGAGGCCTGCAGGAAACTCAGGGGGAGAGCTTCCCAGGCAGAACGGACGGCAGGTGTTTGGGCTCTGAGTAGCCAATGACCCTGGTCACTCGAGGCCTCGCAAGGAGGCCTGTGTGGCTGGAGAGGCGTGAACAGGCGCTAAGAGAGACCGGCGAGGTCCTCATGTGGGATGGGAGGAAGCGCGCGTGGTTCTCATTCCCACGTGGGCCTCCTGGGGGCAGAGGAGCGGCGTTGACCTACTCGTGGTTGACAAGGGCAGCGGCGGCACTGTGTGGAGGGTGACCTGCAGGGTGCAAGAGCAGAAGCAGGGGACAGTACATATTCCCAGTCACTGCTCTGGCCCTTTGGGTCCTGGAGGGTGTGCAGCCTCGGCGGCTGTGAAGGAGGTGACGTGTATGTGTGCGTGTGCGTGTGTGTGCATGTGCGTGTGTTGAATGGAGCACAGCCTCAAGGGCAGCCTGTGGGCTGCAAAGTCCCACCCTGCCCCTTCTGGCTGTGGGACCTGGTGTACCTCACATAAAGTCTCTGTGTCTCTGTGTCCCCATCTGAAATTTCAAAAGTGATTTTTCATCATTATCACAAAACAACCAACCTCGGGAGATTGGGAGATGTCATTGGCGGAACGTAGAGCGCCCGATGCATGTTGGCCGTTATTATCATATTATCACCTTACGAAGGTGCAAAGTCTCCTGGCAGAAAGATGAGCTAACCAGTGGGCCCGCCACTCACCCTGTCTCCTTCGCCCCTGCCTGGGACTCAGCATAAAAAAGAGGATTAATTAGCGTATTTTAAAGACCCCGCCCCAGCTCAGAATGATTAGAACCAATATTCTGGGCATGCAAAAGAAAAGCGTGGGATTAAATGCCTGTGATGTGCTAGGAGAGACCAGACAGGTTGCTGGGTTCTATCTTTCCAGTGACCCCATGGGAGGATTTGCTCCTCTTCAAAGAGGAAGACTAGCAGTTTTATCTTTTTCTTTACTCGTATTAGTATTATTTGTTCACTTGTTAGATAAATATATTGGGGGGATGAATTTCCATTTAAAAATTTTTTGATCACTCCCGGGTCTGTGTCGCATGCGTCCTTGGGAGAAGCGTTTCCTGAGGTGCTCAGAATGGTCTTTGCAAGGGGGCTAGGATTTAGAAACCCAGGAAGTGGAAATGAAACCCAGTTCTAGAATAAGGCCAACAAGTTCAATGGTGTCTGTCTTTGTTTCGTGATCAAAGGGGGTTAATGTGGGGTTTTCCCCAAGGTGGGCCCATGGGGACCCCTGGGAACCACCCCCATACCCCCAGGGGTTACCAGCCAAACACAGCCGCCACAGAGCCGTAGAGTCACATGGTTATCAGGAATTAAAAGAAGGCCAAGAGGTAGGAAACAGACCAGAGTCATAAGGTTGAAATCTAAGAAAAAGAAACACAGTCCTTGCTTAGACTTCAGGCTAGAAGCCGAACGAGGTGTTTTCCCACGGAGGAGCAAACAGAGAAGAAAAGGCAGAAGAAGAGTGTAGAGAAGACGGACCCAGATATAGGCTGGATTGCACATCAGTTTGTGGTTTCATAGCTCATTGAACAAACCCGACCCCAGTGGGCTGATGGATGGTTCCATTTCCGCCTAGACGGAGTTCACTGGTGGTCTCTCCTTGGCCCCAAACTTACCAACATGCGTGTACCCGCAGCGGAGTGGATGCAAATGCAGGAAGCCGGCCTGTCACACAGCCGGGAGGGAGAATGACATCCCACATGCTTCCGAGACCCCCCTCGTCTCTCTCCCCCTAAGGAAAAACAAGAGCTGATCACAGCCACACGTGGGTTGGTGGCAAAGCCAGCCCAGGGGCCAAGTTTGCCACCTCCCTGTGCTTGTGTGGACCGTGTTGGGGTTCCCATGATCCTGGCGGGCACGGGCCATGGGTGATTCTCAATTCTAGCAGGAGAGAGCATAACAGATGAATGTCACGGCTCGTATTTCAGGTTCAGAAAAATCGATTGCCTAAGTACAGGATGTGGGAGGCTGGCTCGCAGCCGGTCTTGTGTAAAAGATCTGGGACGGCGGCGGTGTTGACCACGAGATCGATAGAAGCCTGCAGTGAGATGCTGCCGCTAAACAGGGGGGTTCCTGGCCTCTGACGCGGACCGCTGGTTAGAGGCAGCGCGCCCGGAGCCTGGGGAGGGACAGCCTCACTTTCGGCCACGCTCGCCGGCCACTCTCCGAAATTTGCTTAGTTCTTGGTGTCACAGATGAAAAAGCATGACAAGGTTCGAAGACTATTGAGGGGAGAATGGCCAAGCTGGTGGAGGGGCTGGGGAGCCTACCAAAGACCTCATTGAAAGAGGAAGATCTTTAACGGGAAAAGGGCGAGGAAAAGGGACCTGAGTGAGGTCTTCCATTGGCAAGGGGGTTGTCAGGGGGTAGAAGAAAGACTTGTTCAGGGGGACTCCCGAGGGCAGAACTGGGACTCAGAGAAGCATGGGGGCGGGTTGTGGTTTACCAACCGTGTCCCACGGAATGCTAGGAGGTCAACAGGTGTTCCGGAAAAGAAAGGTCAGAGGGATATCCGAGTAGAGAATATATATATACACACACACACACACACACACACACACACTAGACTAGACTCGCACCCTCTTGCAGATTCAAAGTGCATATTAGCATTTATAGCATATGAGCATTATGATACATATATTATTAGGTACATCACATGGGACAAAGTCCTGAAGTTTTTTTTGCCCAAACCCCCAGAAAAAAAGAGCCTGGGGCAGAGGGCTTCTGCACTCTTGCTTTATTAGGAAGTGCAATCCCGGTGAGCAGAGAAGAGCCTAGAGGAGGGGGTGTAAGTGAGCTGGCTGTAGCTAAGTGCCGCTGATTGCTGCCTCCCAAGGGACGGTCCCCCGCGAAGCCATATCAAACCGTATCGCAGGGGACAAGGGGGCAGACATTATCCCTCAGGTGCTGTCTTCAAGTGACCGAAGATTTGCTCCACTGAAGTTACCTCTCCTCCTCGTCTGGGTCGGGCACTCATGGGCCCTAGGTGTGGTCCCGGGGTGGTGACATCAACAGGGATGCTCCCCCGGGGTGAGGGGCAGAAAGCAGCAGCAGGAACAGGGCGTCCCTGGGTGGCACGGGCTGGTGGCCGCGCAGAGCTGGTTGCTGCTTGAGGCTGGAACACAGGTGAGGCAGACGGGATCAGATGGATCGGATTCAGGGTGTAAGGTCCATGCAGTGGAATGTAAATCTGTTTCCCTCTCTTGCCTATGATGCAGGTCTCTCTGTCAGAGGCCAACGGTGCTTTCTTGCGAAGACTTCAGGAGAGATCCTGTGCATGAACAAGCATTGGTGCGGAGGGGTATATGGTGTGCGGATAACCCGCGTGCCTGTATTTTCACACGATGGGAGCACACTCTATCACCTGGCCCTTTTCTACATACCAGTGTATCTTGGAGATCCTTCCTTACCAGTCCACTCATGCATTTGAAGAGCTGCAGCTCTTCCTTCTGCTGTTATTCCAGAATTTACCTAACTAGCATCCTATTCCTGGGCATTTAGGATGTTTCTAATCTCTTGCTACCAAGATCAATCTGGCCGTGGAGATCCTTGCACACAAGTCAGATTCTGTAACCCTGGGAGTTCGGCTGGAAGGCTCACGACCTGGCAGTGGAATACAGTGGGGTAAAAGGGGATATTCACTTGTGGCCTTGATACGTGTTGCCAAATCGCCTCCCGGGGAAACTGTGTGTTTCTCTCTCAGCAGTGATTCGGGAGGGCGCCCGTTTCTCTTCATCCCTGACCACACGGGGCGTTACCACATCTGTGACCTTTGCCAGCATGACAGGTGGGAAATGGCATTGCAGTGGGGTTTTTGACCCGTCCCATTTTACGTGGTGAGATTGAGGTTCTTTTCACACATTTAAGAGTCATTTACATCTCAGTTTCTGTGAACCGACTTAATGTTTTGTCCATTTTTCTTGATTTAAAATTGTTAACATGAAATGTTTCCAATATACAAAAAGATATATATATATATATTCAGTATATATATTTACATCTATTTATTTGTGTGTATATATATATTAGAGTGAGGCATAAAAATAATAACTATCTAACAGTTATTAAATAACTAAAAATAAATAACTATCAATAACTTTGAATACAATACCTGTATTCCTTTTCCTTACCTAGAGTAACCATATTTGGAATTTCATTTGTATATACATATGTACATATGCATGTGTGGACGTGTGTGTACACGAGAGAGAGTTTATGTCCTTAAATATTACATTGCTATGTATGTTTGGGGCTTTATATGAATGGTATTAACTATATATACATTTCTGTAACTGACATTATTTTACTCAACGTTTTGGAAGTCCTAGTATTGTTTTCGAATAGCTGTAGTTTATTAATTTGCACTGCCATAAAACATCTTATTGCACGAATAGACCACAATCTATCCTTTCTCCTGTTGACAGCTTTGTAGGTCACCCCCCAATTTTTGTCATTACAGCGTTGCTGGGAACATTCTAGTACATATCTCCTGGTATGCGGGGGCAAAAATTTCCAGACTAGGGTGCATACCCAGGGTGGGAACTGCTGGGTCATAGGATATACGTGCTTTTAGGGTACAAAAAAAGTATAATTTTGCCCCTTTAAAAATGGTTTGCTGGTCTTATTATTGATGGTAGGGGCTCTTGAAGTGTGGAAGAAATGAACACTGTGATGAGAGCATGTTAGTAAGTGCTCGGAGAAGTCCTGCAGTTCAAGAAGCCTGTTTAAGCAAGTGTTTCCTGCTAAGCTGGCGTGCCCTAGTAAACGAGAGGCTGACATCAGGGCAAATGTCAGCAGTAGGACAAGGGTCCCTTGTCCTGTGCCCAGGAGGCAAGCTTGTAGGGGGAGACCCTCATGAGAAGTCTTCCTGGGCTGCCCCTTACCTGACAGCTTAAGAGAACCATCTTTGTGTGAGCGCATCCCATCCCTCATCTCCATTCCCATCACCTGGAAGGAAAGAAGGCTCAGAGCCGAGAACTTTTTCAAAGGAAGACAAAGTGCCAGCTTCTCCCAAAGCCCATCCTTGCTCCGTTACGTGATGTACTGCTGGACTTGTTTAGAATCAATGCCTGAACCCCAGCTCCTCACGATGCTGGACACTGGCTTTGTCCCTCACCCCTCTGGCCACCACCATCGGTCCCTGTCAGACCTCTGCTGGTCTGGTTATTTGGACACTTGCGCCCAGGCTCTCTCAGGACCTGGGGTGGCAGGTCTGTGCCTCTCCCCTCTGGGCTCCAGGCACTCGGTCCACGGTGAATGACCAGGTCAGGGGTGGTAATAACTGTGATCAGGGGCTCACCACCGGCGGGCTCCGTGCCAAAGACTCAACGAGGGTCACCCCGTGGAGGTGCTATTGCCATCGTTCCATTTTGCAAGTGAGGAAACTGAGGCTGGCGGGAGTTCGGTCACTGTTCTCAGGCCACGTGGCCACTGAGTGGTGGAGGCAGGATTTGGATTCTAGAGCCGGGGTTCACAGGCGCCTCATGCTGCGCACTGGTTAGACGGATGAGCCGGGAGGCCCCTGTTTAGCAGATGCCACACGAAGAGGAACGGCTGCACGGTGATGATCACAGGAGCCCTGGAAGCTTTATTTGGGCACAGCAGGGGGGCCGTGGGAACAGGCAGCCGTGGGGTGGGGAGGACCCCAGGCCTGGTCTTTTGCCCCTTCCCTAGTCCTGTGCTGCCAGCCGGGGTCACAGTCACAGCCCAAGGGCACCCGAGGCTCAGGCAAGGGACCTGGTTGATAGCATTGGCGGTTGCTCTGGGTAAGCTGCAAGCAAACAGCTGTGACTCCCTTCCCCGAGGCTCTCCCGCCTCTGCGTCACATTACCTGTGTCAACACTTTTATTTTTAAAGCGGCACAGCCAAGGTGGGGGCCGGGGTGGGCAATGGGGAGGTGGGGGGAGCCAGGCCCTTATCAGCGCTGGGTCCTTGCATATGTAACACCGTCATATAATTAACAGTGAAGATCATTTACATTGTCGCTTAGCTAATTTTCATAATGTTTTCTTTATTATCAGAGGAAGAAATTAACCCAAGAATTTATTTACATAGCAGCCTCAAACAGTAACAGCTTGCTAATTGCCTGTTAGGTGATTAATAAGCTTACAGCAGATGCTAATGCGTCGTGGGCTCCCCGTTTCAAAGGTGCTCTTGCCGCACGCTTGTGTTTTTGGCAGCTTAATTAGTGCAATAATTATGTACTTGTTGCTCCTTCTTTCGAGCAAATACTGTCAAATGCTTAAAAGATTAAAGTGAATTATATCCTGAGAACTCACAGCGCTGAGGATGCCCGTTCTTGCTAACTTCTCCGCCAGTTCAAAAATAGAATACAGGAGAGAGGGGGTCTAATCCATCAGCAGGGAGCCGTGATGAATCTGAGTGCTGGCTCTGCCCCTCACCCACAGAGACACCTTGAACCCTGCCTTGGCTTCCCGTCTATGAAAGGAGTGGGGACATGTCACTGGCATGGGAAAGGGGGGAGGGGACATTTCAGCACCACAGGGACTCAGGTGACACAGCAACTAAATACCTGATTTGAACAAACCAATGGTAAGAAGACATCTTTGAGCTAATCAGAGACATGAGACCCTGCACTGGGTGGTAGGGGACCTCCGGAAGTCATTGTTGATTTTGTGAGGGGTGATAACAGAATGATGGTTATGCTAAAGAAAAATATTCTTGTCCCTTAGGTGCACCTGCTCACGTGTTGGGGGCAGGCGTGATAGGATTCGGAGGCTCTGCTTTCAAGTCCTTCAGCCCCCTCCTAAAAACAGGGGGTGTGTAGATTAAATACGATTGCAAAATGTGGATCAACACTGAAGCTGGGTGGCGGGTACCTTGAGGCTCAATATAACCATTTTCTCCACTTCTCTGTATGTTCGAAAACATGCATAGCAGAAAAGTTAGAACATTGAAAGGAGGGGATGGAAATGCTATGTAGACATGGGCTTGAGAATCCAGCTCCCGTGTCCTTCCTGTTGCCCCACGCTGGCCCTGTGAAAGTGAGGCGGGCAGAGCCAGCATGGCACAGACCACCGAATCAGAAGCAGGAAGACCTTGGCCATGTGGCCTCCAGCCTAGGAGACTTTAGGAACTTGGGAGGAGGCAGACCGAGCCAGACAATGAGGGGTTGCTGGGACAGGGGAACCTGGAAAAGTCCCAGGAAAATCAGAATGAGTTGGTCACTCTTCAAGTTTGGCTCTAGACGATGCCCCAGGACCCTTGCGTGGGTCCTCTCCTGCCTGCCCAGCTCTGGCTGAGGGAGCCACAAGTACAGAACCCCTGGCTCAGGGGCCCTATAGTTCCCTCCTCCCTGGAATTTGACACTCCAGTGGAGGGCCTGGGAAAATCATCAATGATAGTCCCTTTGAAGGCAGAGCCTGGGACAAGGAGCCCACCAGTCCCAGTTGCTGAGGCCTTCAGGGCGGTCCTGGGTGTGACCTTCCCGAGGTCACAGGCCTCCTCCTGTCCTAGGTTCCTGTGTGTTCTTTAGCTATGCCAGACATCCCCAACAAGTCCAGTTTCTGCCTTTCTCGTCTCCCTGTGTTGTTTGAATTCTTCTATATACCCCGGTATTATACAGGTGTCTCTTAAATTTGGCATTTCCCGGGGTTGCCTGTTTTCATTCATTTGCCTGACTTTTTGGTGATTGCTGATCTGTGGTTTCAAAGGGCAGAGACCAGGTCTGTTTTTGGTTACCACCCATAATCAGAACTCAGCACAGTGCCTGGCACATAAGAATCATAACTAACTTAGTTTATTTTTATTTTTATTTTTAAAGCACTTCCCATGTGCCAGTAGCTCAGGAAAGGGAGGCCGAATGCATGCTTAAATTAGCCAGAAGAGGTTTCTATTGCTGGTAACCAAATGGACCTGAGTAATGACTGCCTGTCTTCAGAGGAGCCTCTCACATTAGAGTTAATGAGCGAAAAGCAGAGGAGAGGGCATTGCCTAATACCCCTGGATCCAGCCACGCCTGAAACCAACAATCCTTGGGCTTCTCAGTTATATAGTCCAATAAATCCCCCTGTCTGCATAAATGATATTTTGGGGTGAGGTTTTCCAACACATAATGGAAAGCTTCCCATTTGATACAAAACGTTCCAGGAATTTTGAGGTGGGTCATCCTTTCTGGGTCAAGGGAGCCTCACAGACAGAAAAGTGAAAGAGGAGATCATTCTAAGCGTCGAGTCAGAGAGTAGAGGATATAAGCAGAGGTGTGCTGGTGAGAAAGAGCAAGGTACAGACAGAGGCCATGGCAGAGACCAGCAGGCTTGGCCCTCAGTAGCCAGTGAGAAGCTTCCAGATACTGAGCCTGCTAGGAAGGGGGGCATCCTGCCAACCCGCTGGGAAAGCACTTTGTCTTCCACAGTCCCCTTTCCCAGAAGAGGTCACCCCCGATGCCCGAGGTTCCCAGAGACTGCTGGCCCCTCGGATTCCGACTTCCTGCCCAGACAGGGCAGCTGGGATGAGGTCATGGCTGGGGAGAGTCTTTTCTTCTCTTGCTAAGCTTCTTCTCTCAGTAGCAATTGCTGTCTTGCTTAATCTCAGAGTTATCTGATTGTCACAGACGAGTTTTCCACATTAGGCAGCGAGCCAACAAGTTACTTAACCTATAATTGCCCTTTAATGAAGCCCATCTTCAAAACTGAATTGTCAAAGGGAAACTTGTAAACACACAGCGAGGTCCGAGACCAAGCTGGCCCCAGACGTCGCAGCCAGGCCCTTGACTCCTCTCTGGCGTCAGCCACATTTGTCTGAGTTACTGGGGCTTTATCGCCAGCTGCCACCCAGAGCAGAGAGGAGTCTTGTGCTCACAACAGTTGCCAGAAGCAGGCCAAGCCTTTCACAAGCCAGCTTGAGGAGGTTTGCTTTGGGTGCACATGTTCCCCTTTGCCAAGTGCCCCCCCCGCCACCCCCAGCGATGCTTTATAGATATGAGAGTAATGGCCAATGTCAAGACCTGAACTTTGCACCCCTAAGCAGGTGAAACCGCCTGATGGTGGAAATGTGGCTGGTGAACGGTCCACGCTGTAGAAAGAGTCAGTGAGGAAGTCTGACATCAAAGAAGAGCTCTCACTATAGCAGCATCTGGGCTGGGCCTACACTGTGTGTGGTCAGGTGTCTGACTTCTGGGAACTTCCAGTGGCATCTTCGAAAGTCAAACACACTAAGCCACTTCGTAGCTCTCTCCTGTTCATCCAGGCCAAACCAGGACAAGGGAAGGAGTATTTACAGAACACATACTATGTGTCAGGTGTTACGTCAGGCAGTTGACCTATTTTATCTCAGGCTAGGTCATATTCGTCTTATTCTGTAGATGAAGAATGGGAGGCCCAGAGAGGTTAAGAAGCTTGCCCGAGGTCACACAGCGTGTGGGTGTGGAAGGCAGGATTTGAAGTCAGGTTTGTTTCCTATCAAGGCCTGTCAGTGCTCCTTCGACTCCTTGGGGGCTCCCTTCTCAGAGTAATGCTGGCCTAAAGCCAATGAGGGGTGCAGATAAGCAGGGCTGTGGATTCAAGAATTAAACACGATGCTGTCTGGGATTTGCTCGGAAATCGCACAGAAGTATGGCGGGGGAGTAGGTAGGAGGACAGAGGACAAGACTCACTGTAGGATGACAGCTGTCGAAGCTGGGCCATGAATATTATCACAATACAGTTTCATCTAACTTGGTCATATTTGAAACTTTTCATTATGAATAAATTTACAAGATACAGCACTTTCTCCAGAAGTTAGTGTCCCTTCCCGGCACCCTCATCACACCCCATGCGTGTGTCTGTCACTGCCCTACACCCACCGCGTCCCATTAGAGTTAACTTCTAAATTATCCATGTTCCTCCAAGACCTTGAACTCCACTGGGATAAGGGTGGCGACAATCCTGTTCGCCTGATAAAGTCACGCAGAACGAACCAGCACAAGGGGAGTCTGGTGCACGGTAGGCATTCAAGTCAATAGGTTTGTTGAGTGAATGCGAAATCCAAAGAGCCGGACCTGGAAGGCCAGCTGTGTTCAGATTAGCAGAAGGGTCACGGGCAGGGCGCGCTAGGCGGGATACGGGCTTGAGCGCAGGCCCGGGGAACAGGCAGAGGTGAGGGACGGGGCGCTCTGGCCGCAGCCCGGGATCACTCACCGTGCATGCGAGCTGGCGTGTCCACGTTAATGACTTACATCTCACAGACACAGCCCTGACAACGTATTCTTTTTCTTATCACCAAGGCAGGGTCATTCCCCCGCCGTGGCTGTGAGAGTGCGTCTCTGGATTTCAGTCTCAGGTCATTAATTGAAGACACTTGGCCAGCACGCGCCTGGGGGAAGGCAGGTCCAAATGGAGGCTGGTGCATTTTTGAGGCCTCGAAGGAGACAAAAGAAATCAATTCAGGGGACAGGGAAAGAATGCCTCCTTCCCCAGACCACCCTGAGACCTGGTGTTGCACGAAAATGGGACTGGAAAGGCAAAGACTGGAGCCTGGGTGCTTTGGGATCAGGTCACCCTAGCAGGGCCGGGGCTGCGTCCCGAGGCTCCGCCGGCCGCGTGGCGTCTGGTCTTGCGCCAGCCTTCCTGATGACAAACACACTGCGTGACGCTGGCTGGAGGTTGAGGCCTGAATGAGGCCTTCAAGAATTAGGATACCCGCAAAGGACTTTCTCACACAGACGACAATGATGGCAACGGAACTGTATGTGGCTTTTATAGTTTACCAGAACCTTCCACATCCTGGAGTCCAGCTCACCTTCCCAGCATCTCCAGGATGGAGAGAGAGAGATAGAGAGAGGGGGTCAGAACCTGCGCTTGGAGGAGGGATGCCAGGTGCCTAGCATGGCACAGCGGGGAGGTGCTGGCCCAAACACTGCCCTCCAATTTGGCCAGGGACTCTGTCCTTGGACCAGGGGAGGGCACAGGTCTCGACCCCCCACAGTTCCATGGCCTGCCTGGCACAGGCCATTGTGGACACTCAAAGGAAGTTCAGAGAATCTCCGTGTGGCCCCGTGGCCTCCTAGAAATATTGATGGCTCCCTTCATCTCCTGGAACTATCAATGATTTTTGCCTTCTGGGCCTATCTCTACCCCAATTCTTCAAGTTATTTTGTGTCTCTGGAATATTCATCGGCCCGGGAGGACTGGACCACGAGATGGCTCTTCGGAGAGGCAAAATGAACATAAATGTGTCTGGTATAGTAATGCCTTTTGTCACGGTGCTTTGGGTTTCTCCAAGGGCTTCCACTCACATTTGTTGTCTGGTTTGAGAGGAGCAGCAACCCCGAGAGCTGCCAAGGATGGAGGTGATTACCTTCTTCCTTAAAGCAGGGGGAGAGCAAGGTGCAAACCCTCCTGCGTCTTGTCCAGCGTCGGGCTTTCTGACCTTTCCACGTTCTAAAGTTTGAAGAGCTTTACGGCAGTCTTTACCCTTGGCTTTCAAATGAGAGGCTTGGAGAGGCTGGCTGGGAGGAATTCCTACCCCTATTTTTAAGAAATAGATTTATTATAAGGTAGCAATTATTACGAACATTTAAGCACCTTATTCCTTCTTTTGTTCTTTATTCTGGCTTCTGAAAATGTACGCTTAGCATATTTTTCCCCTTTGAGGCCAAATGTCAAACTTGATATCTCCTGAGTTTGCGTGGGTGGAGTGGGGTCCCAGGAGCGATTGAGAAAGCCCCCCCACCCAACGCCTCTTCCTTGGCATCTCCTCAGAATTCCTGTTCAGGCAGAGGGGAGGGTGGTTCAAACAAGGAATTTGATGTACTCCAAGTTCCCAGTTATTCACATCTCTCCTTTTATATCATAGCCAGATGTTAATCTGTTTTCACCACTGTGCTGTGAGGGCCCTGAGTGGAGAGGAAAGGAAAGGATCATATTTTGGGTTTCAGGAGAAAAAAACAAACAAGACTCAGGCAGTCAGGGAACTGAGGCAGGGATGGGGGTGGGTGTAGGAGTCCAGATCTGGGACCTGGCAGGACGTCGCAGCAATCAACCAGGGTGAAGGGAAGAAAGCTTGAATAAAAACAGGGACCAGGGAGGTCAAAAGGAGGGACAGACTCCTGGGCTTTTCAGGATGTGGGGTGTGTGTCAATCTCAACAATGAAGCAAGAGGAGTGAAGGACTAGCTCTCATTCTAGGGTAGACACCCGGGCTGGTGGATTGGTAAGGCCTTGATCAGAACTCAGGAACACGGGAGAAAACGCATCATAGGTGGAGAAAACCAGGATGGTTTAGTTCTGGAAGGACTGAGTCTCAGTTGAAAAGAGGGTCTGGACTACAGACATAAACCTGAGGGCCTCTCTGACCTACCACTTAGCTCACTGGGGACCCTGAAGGACCTGGACCACTTGACTTCATCATTTCCTTATTTCTTTGGCCTTCCACCTAGTGCCTGCAGCAAGGCTCCCCAAGTCTCCACAAAACTCATTCAGTAGCCCCTTGTGAAGCATCTGATGTCACATGGCCCCACGGAAGAGCAAGTGGAGCCAGCAAATACGGTTTCGAGAGTTGGCTCGGCCAGTAACAACAATGGGACACTGGCAGATCACTGTTCCTCTCCTTGCAACATGTTCTCTAGACTTTACTAGGAAAGGGGAGTAAGTGGTAATATAGCTTCTGTTGGACTAACTCTCTTATCTACAACAGCTTTCATGAATGAACAATATAAAACAATAATTTGACAGCATTGGAGACCTGCCCAAACCAGGCAGAAACTGCAGTGGGAATGGCGCTTGAAAGAAGGTAAACCTCACTGGGTGATTCATGTTTAGACGACTTTTCTCCTGAGTGCACCATACCCCTGTTGCATAGCCTGGGCTTGCAGTACCCAAGTAGAAAATCATAGTATTTCTGATCTTGGGTGTCAGCGGTTGGTGTTCTTTTGCCAGAGGAGCTGAAACCAAGGAGAGAAATCCTGAAAAGGAGAAAACCTCTGAGCGGAGAGCCCCCAAGTTGCATGTAAACTACCCTCAGATCCTTGACAGATTCCTTGAATTGTGCATGCACGGGAGTGACATCTAGAAGACGGTGGAAGCATCAACTAGAAAGCTATGAAAGCTGAGCAGAGATTTCAGTTGTGGCCCAGCTGCAGCTGTAGACATGGAAGTTGGACTTGGCATCCCACCAAGTGAGCAGAATAAAAATGTCCCAGACCTAAGGGATGCACCCTAAAACTAAGGTAAACCAAATATTGCATGCCCCAAGAAAGTGCAAAGTCAAGTCTCTACAAGTTCAAAGTGATTATCCAAGAACTTAACTGCCAGGTGGAACAAAAATCAATATTCTTCAGAAGAAGGTAACAGAATCCAGAGCCTCTGCAATGTGTTACCCGCAATGTCTGGTATAAATTAAAGAGACAATCAGAGTATGTTATGAACGCCATTATACTATCAGATTTTACGACCTAGATGAAATGGACAAATTATTTGAAAAGCACAACTTACCAAAATGACACAAAAAGAGACAGAAAATTGAATAGCTTTGTATCTATTAAAGAGATTGACTTTATTTTAAACATCTTTTTTTTTAAAGATTTTATTTATTTATTCGACAGAGATAGAGACAGCCAGTGAGAGAGGGAACACAAGCAGGGGGAGTGGGAGAGGAAGAAGCAGGCTCATAGAGGAAGAGCCTGACGTGGGCCTCGATCCCATAACGCCGGGATCACGCCCTGAGCCGAAGGCAGACGCTTAACCACTGTGCCACCCAGGCACCCCTATTATAAACATCTTTCAACAGAAAAAACTCCACTCACATTATGAGATCGATCATGTCACTCATTAATTTCATTCAACCTTTTAGGAAAAAATAATTCAATCTTACACAATGGATGTCTGCACCTTCCACGTCCATTCAACTTTGTATTGGAGATCTCAGTGCAACAGGATTGAATAAAAATAAATAAAATGTGTTAAAATGTAAACACAAGAAGTAAAGCTGTCTTTATAGACACAAAGATTTTTTAGGTAGAAAATCCTAAGGAATCTACAAAGCAACTCTCAGAAACAGTGAGTGAATTTACCAAGTTTGTAGAATACAAGGTCTACATACAAAAATCAATTGTAGTTCTATATATTAGCAGCAAAATAATTCGAAAATGGAATCTTTAAGTTCTTTTACATTAATACCCCCAAACAGAAAATACTTTGAAATAATTTTAACCAAAGATGAATAGTATTTGCCATAAAAATGACAAAACATTGCTGAAAGACATTTAAAATGATCTTATAAATGATGAGATAGTCCATGTTCATGGAACTCAATATTGTTAATATGTCACTTCTCCCCAAATTTATCTATACATCAAAACAACCCCAGTCAGAAATCTCAACAGAGGCTTCCATAGAAAATGACAAGAAACATGTCATTAAAAATTTATATGGAAAAGCAAAGATGTAGAATTGTCCAAACATTATTGAAAAAGAAAGACACATTTGCAGAACTTACACTACCTGATTGAAGATTTACCTTAAAGCTACATAATCAAGACAGAGTGGTATTGGCAGAAGGAAAGACAGATAAATGGAACAGACTAGGAAGACCAGAAGTCAACCCCCATGTATAGAGAACAGATTTTCAACCATGGTGCCAAAGCAATGGGGCAAAGCAAGTCTTTGCAACAAATATTAAATAACTGGATAAATATATGGCAAAATTGAACTTAGACCCTTAAGCTCTCACACACAAACATTAACTTGAGTTATAGTGTAGTCATAAAGGTAGACGTTAACACTCTACAGTTTTTAGAAAAAAATCTAGAAGAAAGTATTTGTGACTTTGAACTATAGGAATGGCCAATAAGCACAGGAAATTGGGCTCAACATCATCAGCCAGCAGAGACATGCAAATTGAGACCGCAATGAGCTACTATTTATTACTCACACACCAGAATGGCTAAAATTAAAAAGACCCACAACCTGAAACTTGGGTGAGGATAAGGAACAACTGGAACCTTCACACAGTGCTGGTGAGGGTGTAAAATGATACAACCAATTCAATTATAAATTTCTGATAAATTTCTTTCATGATCTGGCAATTCTACTCCCAGGTATTTATCCAAGAGGAGTGAAAACAGATGTCCACACGATGACTTGTACATGGGGCGCCCGGGTGGCTCAGTCAGGTAAGCGTCTGCCTTCAGTTCAGGTCAGGATCTCAGGGTCCGGGGATCGCGTCCTGCATCCGGCTCCCTGCTCAGTGGGGAGCCTGCTTCTCCCTCTACCTGCTGCTCCCCTTGCTTGTGCTCGCTCTTTCTCTCTCTCAAATAAAAAAATAAAATCTTAAAAAACAAGAAAAGGAATGGCCTGTACATGAATGCTCATTATAGCTTTATCCACAGTAGCCAAATCTGGTACCAGAAATGTCTACATGCAGAGGCACTGGGTAAACACATGATGCTATGTTCACAGGCTGGCACTGGACTCTGCCGAAATCGGAATCCATGACCGATGCACACAAGAGAGAGGAACTCCACAGACATAGTGAGTGAAAGAAACAATACACAAAATAGCGAATACGGTATGATTCTAGAACAGGCAACGTTTAGGCTGGTGATAGAAATGAGAAGAGTGGTACCTCTGGGGTGGGTGTAACTGGAAGGGACACAACAGAACTTTCTGGGGCAATGGAAATGTTCCCTATCTTGGATGACATAGTAATATGTTTATCAAAAATTACAGAACCGCTCATTAGAGATAGGTAAATTTCACTGTATGTAAATTTTGCCTCAATGAGAAAAACAAAACAAAATAAAACAACGAAGGGAGTTAAAAAAAAAATCATTAGGACCCTGACATTCCAGAAGCTTCAAGTGCACAGACCTAGGGCTTGGCCACTGGGTCCTATGGCCAATGTTAGTGCTTTTTTTTTTTTCCCTCTGTGTAAGCCAGAGCTGAGGAATGAAAGGCTCAGCTGACTGGGGGCCCTGGGAGCTGGTGGGTCTGGCCTGTCCCCAGCTGCCCCAATGAGTCACTTCAGCTTAAGAAGCATCTATAAATTAATCCTGAAGTCTGTGTGAGCCCATCGGTGTTCCTGCTAGTCTTCTGCGTGTGTATGTGTGTTTTATTTTAAGCCTCTTCCTTCTCCCTCTGCTGCCATGGCCTTGAGAGAAAATCATGATGCCCTGGGGATGATGTGTGACCCCTAATCAAAGGATAAGTTGTCTGGCCAACTTGGGTAGACTGACGAAGAAAATTTCCTGGAGGGTTGAGCCACCAGTCAGATCTAAAAGGACTAAAGCTTTCTTACAGCCCTTGCGTCCAAGGGGTGGGAGGCCAGATGCCCTGGAAAGATACACAAACGGAGTCCCCAAGTGAGTGCCGCCGCTTACACAAATTCAGTTCAGCCCTTGTGGGAAGCCCACTGTCCTCCGTGGACCAGCAGCACCTTAGGGCTCTCCATTGCTCGGAAACCAGACGAACAAGGTGCCTGCGGGACAAGGGAAGAGGGACCCCAAGAAAGAAGGGACAGAGAAGATGGACCAAGACAGAGAAAAGGGAGAGGACTCTTTAAATAAAAAGAAGTGAAGGGGAAGGGAGGAGCAGTCAGGGCACTCAAGAGATTGGCAACAATTTCTTCCCGTTGTAGAGGGTCCGGTGCTTTTCAAAATGCCCACAGCTTTTCAGTAGGAGGTGGGCTGGCCAGGAATTGGGAGCCCCATTTTATCGATGGGAAAACTGACCCCGGAGAGCTGAGGGCCTTTGCTCCAGTTCAGCCCGCTAGGAAAGGGGCAGAGCAGACTGGGCAGATTTGGGGACCTTCAGCCCTCTGGCAACTGGGGCTGCAGTTTCCTGTCCTGGGCACACTTTTACCCCTCTGGCCTCACACCAGCACCCCCTCGCCACAGCCTAGAAGCCAGTGGGAAGGGCTGGCTGCTCTTGGCAGGACATCATTATGTGCAAGGTGAGGGAACTTAGCTCCCAGCCGCAGGCCTTTTTAGGAAATGTAGCTCTGCATGAAACACTTGGCTTTGATGGGAAGGAAAGAACTGGGTCTACTAATTAAAGGTCATTTAGAATTTTTTTTTAGCTTTAAAAACAGAGTAGATATGTTTAATTCGGGCTGACCACAGTCACTGGGCATTTCCGTGAAGCTCGGGGACGTGAGCTGAGCCTCCTTGACTCTGGGAGATCATTGGATTTTTTTTCCCTCCCTCTCTGGTTTTGTTTTGATTTTGTTGTTGTTGTTGTTGTTTTAAAAATACACACCCTCTGGAGTTGAGTGCTTTGACTTCTTTGATGCAAGGGAAGCCAGCCATGGATTTCTAAAGTTAGACAGAAAGGAGTTGGCATTGGCAGGAACTAAACCACGAGGCTCAGAAACCTCTGTCGCCGGCCCCGGTCCACGGCCTGTGCGGTCTGCACGGTGTTATTATGTTCTCCCGGGAAAACTAGAGACCCAGAGACCTCTGCTTACACCACCACTGGCTCGCTGCCCCCGGACTGGGCGGCCGGCAGGGGCTGGGTGCCAAGCAGGAGTTGTGATCATTCCTGCTCAGCCAGGGGGACGGGAGGGCTCACTGTGCAAGGAAATCCCAGGAGAAGGACAGGGCGACCCCAGTGTGCACCCCCACTTGTGTTCCTTAAAGAGGAGCTGCCGCCCCTTCCGAAGCCACGCTGTCAAGACACCCCGGGGTTTTAGTCCACCCAGCTGCCCTCGCTGGCCTCTCCCGATCGTAGAAGCCTTCCTTCCTTCCTAGAGGGAGCTCTTTCCATGAGGCTTGGCAGGGGCTGACCCTGCTTTTTCCCCTGACCTCAGGACCCCGGCGTGACCCATCAGAACACCCCTTCTTACCTAATCGTGATCATGGCTCCATCACAGGCATAGGGCCCAAGTCAGGCCAATCAGAAGCCTTCCTTCCATCGGCTCTTGCGAAGCTGCCAGGGGCTTCCAGTATCCTATCTTTTCCTGTGAGGTGGAGAAAGCAGGTCTGAGAGATGAAGAGAGAGAGTGTGCGTGAGGGTTAAGCCCCAATACCATCACTGGAATTTCTGGATGCAGCCGTGCCTGAAGGGAAATTACTTCTAGGAGCCAAAAGACTCTCCCCACCTTTTTTTTCACTAGAACTACTTTGGATTTTATTCCTGTCACCTGCAACTGAAAGAGAACCAAGTACTATGTGTCTTTCTTGTCTTTGCAATCCCTAGCAGGGGCAGGCTTGGTAAATGAATGTCGGAACCTCCTTAGAGCAGAGGGGGATGGAGTTCGGGGTAAGGGAGGGAAGTAAGTTGCCAAGCCCCTACCAAGCCTCATGTCCCAGGCACTGTACAGAGATTATTTCAGCAGACTGTTTCCTCACAACCTTGATGTACTAGGGCTGCTATCTCCACTTGGATGATGGGTAAAGTGAGGAAGAAAGGGCCTCGGTGAAAAGCCAGAGCTTTGGAAACAGGACAGAGTGTGAACCTTCTAGCCGGGCGCTTCTCTGAGACATCAGAAGTGGGACCATCTCCTTGCCTCCTCTGGAGGGAGAGAATGGACAAGTAAGTTCCCGCAGGCGACCCCTGTTTCCAGGCC
Organism: Ailuropoda melanoleuca; assembly: GCF_002007445.2. Lineage (NCBI taxonomy): Eukaryota > Metazoa > Chordata > Mammalia > Carnivora > Ursidae > Ailuropoda > Ailuropoda melanoleuca. Next base: position 37,873,159 of record NC_048222.1, read on the forward strand.
CCTGGTCCTCTCGGGGAGCCCACGTCAGAGCTGTGGGGTTCGTTTGCTCCAGGCCCTTGGGTGTTGGGAGGGTATGTATTGCCAGATGCCCAACACTGCAAAAATGGAAGTAGACTTCTCAGACCCCCAGATTTCCCTGACAGCCTCTCTCATGACCTCATGCCTCTCTCTGCACTTGACCCAACCCACACTACAGTCACCAAGTTAACCCCAAATTTCAATTGCTCAGTGGATCTAGGGTAGGGTCCAAGTGAATTTGGGTGGGGGTGGAGGCATGGATTCCTGAGTCGGGAGGTTTTGTGGTACCATGAAGGCTACACAGAAAGGTGACAGAACATGACAGTGGAGATCTTGAACATGGACATGGGCTCTGTATTTGCATTTTCACCAGGACAGAAATGACCTAGAGTGACAGAATAGGAAGGGACCTCAAAAATCATCTAGTTCAGGAAGGGCAAGTATCTGTTTTGCCTGCTGACATGTCCTAACCCTTGTTCTGACCTTGAGAGAGCCAGGGCTAATAGGTCATAGCCTTCTCTCCTACCAAGCCCAGATATCCCTTCGGATCCTTCCCACACAGCATCGCAGGCAACCCCACCAATCAATGGAAGACGTCTCACAAATAAAAGTTACTTGCCCTCAGACCGAGATCAAGACCTTCATTTTTGCCGTGGTGAAATGAAGTTGTGACATGAAAGGACTTGTCCAAGGTCACAAAGCCCAGCTGGAAGTTGAAACCAAATCTTTTGATTGGGTAAAACCCATCATTCTTTGTTCTCACCGCTGACTCAGTACCATTAATAGATGGTAAGAGGCCAAGCCAATTCAAACTACACATATACTTAACTGGAAAATAAATCAACCAATTGATGGGGCTTGGTGTTGTGGAAAGAACATTCAGCAGGAATTTTATTTCTGGTCTGGCCATAAACTAGCTGTGTGACCTTGGGCAAGTCAATTCAACTCTCTGGGCCTCAGTTTCCTCAATTGTAAATTGTGGGCACAGGGTGATCTTTAAACCCCCTAATATACTTTCAAGTACTAATAATCCTTTAATTCATGGGCCCAGCACTGTACCAGGAAGTTTTTAGGTTATGGAGAAACAGAAGAAACAACTACACAATACAAGAAGCAGTACAACATCGTGCAAAGTTTTTGATTCGTGTCATTAAGGGCCAAGAGGCGTGGGACCTCCTGCGGCCCTCGGAGGGATCAGAGAAGGGGGCGTCCCCCTCAAGGGGAGAATTCAAACTGCTCTGGAAGGATGGACAGATAGATGGGGGAAACGGCACTGCAGGAAATAAGAGGAAAATAAAAGAAAGCAAGGAGGAGAGAAAAGCAGGGCATGTTGAGGAAGAAACCAGCCTGGCTGGAGTGGAAGATGGAGGGAAGTCCAAGGAAAGCACTAGCGAATCAGAGAAGAGAGGAGAACCCAAGGCCAGTGTTGCAGAAAACGTTGGGGTGGGGTCCTGGTCCCACAGAGTGGCATGGGGTCATCTCTTGCCCCACTGAGTAAGACCCTTTCGTGCAAGTGTCAGAAATTCAACTCAGGGGCGCCTGGGTGGCACAGCGGTTAAGCGTCTGCCTTCAGCTCGGGGCGTGATCCCGGCGTTGTGGGATCGAGCCCCCGCATCAGGCTCCTCTGCTGTGAGCCTGCTTCTTCCTCTCCCACTCCCCCTGCTTGTGTTCCCTCTCTCGCTGGCTGTCTCTATCTCTGTCAAATAAATAAATAAANAAAAAAAATTTTAAAAAAAAAAAAAAAAAAAAAAGAAATTCAACTCAACCTGACTTAACCGAGACAGCGCATGTATCAACTCACACAACCGAAAAAGCCCAGGTGTAGACTTCAACCGTAACTGGATCCAGGGGCTCAGAAAATCTCATGGGGAATTTGCTTTTCTGCATTTTTACTTCCTTCTGTGTGGGCCTAATTCCCAGGCAGCCTTTTCCCAACTGGGGGCAAATGGTGCCCAGCAGCTCCCGATTTCCACGTTGCCACTTACCAAGACCAGTGGAAAAAGAGAGTTCCTGTTTCCGCTCCAGTACCGGGCCTGGTGCTCATTGGCCTGGATTTGATGACGTTTCCCATGGCTGAGCCAATCACCAGCCAGGGGCTGGATGAAATGCTCTGATTGGCCAGGCCTGGGTCAAGTGCCCATCTCTAGGGCGCTGGAGCGGGTTAGGCCTTGGAAGCCGGGAATGAGACAGAAAATCTCAGTGCTGGTATCAACAGAAGGGATGCATGGATCCTGGACAGGCAAACCCAACAGACGTCCAGTACCGAGAGTATTTCCTACATATTTGTGGACAGATAGGGGACGTCTTGAAGACAAAGAGAGACCTAGCAGTGGTTCCCCGCTCTGCGTGGGGAGTTCTTGTGCTCAGATGTGAACCTGGAGAGTTCTGAGAGGCAGAGGTGGGGTGGATGGTGATGGCGAGCTTCTGGACAGGTCCCATCTTTCTTAAATTAATACTCCTTGGATAGACTCCGCAGCGGGGCAGGAATTTGTTAAATTACATAAACATTATTGTGACCCATAAAATTCAATGAATCTCGGCCTGTTTACCCGCGGCTGGCTTTAATGTTTGCACAGTGTAATTTAATGTGTCAATTTGCTCTCAAATAAAAAACATCTGGTCCTCTGACATGGCAAAGAAACTGAAGAGCTGATGTTCACCACCAGCTAAAAGCCCCAGTCAGAGATGATGTTTAGGGGAAAGGAGAGGCCAGGGACTCAGCAAAGGAAGCCAGCATTGTTCGGACCCATTGCTGGCCTGGTGACAAGCCTCTGTTTGTGAGTCTGTAAGATCAGTAAATTTTATCCTAATTAGAATTAAGAAAAGCCGAGAAGAGCTCATACCATCTTTAACTGGCACCCATTGTGCAATTAAATTTCCTGTGGCTGTCCCTGCCAATATTGACATTCATACTATTGGAGTTTTAGCAATCTTATTATTTTGTAATTGAGAAGAGCAGAAAGAAAATTACACTTCTCTCTGCAGAAGATTTCAGCTAATGTACCGCTTTCTATAGTAGACAGCCTGGCCAAGCCCTCTCCCTCCGGATTCCCTAGGAGTTGGTGGAGCTTGGGAGAGGGGGAGGTGCGATTCTCCGAGTGTGTGCTTTTCCAGTGAGATCATGCATCTTGCTTTGGTCTCCACTAAATAACGATAGGGCTCATTCCTGCAGACAGAGGCAGGACTCGGCAGGCAGGTTCTGAGCCAGAGGGGCTGACCTACATAGAACAGGACAGGGGAAGCTGAGTTCTCCTGTGAGACAGGTGGGGGCTTAAAAGGCTTTCAGGGGCCGCCTCGTGCCTCGCGGGGCCCCTGGGGGGCTGTTCATTGATCCTGACTGCGGGAGAAGGGGGGGGTCCCAGCTGCAACTGGGCGGGCAGAGGTTGCCCCAAGGGGCCGCTGTGCTGGGATGCACCGTCCATTTCATTTTGCAGTGCCCTCTTCCTCTCCTCGCACCCAAGCCCGGGCCAGGCTGAAGGCAACTGGAGAGGGATGGTTTCCACTCCCTTGTTTCTCACCCCAGTAAATGCTCGAGACGTCCTGATGAAAAAGAGGCCGGCCTGAAGCCCGGGCAACCACCCCGCTGGAAGGAGCCGAGCCTGCTTTCCTGGCCGAGCAATGACGGGGTCAGAGCAAGTTCAGGCTTTGCTTTAATTGAGTAGAAGATAGTTCTTCCTTAAGGGAGCCCTGAAATAATGCTTCGGCCGAGTAGAATGACTTCCCATATTGTCAGAAGGGATTAGGCGGGCTGGTTTGTAAATAGCGATCCTTCTTCCCCCTCTAAGACAAACAGATCATATTTTCTTCAGGTCACCAGGGACTGGGCTTGCTCTAATCACATCCTTGACATTTCACTAGGACTCCAGGAATTCCATGTTTTCCGTTATTGAGCCCTTGGTAATTACCCATTTTCCTAAATGATTGCTATTTTCCAAATCCAGAACATTTGAGGGAAGTGGGAAAAAGAGATATCTGTCCAACAGTGTGGGGCGGAGGGAGACGAGATGGGTGTGGGGAGATGGCGTGGGGGTCCAGAGACGAGGAGGGTCTCTCGAGGTTGAAACGATATTTCTTAATAAGCAGCCGCGGCGACAGGTCTCAGGACCACCGGACAGTTTTTCTAATTTCTTCACTCTTCCATTCATTTGGGCAACAACAATTTTTTGAGGTCCTTGCCAGGTGCCTGAGACTGTACTAGTCAGTAAGTATAGAGTTGGATCCAGTCTGCCCCTGTCTATTCCGAAGAGCCCCCCGTCTCATGGAAGAGACCAGTACGTGGGCCGATAATTACAACAAAAATATCCTGAGAAGTAAATATGTAAATGTCACAGAACCCCAAAGTAAACAGCAAAAAACAAAAACCGAAAACCAACGAAAATCAAAACTTGGTCTGTGTAGGACAAGGAAGGCTTCACAGAGCAGGTGACCCAGGGTCTTGCAGGAAGAGTAGGAGTTGGCCACCAGAATAAAATAAGAACAGAGACATGGCTCCCGAAACACCAGGTGCTATTCTAAGGGCTCTACCTTATTCACTCATTGAATCCGCACAACCTTGTGACACAGATATTTTCCCCCCTATTTGCAGATGGAAGTTAAAGCACAGAGAAGTGTAGAACATTCCAGGCCAAGGGAAAGGGCATACTTGTAAGAAAGTAGGGCATGTTTATAGACAGCAGGGTGGGGCTCCGTTGAGAACTACGGAAAAGTGACCAGCTCGGATCTGTGTTTTTAGAAGGATGACAACACGGCCGGAGAGCCAGAGTGTGAGGAAAAGAGACAATGATGAAAAGGATGCTGGGATCCTCACCGGAACTAAGACTCCCTCCCAACGTTCAACCACCGCATGATCTTATCATCGCCCCACCCCCACCCTGTCCCAGCTCCTAGGGAAGCAGCTGAAACTCGGTGGCATCAAGCTAGAAACATCAAAGCCGGACTCACACCATAACCCTCCCCGCCCTCCTCCATCTCCCCATCTCCATCAAACAGGTGATGGACCAAACCCCAGGAGTGTTGTCTCACTGCACTGAGTAGGGTAACCCCTCCAGCTCCCACCAGGAAGCCCTCCGCACTGGGACGAAAGACCCCAAGGCTGAACCCACACCAGGAGGGACAGGGTGGGAGCCTGTCTGCTGACCCGACATACCACCGCAGCCACAGAGACGAGACGTGTTCTTGCCTTTCAGGTTTGCTTCCGCATTCTTGAATGATCTCCATTTGCATCCCTTCCTATTGAACAATTCTCCCCTTGGCGGGAGGGAAAAAAAAAATCCTGCAGCTTGTGTCCACTCCAAACACAGATGACAAGAAGTCTTGGAAACACAGGCTAAAGAAACACTAAGCAAACTGTTCCCCAAACAAACCTTTCGTACTGACCTTTGTAAGCCAAGAGCTCCACTTTATAACTTGGGAATGCACAAATATTTACAGTTGTAGGGAAGAGAGCCAACGTCTGCTGGAGGGTCCCAGGGCTGGGAGACAGCTGAGCGCTCATCTAACCCAGCATCCCATGCGCTGTGGGGATGCTTTTTGCAGAATCCCCTGGCAGATGGTCACCCGGCTCTCCTTGCAGGCCTCGGGCGATGGGAAGGAAGGCCATCACCCTCTGAGAAAGCGCCTTCCATTGATCCGCTCGTGGCGAAGTTCTGACAGCCAGCCAGCATTGCCTCCCAGTAACTTTGCCCGCCCGTTCTGGATGGCCCTCGAGGCTTGAGTATCTTACTCCCCATGACAGCCTTTTGAAGGCTGGGAGTCAGCCTCCCTCTCTGCCTTCCACTGTCTCTTCTTCCTTGATTCCTTCATTCATTGCTTGGGGGACTTCCCTTGCGGGCCCCTCACCGCTCAGGTCACCTCCCTTCATCACAACCACACATGCTCATTGATGGGTGCCCATCTTCAAATGTGACCCCCCCCAAATCTATCACAGCGGGACAGCTGAGTTTCTTACTATGATCGGAGCCCCACACCACTCATTTCTTATCCCTAAAACTCAGCATAGCTCACCAGGCAGTGGAATCAAGGTAAAAGGGAAGGAATGCAGTTTTCTTGAACTCCTGCCACGCCGGGCAGTGTTCTTGTTCTTTGTAAACACTCGATGCCCAGAACAACCCTAGGAAGTAGGTACTCCTCTCCTTGTTTCGTGTATGCAGGAACTCGGTTTTCTGACACAGAACTGAAAATAAGGAAATAAGCAAAGCAAGTCTTCCAAGAGTCTGAAGCAGATGGGAGAGAACTGGCCAGGGCCTATGAACTCTTCCTTTGCATTCATTTCCACCAGGATGTATTTAGTATCAGCGAAACTTGAATTAAAATCTTTGTAGAAAAAAAAAGAATCTTTGCACAGCCCCCCTCTAGCTGTGGGATCTGGGGCAAGGTAGTTAACTTCTTTAAGCCGCCGGTGACCAACCTGTCCCTATTTGTCCGAGACTGGTTTTCCATGCCAGTTTCCATGTCCCGGGAGACCCTTTAGTTCCAGGCAAAATGATATGGCTGGTCACCTTATGAAGCCAGCTTCCTCATTGTAAGATGAGGAGAAGCAGAATATCCCTTGTACCGTCGCGGAGTTGAGCTGGGATGGTCTGCGCGAAAACCCAGTTGTGTGCCTGGCACGTGCCAGACCCTCAGCTTATGTCTCGTTTAATGGGAAAGCCTGGTGAATTGTGGCGGGTGGGAAACAAGTAGAGGCCTGAGGTGTGGCCATGAGCCGTGGCACTGGAAAACAAGTTTTTAAAAAGCGTGGACATGGCCACTTGGTATAGGGTCTCCTGTTCTCCACAGTGTAAATATTCCGCCATGGTTCAATTAGACATGGTCATTGCTAACCTCGAGTGGGATGCCGGGGATAAAGAGAAACTAAATCTTGCGCATTGGACCGTCGGATAGGCAGAGCAGGGTGGAGCGCCTCATGGGGTAAGTCCGCACAAACTTTGACACGGGCTCTGGTTCCTTAAGGGTTAGCCTTCAGCCGCCCGGCCGGGTTGGCAGCCGCCCAGCTCAATGGAGGGGTGGAGGAAGAGAGTCCTGAAGAGAGGCTCCCAGGAGGGGTGAGTCTGCAGTTCACGCACCGGGTGACTGTGGACAAATCGCGCTCACACTTCCGGTCCTGTCTCCTCATCTGTAAAATGGGGAAGAGAAAGTAGACAAGGTGTTGTCTACCAGAGACGCGGCGGAGTGCAGCGGTCAAGGGCATGAACCCACCACCCACTGGATGAGTGAACTCGGGCAGGCTGGTCCGCCCCTCTGCGCCCCGAGTCCTCAGTATCGTATTCGCTCTTGCCACTGCCCGCTCTCTGACACAGCCATTCAGCACCCCCACCCCCTGCACCCCTGCGCCCCCATCACCAAAGGTTAACGCAGCAGAAGCATTAGGACGTCGCTGCACGTTCCTTTCCCTCCCCACTCGGCTGGCTCTTGTTGAACTTGAGGCAGACTGAAACCTCCTGACCTTTTTTATGTGAGTTGCAGTCAGGCCAGGTCTCCCTCATCCTGTTCTTGTGCAATTGATTTTTGGAAACGGCATTCAAGACGTTAGATTTATTGATGTTAAATTTCATCTGGTTGCTTTTGACCCAGCATTCTCGACTGTCGAGCTCATTTTGAACCTTAATTCTCCCATCCCCTCCAGCGTTGAGTCATCGGCAGATTTGATGCACATGCTTCCCATGTCTTCATATGAACTGTTGGCTTAAAAAGGCTATTTGTATAGATAAAAATAGAGACAGAGATACAGGCTGCCATACAGAGCAAGAGGGGGCCTGGGGTACAAGGCCGAGCAGCAGGGATGTTCTCTTGTGGGAAGCAGGGGCTCATGGCCCTCCAGCAGCATGGAAGCCTTTGCTTTGTGTACCCACTTGCACGCACTCCTTTCTTGCCCCTGGATCCCGGAGTGCTCTCAGTGATGACAAGGGGAGGTCATCCTTCAGCCACCCTAACTGTGGCCCCTCCTAAACTACCAAATCCACAAGGATGGTCTGAGTCCTTGTCTGTCTGCACCTGACGCAGCCCCAAAGCCAAGCCCTGTCCTTCCCCCTTCCCCCTGCCCCTCATTGCTTCTCAAACTGAGGCCACGCCCACGTTGGAACCTTGCCAAATACCTGCTGTTAATCCAAGAAATCTATTCTCACTCCAAGATCATGGACCACAGTGTCTTACTGTGTTTCCTGCTCAGATGTTTCCATTTTAACAGGAGCCCTCACTGTTGGCACAACAAAGGCAGAGCGGGGGTCGATCTGTTATTGGCCCCCTGCGGTTGTGCCGGGCTCTGCGCTCAGTCCAGGGCCCCCCAGGGCATCCTGGATCACGACACAGGGCACACAGCATGGCTCACAGGTGTGACTGCAAGTCGCCATGGAAAGGCTCAGGGCACTCTGCTCAAGGTAGCAGAGAAAAGTGAAAGCAAAATTCTAGACGTACACCCTATCGTGAGTGGTTTAAAGAAAACCCCAACAATTTCTGTTTCTCCAGATAATTTGGCAGCTTTCTGGTATTGTGCTAACTGGGTGGCCACTGGTTGTAGGGCTGTCTGAAACCCCATGCCCACTCCACACCCAGACCTGGCCGTGGGCACCTGGCTGAGCGTCCCAGGCCTGGGACAGCTTGCTGGCTCAATGAGATCAAGCTTTGATATCCTTGGTACCAGAACCGTTTTATTTTTACCCACAGGGTTCCCTTATAGGGAAGAGTTTGTTGCTGTCCCTGATGATGATAAAGAGAAATTTCCCCTTATTGGGTGCCTACGAGGTGCCAGACTTTGTGCCCGAGCCTCTGAACAAACCGTAGGTTATCTTTTCAACAAAGTTAGGAAGCCGGGTTTTATTAGTCCCATCTTACGGAAGAGTAAACTGAGGCCCACAGAGATCAAATAAATTGCCTGGGGCCACAAGAAATAGCGGAATTAGAATTTGAACCCTGGTCCCTCGATTCTAAGGTCCACTGTAACCATGGCTTCATTTCTGTAGCTTTTAGAGAACTCACACTGTTATTCTCTTTTGACCCAAGAAGTTCTGTGAAAAAGAGAGGAAGCCAAGACAAGACAGCATCCCGCCCATCACTCACCTGAGTGCTATGACCAGGATCAAGGCCATGGGGGATCTCGCAGAGCGTGGGACCCAGTTCTCTGGCTTGTCATAGAGTGAACTCAGTGGGATCCCTACCCCTTGGAGGCAGCCCAGTGATGCCCAGGAGAGGAAAGGCTTCTTTGCCTTTGGGAAAGCAGGGGTAGGGGGTGGTCCTAGATCGGAGGAAAGCTTCAGTGAATGCATAATGCTTAAGCACATATGGGTTCCAGTGTGTTCCAGGCTTTACTGCCTGTATAAACTTGGTCCACTATTTATTTTACCTTCCTAGGCCACCATGTTCCCATTTGTACATGGGGGTAATAATAGTGCTTGGGTGAAATTGGAGAGATGAGTAGTTTCTATAATCCATTAGCACAGTCCAGGAACGTCTTAAGTGCCTAATACACACTTACCATTTTTGGGACCTCCATCACTATAATGACCTACATTTCCATCAGTTGCTCGTCCCCCATGGAGGCATCCTTGTCCCCATTGTACAGACTGGGAAACTGGGTGCCAAAATGACCCAGCCAAGGTGATCCAGAAGGTCCTGGGCAGAGCCAGGCCTGGAGCCCCGACTGCGCAGCATCTCCCTGTCCTCATCTGGCTCAGCTTTGTCTTACCTTGGAGTCCAGATTCACAACTGCAGGGCTTCTCAACTTTACTGTGTCCCAATTGCTGGGGGTCTTGTTCGCCTGCAGGTTCTGAGCCGGGAGGACTGGCCGGGCCTGAGACTCTGCATTTCTAGCAATCCACCAGGTGGCTGCACTTTGCGTAGGAGGGGCTCTTCGCTCCAGCAGATGGGGGCCCTGGAGCAGCCTCAGAGAAACAAACAGCCAGTCCCGGGGGGCCTTGAAGCAGGCTTCTAGTGTCACCCCCCCAGGAAGGGCCTGCAGCCTCACTGTCTCCAAAGCAGAGCCCTGATGGGTGGATGATGCTGGGGAGGTGGGATGTGTGAGCCGCCTCCAGGCAGGGTCTCTGCGCCAGGACTGCCCTCCTGCTTACGCTCTCCTTTTGCTTCCTTCTGGCTGCTTCTGTCAGAGCCTGACAGTTACAGCAAAACAGTCTTGCTTTCCCGCACCGAGCCCGCGCTACACGGCTGGGCTCGAGCACCGGCAGCCTGCGGAGAGGGAGCTGACATTTGTCTTAATTGGAGTTACCCGTGTAAATCCCGCCCGTCCCCTCCCCGCGCCCTTGGCCTTTGATGAGCAAGGGGGCTCTAAACACAGAGAGGCTCCTAATCTCCCAGGGGATACACGGTGTTATTAATGCAGGTGCTGGAAGGAAATGTTCTGTCTCGTCAGCAGGGAAAGTGAACTGGANAGAAAAAAAAAAAAAAAAAACAGTAAAAGAGAAACAGGCCTCAGGGGTGGGAAAGGGAGTGACGCTCCTGGACATCTGTATCCCCCTCCAGGGCTGGCAGCGGCAGGCCCCTCCCGTTCCTCCAGTCTTCCAAAACCAGCCTCTAATCCAGAGGTTTTCAAACTCAGCTGCACAAGTCACCCGGGAGCTATAAAAATTGTTCACGTCTGGCTCCCACCCCCAGAGATCTTTATTTAATTGGCCTGGGTGTGGCCTGTAGACACTGGGTCTTTAAAGCCCCCAAGTGATTCTCAAGTGCAGCCTGCAGAAGGAGTGTTGGTCTCCTCTCAGCTTCTCTGGGAAGCCTCCCCTGATGAGTGCAGACCCATTTATGGGCCCAATGGAAACAGCTCGTCCTCTGAGTAATCGACACAGTTTACAATCCGGCCAGCCCTGCTATATGTGCACAATTACATGGGAGCAGGGTGTGGATATCCCACCCCCCACCCTGTTGTCATTTGGTTGGAGAATGCACAAAAGGATCTAAGAAGCGTCTTCTCATTTCTTTAAGGTTGACTCACAAATGATCAAGGATTTACACGTGCTACAGAGCCACTGAATCAATCCCGTCATTTAGCCAATGTTTCTGGCGCACCGATCATGGGCACAGAGCTACGGGAGATTTGAAAGCATATGGAAGGCACACTCTGTTCTTCTGTAGTGCCTGATAAGGATAGATTGGACAGGACCATAAATAACAATAATAAAAATGAAACCTGGAGGTGATGGGCTGTGGGTGAGGGAAATAAACAGGCAATGAGAATGTATCCAGCACTTAGGATTCATGCAATGTCCCAGTTGACTTCCCTTTGCTATGTCATCGAGGCCAATGACAGCCCTAAAAAGGAGAAGGTATTTTTCCCATTTTACAGATGAAGAAGCGGAGACTCAGAGAAGTCAGTGGCTTGCCCATGGTCACACAGCTAGTGCATGTTGATGCTTAACTCCCAAAGGGAAGTGAGAACATGGTTCTATGAGAAGATGAGGTCTGGTTCTGGCTAGGGGCATCTGAGAAAATCTTTAGGAGGAGCCAGTAGCTCACTATACAAACACACCGCCACTGAAGTGCCTTGCACAGGAGGGCCATGTGAGAGGAGGTAGCCTCAGTGGACAGCTGTGTCCCAGATGAAGCTGGAGGGGAGTTGCAGATTATGCAGCAGGATATCTGGAAGACCAGGCCAGAGCTGGTGGGAAGTTGAGAAAGGAGGGTTTCTTTGGGAGATGCAAGTGCAGAGCCCTGAGGGGATAAAAGTATGGTAAAGGACAGATAGCAGAGTGGGAGACTTCTGTTCTGGTTAAAACAGGCAGGGGAAGCACCATAGTCTCACCACTCTGAGAAGGTGGGCCCTGGCCCAGTCTATGTGACTGAGTTGATGGCAGATTTCAGTCTCTGCAGAGACAGCTTGGCTGAGTGTAGATGCTCAAACCACTCAAATGACACCCTGGGCAGGCTGGATGAGGTGGGCAAGGAGCCAATGACTCTGCTTTTCTGACACTAATATCCATTTGTCACTAGTTGACTATAATATCCATAGTTTTTGAACAACTGCCACGGGCAGGCACGAGCCCCAGTGATTCCTGTCCTAGAAGAGATAATAATTTCTTGGAAGGTGGGGTAATGAAACTAATCTTCAGAGATCAGGATGGTGATAGGGGCAGTGGTGATGGTGGTGGGGGTGACAGTAATCGTGGTGGGGGTGATGGTGATGGTGGTGATGATGTAGTGGTGATGGTGACAATGGTGGTGGAGTTGATGGTCATGATGGTGGTCATGATAATGATGGTGATGGTGGCGGTGGTGATGATGATGGTGGAGTTGATGGTCATGAAGGGGGTGGTGTTGATAATGATGGTGTTCGTGGTGATGGTGATGATGGTGGAGTTGATGGTCATGACAAGGGTGGTGGTGATAATGATATGATCGTGATGATGGTGGTGATGGTGGTGGTGATGGTGATGGTTATGTTTGAATGATTGATACCCAGGTGGCTGCTATCTCTAGCCTTTCTCCTGACTCACACTTGCAGCTCCCTCATTGTCATCCCTTCTTGTGTTATGAAGACCTGTGGCACTCCAAGTGTCAACACTAAAACTTGTTCTTCCTCCTTTACCCCTGTAGTTTGGAGAACAGCCCCACTGGCCAGCCGGTCATCAGAGTTGGATGCCCATGTCAGTTGACACTCCCTAATGTTTTTCATGCCCTATATTTCTCAGTTGATTACCAAGTCCTGATGATTTGGCCTCTTAAATATCTCTCGAAGCCCACAGTCTGCTGTCCATCTCCCCAGCTCCTGCCCCCCTTGAGGTCACATTACTGTCCTGCTGGACTATGGGAACAGTATCCTGATAGACCTCTGAGCTCAACTGGCCTTTCTCTAAGACACCCTTCATCTCACTGCCAGAAGTGACCTTCCCTCAAGAAGATTCAACCATGCCACTGCCTGGGGTCAATCCCATCTCTGGATCACAGCCACATAGCTCCAGTCCATGACCTTGCAGCTCTCTGCTCTTGCTTCCTTTTCTTTGCTCATACTAGTCCTGCTGCTTGGACACCTTCTTTTTTTCCTCTGACTGGTGCAATTCTTCCTAGTTCCTAATGAAGTTCTCCTCTGGCCTCCAACTCAGTGAGCAGTGTTGGTCTCCCTCTGCTGTGCATTCATCTACTACCTGGAGCCTTGCTTATCCCACTATGCTGCAACCCTTTTCTTCATTCATCTGCCTCCTCTGCTGTGCCCTGAGTTTCTCAAGGGAAAAGAACCTGCTTTCTCATCTCTGAGTCCTGAGGACCTATCAAACGTACATACTAGGTGCTTCCTGAATTAGAGAGCAGGAATATTAATCTCAGCTCTCTGTGTGGTGCCCAAAACTATGCAGAGAGCTGTATGTCCCATCATCTCCTTTGATTCTCATTATCTTCATGCAGGGTTGCAGGTGACATTTGAATTGTTTTACTGATGGGAACACAGATTCAGCAAAAATGGTGAGATGACTTGCTTGAGGTTGCCCAGGAAGATAATGAGCGAGTCAGTCTAGGTTTCAGGTGTCTTGACTCCGGTGTGGGAAATGTGTTGATTTCACACCGAGAAGCTCATTTCCTTTCTCTCCGAGAAACTTTTGAGACTGAGAAGTGACTCATGTATACAATACCTGCCCACTCTGAACACTAGATATTTGGCCTTGGATTCCCAGGTAAAACTAGAAACTGAACACAATCATCTTAAAAGGTACAAACCCATAAGAATGAGGAAAACAAGACAAGAGACAAGAGTCACAAAATTTTGGAAGCTGGGAAGCAGGTAGAGAAGAGGTAGTAACCAACTTAGCAGGAGAAATATCAAGTACTCCTAAGCTGGTATTAGGAAATGCTAAGAACCAAATTGATTTACACAGTACAACCCTCAAAAACCACAGGAACTGGCAGCATCAGGTACTTCTGGAAGCAAGTGAAGAGAGGGGGTAAAAATAAAGATTACTGAGTGAAGGCAATTTACCCAGAGGCAGTTAGAACTCCAGATCCTTCCCTCTGTTCCTTACAGCTAGGCAACTATCTATTTCTTCCCATGACCAAAGCCTGGAGATAAGAGGGAATCTCTGCACTAGGACGAGATGTATGAGACACAGCTGAGGATGGAGGTCTGAGCTGAAAACAGGGAATAGGAGAACATTTGTATGCTTAATGTTGAGGTACCTTAGCCAACTTCTCTCAGTTGTTCCCAGTGAGCTGCATCTGGATTTATACCACCCAGGCAAGACCCTGGAAGTCTCTTCTTTGAGAGAAAAGAGTAGCCCAAGAAGAAAGATCCACAGAGTTTAAAATTTTACTCCTGCACACTTTGATCAGAAAAGGACTGAAAAATGGAGAAATCAACAAAAATGGAGGGGGGTGAACTAAGAAAGAGGAAAACATGAAAGAGATATAGATGCAAAAGGAATCCCCAAATGATGATTATGGGAGAGCCCAGGATGACAGTCATGACCCAGGCAGAGATGGCAGCCAGTCTCAACTGGAGAAAATAAGAAAGCCCCATGAAACACTGTTCATGAAAATAGAACAAACAGAAAAATAGATGTGCATTAATATGTCTAACTCTCTTCAGAAAACTAATGGCCATTTTGAATGTTGAATGAATAAATTAATAGGAAACCGTGCAAGCAGCAGGAAAAGCAAAAGCAACTATCAACTCCAAAAAACCACAAAAGGTGTCAAGAAAGAGAAAGGAATCTTAGTTTACTACATGAATCAGCTCTCAGTAGTAGTAGTTAGTTCATCATAATAATGATAGCACTGACTATCGATCTAAGTAAATTAACTATACGACTATACTGGGAGGATGGAGACTAGGAGATATGCATGTGTGTATCAGGTGTATGTATGTGAGGGGAAGAGCTAAAACCCACTGTTCATAATGGACAGTCAATCAACAATGCCTAAAATAGAAATATCAAGAAATAGTAATGCAAACATGTAATATAGAGTTATGAAGGTAAGTATTCGGTGAAATCATTTAAAAAGTTGCAGAGGCTTGTCCATGAAAGAGGGATGCTGGTGAATGCTCTTTTCCTTAATAAACTTTGTAGAACTAGTTAACTTTTTAAACTGCATGATTGTAAACTTTAACTTTAAAAAAAAAGTAACATAAATACTTGATAAAACAATGAAAAAGCATGGCCATCAGAATCAAACTTTGTCAACACTCTTAACTGGGTGACCACAGACAAGTTGAGTAATCTTTCTGAGTCTGTTTCCTCATCTGTAAAATGGGGATGAAAACACCCTGCACATGATGGCAGTGGAGATAAAATGTGGTAAGTATCTAAAGTGCTAACCACTAGTGTGTTCTCAATAAATGTTTGCTGAGTGTCAGCCTAGACAGACATTTGCCTGTATTTTGTTCCTTTGCCTGACAAATGTCCCTTCTCCACTCTACAGCTGTCAGAGGTTGTTTTCATCTATTTACTTGTTGTTGTTGTTTATCTCAGTGTTGTCATTAGTGGTCCCGCTGCTCCTGGCCCCCACCTTCTCAGATTAAGGCAGGAAGTACAAACTCAGAGTCACAGTGAGGAGTGGGGCGGCGGGTAATTCAGTCTCTCCTTTCCAAACCACATAAACGCTTCAAGTTCACTTCTTGTTTTGGCCTTTCCTCCTGTACCTCCCCAACCCCCTCCCCTGTAGCTACTTTTACTTGCCACCTCCCAGTTCCCTCTCCTTTGGCTCTCTCCTTTCCCCTTGCTTAACCAAGCAGAACCCCTCCTTCCTTCCTTCTCTGCCCTTGCAGATTATTATGCTCTCGCTCTTGACTGTCAAGCCTAGAGGCAGAAGGCCTGAGCCCGCAAGCACTCCCTGGTGGGGGGCAGAGGGCTGGGGGGGTACTCCTGGGAAAGGGTCTGGGGTTTCCAGCTGGGTCTGTGGCTCTGCCCCTGGCTCAATGGGAACATCATCAAATCCTGTCTCCTTCCCTAATCCTTCTTCCCACCTCCAGCCACACATTGACAGCAGCTCCCAGGCATCTCTGCCTCAGTTTCCCCTGCTGAATAAGTGGACGCTGAACTTACCACTCAGCTCTCCAACATTGCTTTTCCTGTGTTTTCTCATCCTGTTCTTGATAGTTGGAAGATGGTAGTGCTGTTCTGTGGAAAATGGAATCCGGGGAGGAGGAGGTAGTCTGGGGAGCGCTGGGGGGGACTTTACTCACATTGAGTTCAAGGTGTAAATAGACATTCAATAAACAGTTGTATCCCATGGTCTGGAGTTCAGGAGAGAGGCCTGAGGGTGGGAGAATAGAGAACTGAGACCCCTCGCCCAACTGAAGAAGCTACCAGAAGGCACAGATGGGGCTCAGGGACGGACCAGGAAGGGGCGCAATCATGTTGAGTGAGAAGGACAGAGAGCTGAGGGATGAACCTTGGAGATACCTCTCCCTAGAAGTGGGTACAGAACCTTCTGAGGTGTTCAGAAGAGGCTCCCACAAGGACCCCGGGAAAAGTCCTGCATGGGCACCACTTCTGAAAGCCTCTGCAGAATGTCTCAAGAAGGAGGAAGTGGTCATCCTTCTCGAATGCTGCAGGGAAATCGGGTGAGAGAGAGTGAATCATGTTGGTGTCACAGAGGCCACGATGACCTTGACCAGGGAAGTCCCTGGGGTGGGGGCAGGGAGCCAGACCACACTGAGTGAAGGGGCGGGAGGGGAGGAAGTAAGGGCAGTGACAGTAAACAACTCTCCCAGGAAAGGTGGCTCAGAGAGAAAGGCCTGGTGATCGCCTGGTGGCCCAGGGGGGGCTTAAGCACTGCTGGAAAGGAACCCAAAGCATGTCTGAATCCATGGAGACGGTCCTGGTCCCTGGGAGATGCAAGGGTGTGGTCCCATGACCAGGGACATGGGCCTGACGTAGACAGGAGGACGAACCACAGGAGGGATGGGCCCAAGGGAGAGACCCTTGGGAAGGGGCAGGGCCTTGGCGCGGTTCCCTCCCGCAAGCCCATCTTCAAACTTCCTTTGTTTTTCCAAAAGAATTTTCCAAGCCTAGTGTTTACGAAGCATCTCATTCTATCTCCCTGGCACTGTTCTGGATATGTTACGTATATTACTTCTAATCCTGCTGGGGTCTGGGAGGTAGGCACTTACGAAACTCATTTTGCCTGTAAGAAAACGGAGCCTGAGGAAAGTTAGTATTTAGTGCACGGTTACGTGACCAGGGAGTATCTTCCAAGGTGCCAATCCAACACCAAAGAGTCCCCCCAAAGCGTCCCACAGCGCTCTCTGGCCTCCTAGCTCCGCGCCATGAACTCTGAGTCACAACCACAACAGCATGAGCTCGCTGGCTTCTGCTTAGAAGGCCCGGGGTCTGTTGCCCGCCACTCAGGAGGACACTCGTCCTTTCGACTTTCCCACCTTCCCTGGCCAATCTTCCTCACCCCTGTGTGACCTCACACCACACCCATGCCTTTTTATGCCATTGGCTATGCTGTGTTGAAATGATCTGGTTTTTTTCCCTCTACTCTGCACCTCCCTGGCCTGTGAACACCTTATGAGCAAAGACCCTACCTTATCTATTTTATCTGCAACTCCCAGGCAAGCGCCCAGCTGATGGTAGGGCCTAGAAAACAGTTTGTCAGATGAGTTCACGATAACTTGCTTTCAAAAATCAACAAGGACAATTTGGGCATGAAAACAGATAACGAGGGAGAAATATTTGCAAACCACGTATCTGACAAAGGACTTCTATCTCGAACGTATAAAGAACTCCCAAAACTCAACAGCAAGAAAGAAAACAATCCAATCAGAAAGTGGGCAAAGGCATGACGAGACATTTCACTAATGACAGACGGATGGCAAATAAACACCTGAAGAGACCGTCAATATCATTAGCCATTAAGGAAATGCAAATTAAAGCTGCAATGAGATATCCCAGCCTACTCACCAGAATCTTAATTCAAGATTTAAAAATAGTGACAATACAAATGTTGGCGAGGACGCAGGGAGACAGATCCCTCTCCCTGTGCTGCTGGGAATGTGAAGTGGCCCAGTCGCTCTGGAGAAGTCTGGCGACTTCTTGAAAGTCTAACACGTACACCCACCATATCGCCTGGCACCTGTACTCCTGGGCACTTAGCCCTGAGGAATGAAAACATGTCCACACAAAGCCTGGGCATGACTGCTCGGGGCAGCTTTATGTGTAATAGCCACAAACCAGAAGCGGCCAACATGTCTTCAACAGGTGAATGGCCAAACAAACTTGATACATCCACACTGTGAGTACTGCTCGGCCGTGAACATGAATGAAATGTCGCTACACACAATATGGATGGATCTCAAGGACAGTATGCAGAGTGAAGAAACCCAATCCATTTAGAGAACATTCCATTTAGAGAACATTCTGGAAATGACAAAAGTACAGAGATGGAGAAGAAGTTAGTGGTCATTAAGGGATTAAGGATGGTGGCAGAAGGTGAGAGGGAACTATGAAAGAATATCACAGGGGAGATCTTTTTGTTAATAGATCCGTTCTGTATTTTGACTGCAGTGATTACAAGAATTTGCTATTCACAGACGTCGCCCCAGTGTCAGTTTCTGGTTTTGACATTGCACTATACTGATGTAAAGACACAACCATCCAGAGACTGGGTGCAGGGCCTGTGGGACTTGCTATCTTTGCAGCTTCCTGGGAATCTGTAATTATTTCAAAATAAAATGGTATAATTAATTAATTATAGTAACAGATTATAACCCACAGTAAAGAAAGAATCCTTGAGTCTAAACTGATACAAATAAATGAATTAGTAGATGAGGAGAAGGGAAAGCTCTTACTTACAGAAGGCTTCCAACCCATAAACATAGAAGGAATGTTGGAATTGGAAAACCACCTATGGCAACCCCACAGCAATACCTGCTTCAGGCAAGTATGGTCCTCGGATGCTAAAATTGGTGAGCAAGTGTGTGATGAAAAACCAAATATTTATGTAGTCTCGGGAAACCTTCTCACAAGATACTTAGCACTTTATAAAGGGAACGAGAATGACTTTGCAGTGAAGAAACTTGGCAGACCCCAACCTGAGCCAAGTGATCAAGGCTAAACTCACTAGCGAGGGGACCAATCGTCATCCCACCCTTCCTGATACAACGCACTGAGAAGGACCGCATCATCTCTGCGTCAGCCTGCCAACATTGCGTAACCTGAGCTTTATCAGGAGGAAACACCATCAGACAAACTCATACCGAAGGGCAGCTGCAAAATAACCGGCAAAAAATGTTAAGGTCGTGAAAAACAAAGAAAGGCCGAGAAACTGTTCCCAGTTAAAGAAAGGATCCTGTAGTAAAGAGACACGGCAACTGAAAGCAAGTGGGATCCTGGGTCAGAGGAAGGATATTGGTGGGCCAGTTGGTGCAATCTGAAAGAGGTCCATAGATTAGATACTGTTGTGGAAATGTGAATTTCCTAATTTTGACAACTACACTGCGGTTATGTAAGAGAATGTCTTGTTAAGTGAACACATGCTGAAGTATTTAGAGGCAAAAATACCTAAATTTACTCTCGAATTTTATATTGTATATATATGTGCACACATGTACACACACATATGTAGATATATGTATCCTGTACCTGGAGAGAATTAGAAAAGAAATTATAAAACAAATAAACAAATGTAAAATGTTAACATTTGGGAATGCCTTTGTATCATTTTTGCAACATTTTTTAACCCAAAAATATTTTTATGAAGTTTAAAAAATTTAAAAAATTAACAGGAAAAATGTTAGGAGGACTTTTCACATATCGGAGATTGCTGTTACTCATCAAATGGCCAGTTCGGATTCCGGTCCTCAAGAATGTCACATTCAGGCTGCCCTCCCCCAGGATGGCCAGGCGACCTGACGTTGCCAACTCAGGTTTCGGGGTTAGAGGAGGAAGGCGCAGTGCTGTCCCCCGCCTGCCTCTGCGGTGCCGCCACCGACTTACAAAGCCAGTCCTGGTCCTGCAGGGGTGGGCAAAGGAGATTTTCTGGCTTTCTAGATCTTTCCAACCTCTCCCACTTTTTCTCTCAAAGCCACTTCCTTCCTGGAGGAACGAGCCTCTGCTCAGGCATGGCTTGCTTAGGAAGGCAGGGTTCACCCTGTCTCTGGGGGGGCAGGGAGGGCCTAGGCCGGAGCATCGGCAGATCTGTGGGACCAACTTCAGTCCCGCTCCTTACAGGGAGTCAGCTGAGGCCTGACGTGGCTTGCGGCCTGTACTCGCTACGTCTCGCACAGCTCAGAGCCAGAAAGCAAGAAGTGAGAGGTCTGATTTCCATTCTTCTTTATTTATTTATTCTTTAAGATTTTATTTATTTATTTGACAGAGAGAGAGAGACAGACAGCAAGAGAGGGAACACAAGCAGGGGGAGTGGGAGAGGAAGAAGCGGGCTCATAGTGAGCAGGGAGGCCGACGCAGGGCTCGATCCCAGGACTCTGGGATCACGCCCTGAGCTGAAGGCAGATGCTTAATGACTGAGCCACCCAGGCTGCCTTCCACTCTGCTTTAAACTAGTTGGGCATCCATGAACAAAACACTTCACAGCTCCGGATCTCACTTCCTCATCCATTAAGTGGAGCCAATAACTCTTGCTTTGCTTCTCCCAGAGCTGGTTTAGGAGGACCTAAAGAATAGCAGGATCTTCAGGAAAAATAAGGGTGAAGCTGTACTTTAAACCTTCAGTGGGCAAGGCTCTCTCTGTGCTGGGGAATCGAACGAAGTTCCACAGATTAAAATAGGTAGCTTTGGCTGCCCTGTCAAATGGATGAACCATCCATTCATCCACCCATGTCTCCTTCCTTCCTTCCTTCCTTCCTTCCTTCCTTCCTTCCTTCCATCCATCCATTCAACCTTCCTTCCTTCTTTCCTTCCTTCCAGCCATCATCCATCTAACCATCCATCCATCCTTCCATCCATCCATCCATCCATCCTCTATCCACCCATCCATCTATTCAACATAGACCCATTTATCCTTTCATTCTGTCATCCTTGTATCCATCTGACCATCCAGCCAACACTCATCCATCCATCTCTCTGTCCACCCTTTTTCTCATTTGCCAAACAATGCCAGACACTGGGCTAGATTCTGGGGATTAAATGATGAATGAAACCAGATCACAGTGACAGCTCACAGTCTAAACAATGCTCTATGAGCTGCTACATGGAATATACAAGGTGCTATTGGAACTTGACAGTGGGGGTTGAAGGAGGCTGGGGGCAGGGCTACAAAATGCAGTGACCTGAAGAAGAAAGCTGGAGGGACAGCAATAGAATATATAACAGACCAAGGGAGCAGTAGCTGCAAGTTTAAAGCCACAGTGTGGCCCGGGGGAGGAGCTAGGTCCAGTCGGAGAAGAGACTGGGAAGGCGCCGTACCGCTGGTGAGGCAGCCAGGCCATAGAGCAGGCGGGGCCCTGGGGACCGTCCTCAGCAATGCCATCCCAGGTCAGCCCTCTGCCGCTGGGGGAGCGCAGCTTGGCTCCAAACCCTCCACGTCAAGCCAGAGTAGGACTCCTCAGTTCTTGTTGTGCCTGGAGTGATCGGAGGCCCAGGCTGCTCAGCTCCAACTGGGAAAGTGGGGCTGCCAACAAAGCTGCCAAGACCACCAGGTCACGGCGGAGGTGGGGCTGGCCAGGGAGGGCGGCACCGAGGAATCTGGGTGGCCTGCTTAGAATTCTTGGTTGTTCCCTAAGTCGGGAAAGCCACCCCTGCTCATTTGCAGGCTGTGGCGGGGCAGGGCCCACGCCCCAGTAAATTGGGGGTTGGCTCCATTCCTCAGCGGCTGCTCGTGTGAGGGAAAGCAAGTCCTTTCACTCCCTCAGCCACTGTTCCCCCCTCTGGGAGGATCAGACTCTTCCTGGCTCCGAAACCTCTCTCCGGGGGCCCCATTCGCCATGTGCCAGCAAGCCTGCTGTTCCGAGTCTTTTCCTGCACCGGCAGCCCAGGTGCTGGACATGGTACCATGAAGTGATCTGACACCTTTCTCCTGGCTTGCTTCCTGCCTGCGACCTCCGATCTCCTTGGGAATGGTAACCCCTTATGCCGTGAGCCGTGACTGGCCAGTTCTGTCCTACAGCTGGCCCTCCCACGGCTCCCGTTCCCCCAGCACTGTGGAGGGTGGGCCAAGTGGGCCCAAAGCCAGCATCTGGGAGCAGGGTCCTGGGGGGCTGGAGTTCGCTGGAACAGAGGCTCCCTGGGGAGCCTAAGCAAGGCCAAAGTTCTCGGGGGTGAGAGTTCAGAGGGAGGGGAGAAGAGCATTTCAGGTGAGGCTCAGAACACAGTCTTTTGATCACACAGCTGTGCCAGAGGTCTGCCTGGGGCCTGAGGACCTAGTGTGGAGATTTGAGCTTGATCTCCTGGCATTTATTCTAAAACCTAGCTCCCGGCTAAGGCGGCAAATGAAAGTTACACAAATCCTCAGCCAGTAGCTACTCAAACATCTACTGTAGCCACCCGCCCGTTGGCCCACCTGCAGGGCCTCCCGTCTGGCACCTCGTAACCACCTCATCTTCCAGGCTTGGGACTCCCACCAGTGAGCCAGCCACCCTGCAAGGGGCCCTGAGAGGTACCACCCAATTAGAGCTGCCTTCCATCTGCATGTGCCCTGCCGGGCTTCTTGTTGGGGCTCAGAGCTGCAGGGTCCCTTCTATCTCTTTGCTTTCCCAGCCTTCTCCGGGCAAGGCCTCAGGCGGTCATCTACACGGCCACCCAGGCATGTGCTGGGGCTCTGATCAGATCTCCCCATTCGGGCTTCTGATCCTTCCTTACGCAGTGGCCATCCTGCTCCAGAGAGGTCAACTTCAATCTCAGCAGGAACCATAGTGAGCACTCTATCTGGCCAGGCAGGGTCTGAGTCCTTCCCGTTACTGTGCTGTTTGAACCTGTGTTCCTAACCACACTTGCGATGGTTGGTGTCACGCATCAGCATGGCCAGGCCACAGCACCTCACAACACTGATCTAGGTGTTGCTGTGAGGGCATTTTGTAGATGTGGTTAACATCGACAATCAGTTGATTTTAAGAAGAGGAGAGTATCGGGGCGCCTGGGTGGCACAGCCGTTAAGCGTCTGCCTTCGGCTCAGGGCGTGATCCCGGCGTTGTGGGATCGAGCCCCACATCAGGCTCCTCTGCTATGAGCCTGCTTCTTCCTCTCCCACTCCCCCTGCTTGTGTTCTCTCTCTCTCTCTCGCTGGCTGTCTCTATCCCTGTTGAATAAATAAATAAAATCTTTAAAAAAAAAAAAAAGAAGAGGAGAGTATCCTCCCTAATCTGGGTGGGCCAGACTCAATCAGTTGAAAGGCATGAAGACAAAACTGAGGTTTCCCTGAAGAAGAAATTCTGGCTGTGGACTGCAGCTTTGCCTGGTGCCTGACCTTCATCCCACCCTTCCTGATGGCCTGCCCTACAGATTTCAGACTTCCCAGCCCCCACAATCGCATAAGCTAATTCCTTTCTATATATCTGCTCTCCTACTGGTTCTGTCTCTCTGGTAGAACCCTGACCACTACACCAGCCAACAGCGACGGGGCCAATGTTACACCCTTAGTAGGGAGGGGGAGCCAAGATTCAAACACAGACAGCCCAATTTCTGCACATGGGTTCTTAGCCTCTCTAGACCATACGATTTCAACAGTGTTAGCACATTGCCTCCATCTTGATGAAATTCAGAAAGTTTAAGTAACTTGCCCAAGGTCACACAGCTTATATGCAGATGTGCTGGAATTCCAGCCCAGGTCTGTCTGATTCCAGGGCCTGAGTAACTTTAGGGCTAGAAAGCATCATAACACATGACATAAATAATAAAATATTCAATACCCTTTATTATAAATTCCATCTAGCCAATTGATTCTCACAGAATGCTTTCATTGATATTTCCTACCCCCTTGTAACCATCCCAAGTTGTTGTTACAGTTGACAAATGTATGTAGTTTCTCCATGAATGTTAGGTGAGAATTTCATTTTCATTAGTGAATTAGATAAAAGAGAAATAAAGAAGACATTTATTCAACAATGACACAAACGACTTGTTTGCTGAATTGGATCATAATTTTGGAATACTGGAAGAATATGTTCAATTTTTTTGCTGCTGTTTACAACATCATTGTTACAGACACAACTCACTTGTAAGTTTAATCGACATCATTAACATTGTCACCATCATTCTCCTAAATCTAGACTAATCGTCAAAACAATCGTGCAGGGGCCCCTGGGTGGCTCAGTCGTTAAGCGTCTGCCTTCGGCTCAGGGCGTGATCCCAGAGTTCTGGGATCAAGCCCCACATCAGGCTCCTCCGCTGGAAGCCTGCCNCCTTCGGCTCAGGGCGTGATCCCAGAGTTCTGGGATCGAGCCCCACATCAGGCTCCTCCGCTGGAAGCCTGCCTCTTCCTCTTCCTCTCCCACTCCCCCTGCTTGTGTTCCCTCTCTCGCTGGCTGTCTCTCTCTCTGTCAAATAAATAAATAAAATCTTAAAAAAACATTCGTGCAGCCCAGATGTGTAGCAGTTGCCAATTTCCGTGGTGTAAACTTTCCCACCAACCTGAGCTCCCGAGGAGGAGCTGGAGAGAGATCGCACCAGCACACCATCGCCCAGCATGTCCGCGCACGGATGCAATGCATGTGAACAACCTCAAGAGCGTGGCTCTAAATCGTTATGAAACAAACGGGAAGTGATGAGTTTTTAGTATTCGTTGGCTTTGTTTTTGGAAGAATTCACTTCATTGTAAATTTATCTGTTAATTTTTAAACATAACTCTGACAATCAATCAGCTCGTAAGATTTCTACAGAACGATTAGCTGACAAACCTGTTACGAGCTCTCTCCAGCACACCTGAGTCTACACTACGTTTGACCCATCTACCAGAGCTTCTGCCAATGAGTGTATTTGCAATGATTTTCGCTTAACTCTAAATGAGTGCGATTTGAATTGATTACAGGCAAGTGCAATAAGAACTAACGCCTGAGTGTTATAAGCTCCTTCCATACATTATTGTGCATTATCCTTACAATGTTCTGTGGAAATGGGTGCTCTCATGTCCCCATTTCACAGATGAGAAAACTAAGGCACAAGGCGGTTTGTCCACACTCACCAAGCTGCATTGCGGTGGAGCCAGGATTTGAACTCAGAATTTTAGAGCCTACACTCTTAGAAGGGTATTAGAGATGAAGTGAATTATCTGGATTTTTATTTAAAAGAAAGAACAAGAGGGAGGCTGGAAGAAAGGGACTGATGTTTGAGGTTCAGCTTCCCTTCCTCTGCTAGTTTCCCATACCTATTTCTACCCAAGGCTGGGAGAAAAGCTGTCCCTCTAAAAGACAAAGTCTTGGTCTGGCCCCTCTGAACATCATTAGTATCTCAGCATGTGCTGACTTCTTCAAAGATACTTTGCTCTCTGTCACCAAAGTGCCCCTTAGGTCGCATCACAGCAACACACCTCACACATAGAACAAGTTTCGCCCCTGCACTCCAGGGCTGGGGAAGCCTGCCTGCCTTCGCTGCATGCAGGGCCACATGGAATTCAAGAGTCCTCCTGGTCCAGCCTTGGCCTCCATACCCGTCTGTTGGGCCCTGAGTCTGCTTAGAAGTCCATCTGGTGGATGGAGAGGGAAAGTTTGGTCAGGCCAAGTCAGCGAAGTCCTTCTGTGGGTTTGCTGTGGATAGTCTCCACTCTCTGTCTGTTCCACACTCATACAGAATGGTCTAGAAGGAAGGGGGAGGACAGAATGTTCCCTGAAGAGCCTGAAGCCTGGGTGGGCAACCAAGACCAAGACAATGGGAAGAAATGGTCCAGGACCCTGTCTGGCCACGCGCCAGGGGCTGGGTGTCCCACGTGAACATATACTTCCAGGGGCAAATGGAGAGGTCAGACAGCCTCATGTCCAAGTCAGGTTCGAACCACTTCCTTGCTATGGGGTCTTTCTGATAAAATGGAGATAAAATAAGACCAACCTGAGTGGCAGAGGACTGGATGAGATAATGTCTATTGAGCGCTTAGCCTGAGTTGGTGCCCATTTAATCATAGTGCACATTATTCCACATCTTCTAGCCCCTTATTCAATGTGTTTTCCGTAAGGACCTACTATGTACCCAGATCTTTTCTAGGTGTGGAAAGGAAGCAGAAGAAATATGTGAGAGGTGGTGTGTGCAGTGGGTAAGCTCACAGACTCCAGCCTGGCTTCCCGGGTTCACATCTCAGCTCTCCCTCTTACGAGTGTTGTCATCTTGGGCATGTTTCTTTATCTCTTCGTGCCTCTGTTTCCTCACTTGCAAAATGGGGAGAAATTTAGTACCTGCCTCAGAGGGTTCTGTCTGTAAAGCGGGGGAAATAATCTGTCTTGCCTTCCTCACAGAACCACTGGAAAAGTCAAGTGAGCTAACAGACGTGAGAACACTCTGTGATCTAAAAATGGCACATGGTCAAAAGGGACTATCATTGTTATTAGCGTGTTCTCTGCATGAAAAGGTTAAGACTTTGCCAGGGGACACCCGGAAAATTTTCACTGCGGACAGATAAGGAATGCTCCTCAATGCTGAGGAAGCCATTGTTGGGCAGGGGTGGGAGGACATTAACTGTGAGACCTCTTGGATGAGGAGATACCCCTCCAATCCAACTGTCCCAGGACTTCCAGAAGGACCTTTCTAACACACTATCCTCTCCATGTCACTTCTTTTTTAATGACCCTCTGAGAACATTTTACTGCTTGAAGGACCAATGCTGGAGCCCCTGAAGGCACACAGGTACTTTACGGTCGGTTCCTGCCAAACTTGCAACCTCAGCCTTAGATTCATGTGCTCTTGCTCCTGCATGCTCTCATCTTCCCTGAACCTGCCCAGCTGTATCTCCTGCCAGGAATGTTCCTCTACTCCTTCTCTGTCTGGAAACCTTCTGCTTACCCCTTAAGAAGGATTCAAGCACCACCTCCCTTGTGAAGTCTTTCTTGATCGCCAAGAAAGATGATTATTCCTTCATCTGGAAGGACCTCTTGTGCACCTGTTATACTGTCATTATTTATTTCCATATTTGTCTCTGTATTAATTGGGCTCCTGAGGCCTGGGACCATAGCTCATTCATCTTTGTAATGTCCATAGCACACAACTTAGTGCCTAGCACCAGCCAGGTGCTCAAAGAAAATTTATTGATTGAATGCAAATGATAGGAATTTTCAAACTATGCTTTCAAATGTCCCAGAATTCCAAAGAGATATTTCTGGGATCACCACAAGGCTGATGGGAAAGCGGAGTGGGTAGACTTCCTAAAGTCAAAACAAGGTGCTATGAAAAAGGATCAATTAGTGAATGAGAAAGCACTCCTAGAAATTAAAATAATTATTGCAAAGTTGTGAAAATCAATAGAAAGTCTAGAATGCAAAGTCAAGAAAATCTTCCAGAACTTTAAGCAAATGACCGAAAACACAAGAAAAAAAATCAAATTGGGGGGCACCTGTGTGGCTCAATTGGTTAAGTGTCTGCCTTAGGCTCAGGTCATGATCCCAGGGTCCTGGGATTGAGCCCCGCATCAGGCTCCCTACTCAGTGGGGAGCCTGCTTCTCCCTCTCCCTCTGCTGCTCCCCCTGCTTGTGCTTTCTCTCGCTCTCTCCTGCTTTCTGTCAAATAAATAAATAAAATTAAAAAAAACCAAAAAAAATAGTAAAAAATATTCAAATTGGATCAATTCAAAAGGTTTAGCCCAACTACCAGTAAGGGTTCCAAAAAAAGAAAAAAAAGAAGATGGAAGAGAAAAGATTATCATACAAATAATAACATTAAAAAAACACAAAACCTAAAATAAAAATAATAAAAAAATAAATAACTATAAGGGGCTCTTAGGTGACTCGGTTAGGTGTCTGACTCTTGGTTTCAGCTCAGGTTGTGATCTTGGGGTCATGGAATTGAGCCCCGTGTCAGGCTCCATGATTGGCATGCTTAGCATGGAGCCTGCTTGAGATTCTCTCTCTCTCTCTTCCTCTGTCCCTCCCCACTCTCTCTCTCTCTAAAAAGTAAAAAAATTAAAATAAAAAAATTAAAAAAAACATAAAACCATGAGCCAAAAAGGGACACTGAGTCTTCAAATTGAAAGGGCTGAGAGAATACCAAACAGACATAGAATTTGGGTGATTTTAATATATCAAAGATTAGAGAAGATCCTGGACATTTCTAGGGAAACCAGAACATCTACTTCTTTGACTGATGAAGAAGCAGGATCAAATAGATGGCATCATAATTCTCATTAGCAACAATGGAAGCCAGAAGAATAATAGCCAACACTTACATGATGCTTTCTACGTGCAGGCAGTGTTCTAAGCTCTTGCTAAGCACATATATAAACTTATTTGATTTCCATCACAACTCCATGAGTTAGGTACTATTAATCTCTGTTTATAGATGAGAAAACTGAGACACAGAGAGGTTAAGTGACTTGCTGGATTCAGTAAATGGTAAAGTTTAATATTTAAACCCTAGCAATTTCATGCCTGGCCTTTTAACTTCTTCACTCTATTTCCTCTTTAAGTGCTAAGTGTCAGTAGCTTTTAACCTGGAATTCTATACCCAGCCAAACTATCAGTCAGGAATGAGGTAAAAATCCTTCATATTTGAACATTCAATGCTCAGAAATTTAATTTCCATGCCTCTTTTCTGAAAAGTTATTTGAACATGTATTCCAAAAAACTGACTTGGAAACCATGAAGAATAAGTTATGGGATCAAAACTGGTGGCGTTAACTTGAGGATCTAATATAAACGAGTTCCAAGATAACTGGTATGTAGGCGACCCAGTAAACCCTCCAAACAAGTAAGAGTGGAGAGTCGGGGACTGAGATAGAATGAAATCAGAAAGAAGAAAGGAATAGGTTTCAGGCAATATATAAAAAGAGGTTGGAAGATTTTAGGAATATGGTGAAGAGGCATGTGTTTCTTTCAAAAAAAAATGAATACATAAAAATAAAAGAAGGAACACCAAGAGATAGGGAGGAAGAAAGAAACCTCATCAAGAAATTAATGGCTCAAATAGGAAGCAAACTAAATTTTGACATGATTTAAAAGAATGGGTAGAAAGTAAATAAGGAAATTGGTTTAATGCTGATGTTAGAAGCCTTTTCCTGGGAAAGTCACAGGGCTTATAACATTGTAACCATATAGAAGGAGCTGTGATGGTTCACAGTAAGCTTCTTGGCTCACAGGGAGCAAAGTTATATCATCAACATAGTGTAAACACTGAGCCTTGGGTGTCTTACAGACAAAATAGGAAAGGCTTAATAACGACTTCAAAATAGAAACAAATGCCATCAACCTTGACGAGAGAAATGAGATAAGAAATTGGGAAGCCGAAGAGGGCGGAACTGGAGGGAAAACGGGGAAACTAATATCCTCACCAAAAAGCCTCAGCAATAGAAGATTACAAATATTGCTTGAATTTACTAAGTTAAGCAACAGAGAAACTACAATAGGGACATAATTAGCAAAACTTGGGAAGAGGAAGGAAGCTAGGGATGGGGTATATGTGTTGAATCTCACCCATCATGAGTGAGAAGGTCAGGTTGACCAGAAGCCCCGACTTGCCCAAGACAGTCCCATTTTACACCTGTTGTTCTGTGTAATTATTGGTTCTGTCCCTTGTCACTTTCAACAGTCTCCTGGTTGGAGAATTCATGATATGTCATCTTATCTAAAGATGATTAAAAAAAAATCAGTATAAACACATGACATGGAGAAACCATCAGAGAAAGTGAAACCAAAACCGTTTAGAGTAGATGACTCATGGGGGGTGGGGGTGGGGCAAAATACATTTGTCAGAACTCACCCAACTGTAGTTTAAATGTGTGCGTTTTATGGTGTGTGAATTACACCTCAATAAAGTTGATTAAACCAAATATGGTAGCCTTTGGGGATGGTAGGTTAGGTGAAAAGTCATTCTAGATTATTTGGTATTGTTGAAATCATGTGCATGTTTCCACTATTAAGATTTTTAAAATTTTAGATAAAAAAGTTTTAAAAAACAGATTTTGCTGTGGCAATGCTAGATGATGCCTTTGGCTCTTACTGGCTCTGGGGATCCCTGAGGTTTTAGACCAGAGGAAGGAAAAAGGGTATTTCCTCAGCCCTTTTTCATTCTCTGGACAAAAAGGAGATTCAAAGAATTAGATCACTGGTTCTCGTTAAATTTTCCTGAGAGCTGAAAAGTTACCAATGCCTGGGACTCACCCCCTAGGAATTCTGATTTAATTGGTATTTTAAAAGCCTCTTTGGTGGTTCAAATGGACAGCCAGGCTGAGGACCACTGAATTTGGTGAGAGAATCCTGGACTCCAAGATGGGAGAAATTCAAGATGGCAGATCATAACTGAGTTGCTAATTGGGTCAGGGGTGTCATCTAATCACACTCTCTCCTTTTGCAGGTAGGAAAACTGTGGTCCACTGGCCCAGAGAGAGGGTTTTGCCCAAGGTGGCGGTGGTAAGTCTCCCACCTTGGTTGAGGCTAGAACGTGCATCGTCTGAGTCCTAGCCTTATGCCCACTCCTCCACAGCATCAGGGCTCCCCAGGCTTGACCTGTGGGCATGCACAGTGATCTGCCTAGCCCTTGCTGCATGCCAGGCTATGCGCTAGGCACTGGATGTAGTTTCCCTCCTTTTATCTTCTCTCCTTTAGCCCCCCTGCTTCTCTGCACCCAGCATGTTAGACTCTAAGAGTTGCTTAGAGAAGTTAAATGACTCACATGTATGTATCTTATCCCACTCTCATTAGACTCTAACACAATATGTCTAGAAGTGTGGCCCTAAGTCATATTTTTCTCTTAATTTCCTATAAGATGCAGATCCCTAGGCTCCCATCCCAGACCTGTGGAATCAGAATTTCTGGAGATGGGGTTCAGGAAGGTACATTTTGACTAGTGTCCCAGTATCTCTTGCACCCACAAACAATTGAGAGCCACTGCTCACACGGGCCTTGTTAGTATCTCAAGAGTGGACCAACTCCTCCTCCCACCTCAGGCCCTTTGTCCATGCCCTTTCTTCTGCTTGATTACCAGCCCTCACCTCCAACTCACTTTTAAGTTTAAGCTTCCTGTAGGAAGGGTTTTTGATCCTTCAGACAAGGGAAGTTCTTCCCACTATCCACTCCTTAGCATTGTAAACCTTTCCTCCATGGTGTTATCACAAAGGTAACTTACAAAACAATGCGAGTGATACTTGGTTTAATGTCCCTTCTCTCTCCTGTGAACCCCCATCCATCGTGTCCACTGCGTTCTTCTCAGCCCCTAGCCCCACACCTTTACCCAAGCAGGGGTGAAACAAGCAGCTCAATTACAAGGCCGGGAAAGAGCAGAGCCAGGATTCAGCCCCAGACCTGCCTGATGCCCGATCTGCTGACCCTCCGTGATGAACCGCCCCAGAGGAGCAATGACCTGACCAGACATGGGAATCCTAAGCATCTGCTCCATTCTCCAGACCCCCAAACCACTCTGCTTACACGCAAGTAACAGTTCTTGTTGATAAGAACTGATAGTCAACAATTAAGGGGCAAGCAACAGCTTAGATCTTCCCTTACAGCCTCAACCCCGGGCACGGTGATAATGAGGCACAGGCAGGATTGAGTCCCATTCCTGCAAGCAGACCTGACAGCCAGACAACCTGCAGGAGCTCAACAAAGACCTGGCTCTCTGTCCTTTGAGGTGTTCTGATAGCATCAGCGATGAAGGCTCTGCCTGCGTCACAGGTGGCAATAGTGATGGTCAGCTATGCTTACAGGCAGAGACAGACAAGCAGGTCAGACGGGACCTGGCTGCGCATGGGACCATCTCAGAACCAGGTCTGGGGAGCCTTTTCCAGGCTCGGCACATTCTTATACCTCCTTCAGGCTGGAAATGTCTCTCCCGTATTCTAGCTAACTCCCACACCTCCAGCACCAAAGGACCAGTGAAAACCCCCTTTTCACGTCTATTCTACTAATTATCAAAACCTCAGAATTGATCAGAGATGAAATGTAAGGGAAGTTGTAGCTGGTAGTCACTGCCTCTAAGGTGAATTTCCAATCGGAGTGATTGAGCATGCCGAGCGTAGAGATGAAATCTAACAAACGCACACATTGTTCTCTTCCAGCCCCAAACGAAGTATGTGAGACCATAGCGTAACCCCACCAGAGGTGGGAGGTGACTCAGATCCTGCTGATCCCTGGATTTCGGCTCTGTCATCTGGGCCAGTGCTGCCCTGAGGTCTGGGCTGGCCAATCTGCTAATTCCCAAACAGGGTCTGGAAGGCACTGGAATTTTCTCAGAAGTTTGCTCTAGTCTTAGTCTGGAGAGGCTGAGTCCAGGCATGCCGGAGGCCAGAGGTGGTCCAGGACTGTGCTTATCAAATTTTGTTGTGTGTCAGGAGAAGTTGTGAAACACAAAAATGGAGTGGGGGAGAGAAAGAAAGCACAAAAAAGAGAGGAGGGCCCTGGGTATCTTTCTGGGGCTTGTTTTTTCTCAGCCTTTCATTTTCTGAGCTGTTTTACAATTCTGGAAGTTGTGGAAAACTGATAGCGATGTCCGTGATTCTTGTCCGTGGAAATGCAAATTATGCCCAATGCAATGCAATTGATTACTGCTCTTTGACATTCTTTTTTTTTTTTTTTTTGCCAGTTTTGTGTCTATTTGTAAATTCGGTTCAGATTCCTGGTGACCTATTTATTTGTCTAGTCTTTGCATTCTCTTTTGAAATGATTAAAACATCTTATTGGCTTCCTTATTATTTAATGAGTTAAATAAAATCTTTGACCCAGATTCATTTCATAATTTGTATGAGAGTCATGATTATACCTCTTTTAAAAATTTCACATGTATACAAATCACCTAGGGATCTTACTCAAGTACAGATTCTGACCCATAGTCTGGGAAGGAGACAGAGAATCTGCATTTCTAATGAGCTCTGGGGTGATGCCCCTGCGGCTGGTCCATGGAGGTCACTTGGCTATTAAACTACATCTTTAAAAAAGTGACGATTTACTTTAAAATATCTCGATCCAGCAATTGCACTACCAGGCATTGACCCAAAGGATACAAAAATACTAACCCAAAGGGATACATGCACCCCGATGTTTATAGAAACGTTATCTACAATAGCCAAATTATGGAAGCAGCCCAAGTGTCCGTAACTGATGAAGGGATGAAGAAGATGTGGTATATATGTATAAGGGAATACTGCTCAGCCATCAAAAAGAATGAAATCCTGCCATTTGCAACAACATGGATGGAGCTAGAGAGTATTACGTTAAGTGAAATAAATCAGACAGAGAAAGACAAATACCTTATGATTTCACTCATATGTGGGATTTAAGAAACAAAACAAATGAGCATGGGGAAAGAAAGAGAGAGCGAGAGGAAAACCAAAACACACTCTTAACTCTAGAGAACAAACCGAGTAAGGAGGGCACTTGTGATGAGCGCCAGGTGTTGTACGGAAGAGTTAATCACTACATTGTACACCTGAAACTAATGTTACACCATATGTGAAAACTGGAATTTAAATAAATACTTTAAAAATATTATCTCGATGATACAATGTGTATGTGAAAAAGTTAATTATTATCTATACCCTAGATTTGATGAATTAGCATAAGGAAAATGTTAGAGATTTTGGGGGGAGGGGGGTGGAATTGTGGTGTCACAGGACCCGCTGTCCTTGCACAAATGTTATTAAAAACTGGCCAATCCCCAGCCCTGGATCTCACCACTTGACCAGGATTTCGCCACCCCACCCACATTGTGAACCCCACAAGCTTGCAGGGCTCTCCCTATATTTCCATGACCTTTCCAACTCTGGACTAACCTTGTAAAGGGGGGTGGAGGGGTTGGTGGGGTCCCCCCAACAGGGTCTCCATTCAGCCTGGGCTTGGTCGCCTCTAGCGGCCGGGTTGGGAGCTCACACCCCCAGGATTTTCCTGCACCCTGCAGACCAGAGAGGGTCTCCTGCGAAGCCCTCTGGCGCTGGCAGTCCTTCTAGAGATGGGGCTGTCCTGCTGGGAGGCTTCCCGGGTTCTGCTGCTCGGGCACATGGACACCTACCCTTATCCTGACTGACCTCTCACCACACAGACTTCGAGGGCAGCGTCTGAACAGCTGTATCTCAGCAGCCTCGGCTCCTGGGACAGCCCTGAGGTGGGCCAGGCTCCGGGTCCTGGTGGGCTTTTGAGCCAGGCCCATAGGGGATCTGGAGAAAGGCAATCTCACTTGTCCACCTCACAGAGCCTGGGAAGGAGCAACGTGGGAAGCACTGGGACCCTCGGCCTGTATCCAGGCAGGAGGACCAGAATGCGTGGAGGAGCATGGGCTCGTGGGCTCCAAGCTGGTTCTGATACTCCCGCTGCCCTGGCTCTTGGACGGGGCACTTTGTCTCTCCAAGCTTCAGTTTCTTCACCTGTACTATGGGGACAATATCCAGCTCCCAGACTTGGGGCAAGGCTGGGCGGACAGGGTGGAGAAGAGCATTCTGGCCGGGCTCCCACCACCTAAAAGGCTCTTCCCTCATTCCGAGCCTCTCTAAACAGGCCTTTCGCTCACACCTTTGCCCTGCTTCACTTTGTCATGATATTCATTCCTGACCTTATTTGTGCATTTGTTTTTGTTTTCTCCACCTCTTATCTGCTGCCGGCACCTCCCCTCCCCCAGCCGGCCCTGCTGCCCCACCCTCACCCAGGGCAGGGACATTGTTCACTCAAGGCACCCCATGAGCCGCTGTGACACAGATGAAGGTGTCCGCCCCCAAGCCTGGCACTTAGTAGGTCCACAGAAAACAAGTTCCTCTCCCAGGACACGTGGCACATAGCCCAGCAATTTTCTCCCTATGTCCTCTCCACCTTAAATCCAGCTTCCAGGCGGGTTTTGTACTCTGCGCCAAAGCAAACACAGAAAACCCGTTTCCTCGCCGTCTGTAATTGTTTCATATTTTTCCAACAGGCCTAAGCCTGGTCTCGAGGTTGGCAGTCATGGGCCCCTCTCTCCCTGGCTGCTCTCCCAGCCACAGAGGAGGATGCCTGTGGCCCCTGAGTGGACTCCGCCTGCGGCAGAGGGGGACCCAGCAGGTTCCAGCCAGTGCTGCCAGGGGCCAGCTGGGCTCCAGCTGGGCTCCAGACCCCACATGCCCCAATGTACCCTCTAACACCCTCTGGGAGCGGTGTTAGTCCCCTACATTTTAGAGGAGGGACCCGGGGTTCGTGTAGCTAGGGGTCTTGCCCCATCTCCTAACTAGAAACCACAGCACTGGGGTCTGAGACCCGTCTATCTCCCTTCAAGGTCAAGTCGTGGCACAGGATAGAAACAGAAAGGGTCTAGGGCAGAAGGGAAAAGGTTGGGATCAGTGGGAAGGAATTGACCTAAATAAAGGAAGTGCATCCTTCGGAGTGTGATTTGCCCAGATGAAACCGCACCCCAGACACCCCTGGGGCCTAGGACAAGCCACTTACTGAGGCATCACCCATCTGATCCCTCAGTAGCCCTCCACTGTGCACGGTGAAGGCCCTCGGGGATCAAACCATTCCCTGCCTTTCCAGAATCCTCTTGCTCCAGCGTGGGGTATGCTCCAGCTTCTTTTACAGTCCCCAAATTCTCTCCCCACTGCCCTCAGCCTTTGCTCCCTGCCTGGAATGCCTGTCAAAGTCTGATGGGCCCTCTAAAGTTCAGCTCAAAACCCAACCCTAGAGTCCTTCCCTTGAATTTTCACAGCCGATACTATAACTGTCCCCATCTACAGATGAGAAAACTGCACGTGGAGCTTGATGTCTTGCCTGGAGTCACATTGTGAAGTCAAGGCATCTGCAGGCATCTGGGTCTCTCTACTTCCCTTTCCCCTGAGCCCCCAGCACTGACCCTCAAGGAGATATTCCTTCGGGGGATGGGGGTTGGGAGTAAGACCAGAGCCCCTAAACCCTGGGGTAGTGTTCAGGGCCCTGTGCACCTGTCCCCTGCCTTTGAAGAGACGTGCCAGATTATACTTTCTGATCCAGGGATCTGATTCATCCCAGTTCCGGTCCCAGTGGGAGGAGGACCCTACCAGCCCAGGAAAAGTTGACATTCCTTTGTGCAAATGAGGAGAGGGAGGGGAGACAGTAGAGAGAGAAAGGCTTTGGGGCGAGCTGTTCGGGGGCTGTTTCAGTCACCTCTGTCCCTGCAGGTTTCTTCAGAGTGGGTGCTGCCCCCTCCCTCCTTGGAGCTGGCCAGCCATGCCTTCTTTCCAGGGCCACCTGTGTGTCTGAGTGTCCCCCTCACTGCTTCCCAGCTCTTCTCCCCCTCTCCTTCCCTTCCTCACCCCCTCCCACCCTCCAAAAGGTTGGGAGCTTCATCTTCAAGCACCTGTCTGCTCCTTCCTTCCTCTCCTTCCCCTCCCACACCCCTCAACCCTGCACGGTCTCTGTCTCCAGCTTATAGACTGTGACTTCCCACCAAGGTTATCCTCATAGATCTGCTCCAGCCTGGTTTGGACTCACTCTCCTCCTTCTCCCGGTGGATCTTTCAACTTCGCGGCACAACACTTCACGTGGAGGAATGTGTTGATAATGGTGGAATTTCAGGCATCTGGGAGGCAAATATCAGAACAGCATCTGGCCTTCCCAGCTGGAGCAGACCGGGAATTTGGCATGTTTAGGAAGGCTGCTCATTTATTCTCTGTACCTAAAGGCTAAAAGCAGGCATGCCTTCTTGGTAGCACGTAGCTCTGGCTGCTTCCTTCTCGGCTGGTGGAGAGCTACTGGGATTGAGATCGGTGGGGCTCTGCCCTGGACCTCGGTGGAGTCCGATGACTTAGGTGGAGCAGAGGGGTCCCAGGCATTCCAAGAGCCACATCTCCTCTCCCCTGCTGGCTGGCTCTCCAAGCTGACAGGTGGCAAAAGAGCAGGCACCTTCGTCACTAATATTGTGTAGCAGGAGTGGCAGACTCACATGCTTCCAGGGGCGAGGCAAACACCGGGAGAGTGTGGAGCAGACTAGAGGAAGCAATAGGGAGTTGTGGGGACTAGGGCAATGGGAGAATCCTGATGTGCCTAATGAAATTCAAAGGAAAGTGTGTTCAGGGGCCAACTGCCGACCTCTGCTAATACATTACAGGGTCCAAAGCTCTCTTCCACATGCTTTCACTGAATTATCATCTCCTTTCTTCCTTATAGTAATTACCCCAACTTGGCAGATGAGGAAACCAGACCTTCACAAAGTGAAGATGTTCACTGGGACTCCTTTCAGGCAGTGACTTACGAGAGATGGCTTGAAGATAACAAAGAGAGGTCTCTGCCACCGATTTTTCACCCATCATCAGGTGTGGAGGTTGAAACCTAACCTTCCAAGCCAGCTATTAGTATCGTACGCTGTCCTGACTCAGGATTTTCATTCAAAATGTCTCCGGCCCCTGCCCCCACGTGTGAGCACACGCTCACGCTCACTCTCCGGTGTGAGGGAGGGTCCCGAGGGGCGTGCAGTGGGGGCTGGGCTCTGTGACAACCCCCCCACCTCTCAGCGGCACACCTGTCCCACACGCACAGTCAGTCATGGAGACATCGCCTGGAGGGGCTGGCTTCTGACCTGCTGCCCCGGAGCAGGGCTGTAGTTTCTTTCTTCACCACAATACACTGATAAGCAAGTAATAATAACCACGGAACTTCCATGCACTTTGCATGTAGTTACCACTCATTTAATCCTCACAATGAAATCTGAGGAGGTAGGAACCTTTACGATTCCCATGCCACAGATGGCGAAACCGACGCAGGGCTCATGCTTGTGCAGAATCGAGAAACTAAACAAAAGTTGTAGGAGAGACAAAAGCTGTTCGTCAGTTCCCAGCCTGGTAAAAATCACCCATCATCATTCCACAAACCCTGTTGCCGGGCCCCAAGCTGGGTGCCGACATTACAGTAGGGCACATAGGACTGGAAACCAGTTGTTGCCAACAGCCTGACAAATGATACCTGAGAAATATGGACTTTGGGAGCCCAGAATATGGGGAAGTCTGAGAAGTCTTCCTTGAGGCGGTGACTCTAGGCAGAGAAGGGGCGTTTTCCAAAGTGAGAATGGCAGGTGCGAGGACCCCATGCAGGCATGAGAGTCATGTCACCTTTGAGAGGCACCAGGAGGTAGAGAGTAGCAGGTGTCACAGAGGAGGGGCAAGGGGCTTAGATTTGGGATTATATTACAGACCAGGTGAACCTTTAAAGCGGCTCTCATGGCGAGAGGCCTTGAGAAGGTGAGTGAGGGCCTGGCTTTTTAAAATTATTTTGTTCAAAATTCTTAATAGGTTCAAGGTTCAAAAAGCATGAAAGATAGGTAGTGAAAAGACTCCTTCCACCCGATCCAGATGCCCAGGGCTCCTCCTCAAAGTCAGCCATTCTCCTGAGTTTCCTAAGAGCCCTTCCAGAGATATGTTACTTTATGTTTATATAAACTAATCTTTCTCCCTCCCTCTCTCTTTTTCTCTTTATATTTTTTTAACCCCAAAGATAGCGCACTCTTTATGCATCTCTGCACCTTGATTTTTTCCACTGGAAGAACATATCTTGGCAATCTTTCCTATTTTCGCATAGCTGTGTCTTGCTACAGTTAAGAGGCATTGTACTTCCTTTTACCAGCCCGTTGATGGACACTTTGTGTTTTTTCTGATCTTCAGCACTTACAATAAATGTTGCAATAAATAATCTTGTACGTATGTAATATCCTCTGTGTGCAAATACATCTCCAACACGAGGATTGCCAGAATCACCAAGGCAAAGGCTATATAAATTTTACTTGCATTAGAAAAATTTTACTGAAGTTTAACTTACAAAAAGGAACGTGTACAGCTCAGTAAGTTTTGCGTGGATATACACCCATGTCAGCACCTCCCAGATAGGTTACTATGGAACTTACTGCCTTGTCTTGGTTGATACCCACTCGCTAAGGTAATTTACTAATCTGATCTCTATCACGTGGCTTGGCTGTGCTTGTTTCTGAGTTTTGTATAAAGGAATCAGAAAGAAGGTGGTCTTGGGCCATGTCTGTTGGTTGTATGACTAAGAGTAGAATCGGTGCACATTCTTAATGTTGGCGTATGTTCCCAAATTGCCCCCACAGTGTGAGGGAGTGACTGGTTCCTTGTCGCCAGGTGAGTGCCCTGCTTAGCACAGTGCCCAGCACAGCGACAACACTTGACACCAAGCAAACCCAACTCCAGAAATCATAAGAAAATGCTCTGTGAGTCCTAAAGCCCCGCTCTGAGCGAGAGACTGAGATTGTGCTAACTCTCCTCCCTAGAAGGATCAGTAAGATCGAGGAGGGGTCATTTCCACCCCCACAGAAACCTCTGTAACGAATAATAATAACCCTTCTGCTCATGTCGTTCTGGCCTTTCTAAAGCACTTTGACAAGCACCAGTGGTCTTCAGCCTGGCTCACATTAGGATCCTCTGGGGAGCTTTCCAGAAATACCAATGCCAGGGCCCCACCCCCATGATTCTTATTTAATTATTCTAGGGTGGAGCATAGCCCTGAGTCTTTTATAAGCTCCCCAGACTATTCTAGTGTGAAGCCGATCGAGGACACGGTTTTGTATCACGCAGTGAAGGGGGAGATCCTGGTGAGGCTGAGGGGTGGAGGGGAGGGGTCATAAAACAGTCTTAAATTGTAACAGTAGTGCATGCCCCCAACAGTGCCCCCAACAGTGCCAGAGCTAGGGTATGGCTAAGGGAATGGGCAGAGAGGGAGGAGTGCCCCCACGGCCACCCAGCTGCTCAGTGGCAGTGCTGGGTCCAGAACATAGGCATCCCGCTATACACTCAGCACACACGCTTATGCCTGCCTCCAGCTTCCGACCTCCATTATGCCTAGAAAACAGGCCTAGAAGAAAGTATACCAACATGTTAACAGTTGGTATCTTTGGCTGATGTGATCATGGTTAACGTTTCCTTCCAGATACTTTTCTGCTCTTTTCAAGTTTTTATCAATAACCATGGGGGCGCCTGGGTGGCTCAGTCGTTAAACGTCTGCCTTCGGCTCAGGGCGTGATCCTGGAGTCCTGGGATCGAGCCCCACATTAGGCTCCTCTGCTGGAGAGCCTGCTTCTTCCTCTCCCACTCCCCCTGCTTGTGTCCCTCTCTCTCTGGCTTTCTCTCTCTCCATCAAATAAATAAAAAAAATGTTAAGAAAAAAAAAAGCATGTATTACGTTCATCATCACAAGAAAATAAAAGTCCTTTCAAGGTGTCCAAGTAAACAGCATTGCCATTTCCTGGGGAAGCAAATGGAGTCCAAGGGCATCCAAAGGGGTGAGTGACAGAATTGCGGCCACACCAATCTCCTGAGTTCCGCGCGGGGCTTGAGAGCTCGCAGAGGTGAGACAAGTGTGATCTTTTCCTACAGGTTGGGGCTCTGGAAAGGTGGAAGGAAATGTCCCCAAATAGAAATTGCTGCATTTAAAAAATTTGATTATATATGGTCTTGTAAAATAGCCAAGAAATTTTTAAAAATGAAAAGAAAGCAAAAGAACTCGAAATCTCACCACCCGGAAGTAAACAGTGGGGAAACGTTGGGGGAGGGGCTGTTCTTTCAAACTCTCCCTCTCCGTAAATACTCGTCCAGATCTGAACAAGCATAATTGTCCATGTTTATGTCAATGACTAGGGCTACCCGTCAATCTTGGAATGGCTGCACAGTGTTACACAGGTGTGCCATAAAACATAGCTCTTCTCCTGCTGACGAACATATCTCTATGTTGTAACCACATTCTGTTTTTGTGTTGGAAAAGGAACATTCTAATATATTCTACGAAAAACTCTGAAGTTTTTTTATTTAGTTGTGGTTTGTTTTGTTTTTGTAGAGTGAACAGAAGCTGAATTTGGGCTTATAGATGTATATGTGTGTAAATGTGGATCTTTGGGGAGTGAATTTTGATTTCAATAATTTAATTTAAAGAGTGTTAACCTCATAGAGATCTTATTGAGCCTTCTCTCTCCCCCTACCTCCTCTTACACACACACACACACACACACACACACACACACACCATTTGCGAGTGAGATGTGGTTGCAAACCTTCTTAAGCAGAGCTGGGCAGAGTACCTGATAAGGCCACGTAGCCCAAAGCCAAGGTCAGGTGTTGTCTGCCAGCTTGGGCTCTGAGCCCACAGTTTGCTCTTAACAAATGCCTATGGGCAATGACAACGCGCGCGTGCGCACACACACACACACACACACCAGCCAATCTCATTCTCCCTGCATGCAAGGCGCTGGGGTGGTAATGGAATTGCATGTCCAGAGGCAGGCATAATTGAATGGCTGAGGGCATTAAGTCCTTGATTAAACTGGTTGTTCATTTGAAGGGACAATTAACCCAGCTAATATTCTAGGCCAGCCCAGCGGGTGTGCCCCCGTCAAAGGACATATTGAGCAGACAATAAAGTGGCGAGCCATCACCTCTATGGAACAGAGTCTTTACCCACGGCCCACTGTCCAGGTCAGGCTGGGGCCATGGACGCTTTGAATCAAGGAGACTTCAAGTGTAGCCAGCCTGGGGTTGTGTGAGCTTGCGTTTGTGAATGGAAGAGGATGTTTCTTCCGGGGAAGTTTTCGCTCACAGAAGAAATGACATCCCACCGGCTTGTCTTTGTCACATTTATGTTTTGTTTAGGAGCTTCAGCAGCCACCTTGTGACCATGTGGAAACTTCACTGGCTCTGCCCCACCTCCAGGCCTTTTCGGGTGCCACAGCTTTCTTGTAGTTTAAGTTGAGTTGGGGTTCCTTGTTTCAAGCAGAGGGAAGCATCCTGGCTGATGAAGTGGGTCCTTTTCATGACCCACCGGCTTCCTGGAAGAGCGGAAGAGAGGGAAGGAGGAGGGAGGGAAGAATCTTCCTCCCCTTTCTCTTCTGTTGCCAGGTGTCAATCCCAGGGTAAGGTCTCTCCCAGAGCAGACATGTTCCCAGTTGCCTGGATCTTAGAAGTTTGAATCCGATAACTGCACTCGTTCTGCCCCGAGGGGTCTGGCAACAGACGTGACTATGTTTCAGGATACAGGGAAAGGGAGGCCAGGCCTGGCTCCAATGAGCTACTTAGGTCAGACAGGGCCAGGGTAATGACTGGCCAGCCCCTGAGTCTTGGCAGAGACCAAGAGTGGGCAGGGGTAGAAGTAGGTAGGCAGCTTGGTGGGCAATCCAAGCCCCTGCAGGCACAAGTAGAAACAATTCCCATCATGGAAGCACGTCCTCATCCTAGGTGCCACGCCACGGGCTTGCATGGATTGCCAATATCCTCTTCGTCACACCTGTGAAGTAGATGCCTTCACCCCATCTCCAGATGTGGGAACTGGGGCTCAGAGGGATTTAGGCAAATTACAATTTGAGATCATACAATTCCAAAGCCCTTAGCCACCTTTTGTCAACGTATGCGTCCAGCCAGCCAACCAGCCATCATCCATTCTTCCATCCAATCTACAAACATTACCTGATCACCTGTCCTGTGCCACGTACTCTGCCACATACCAGGACTAGAGTGATGGACAGCCTTGGACCCTGCCTTCTCAGGCCCTACGCAGGCAGGATAGCACCTTCGGCTAAGAGTCAAAGACCCCATTCAGGCTAAAGGTCGTCTTCTCACCATCTGGGTGGGAGTTATAAAGACCCCTCCTCAATCCCGGCACCGTTTGGAATGTTCGGAGCCTTGAAATCACAACCCCTGCCTTGGGTTTGAGTCTTGGGCCTGTGTGAGCTTGAGTAAGGCAATCTTTCCGGCTAGGACGTCTATTCTCATCTGCAGAGATGGGCTACAAATGCCCTCTGTGCTTTTTTGCAGGGGTGTCGGGAGCATAAAAGGAAATTCTTATTTTAAAGGGATTTGTAAACTCCAATATTTTAGGCAAAGAGCAAGCAGTAAATGCAGTTGCTCCATGTTTTAAGGGATGGTCTCCTCCCTTTGATGTGGTCAGCAAGTCTCAGGTAATAATAACCTTTAAAAGCTGATTTGTACGTGTTGGAGACTCGTCCTGGCAGGTGCCATTGGTGCACCCCTGCAGCCTCGAGGGGACCCATGTGATAACCTTCCCCCCCCCCGTCATAAGGGGAGGGGCTAAGGCTCATGTCGCTAAGCAGGGCAAGGTTTCGAGGTGACTCAGAGCCCTGCCCAACACTGGGGGCTGCTGGCCGCGCTTTTGGGGGACTGTGTTGGATTGAATATCCTTTGGGGGTCCTGGTCAGGAGGTGGTCAGAAACGAGCATATTTTCTTCTAGATGAAGAGAAGAGCCAGCACGTCTCTCTGGATGCTCCGGGGTAGAGCAGCTTACCACGTGAGGAGCAGAGAAGGGCTGACGCTGCTTGACTCACAGCAAAGGGGAGACTTGTGCCTGGAGAGGGGGGTTGATGGGGAGGCTGAAGCAATGTTAAATTTCTGGAAGGGGAGCTTCCTGTTTTTAGAGACGCTATAGACTCCTAAGATGACAAACCTCATATTGAAAGGTTGAAAATACCAATTTTATAACAAGGTAGAGGCTGGTTTTCATTTCTCTCCATTAAAGGCATTGACAAATGACTTATTGATTAAAAGGAATAGAAAAGAAAGTCACCCCCCCAAAAAACCTCATGTCACTATGATTTATCCGATATTAAGGTTTAGGATATCCTGGGCAAGACCTGTGGCTTAAAAAATGCAGAAATAAATTTTTCAACACCAAGGAATCAATACACTACATTCCAGTTGAGACACAAAGTACTATGCGGAAAGAGCTCTGGCGGTCAGAGATGTGGAAAAGGTGTGTCTGTGTCTACGTGCAAGGATGCGCACATCCGTGTGTTGCCTGTGGCTCCGTGTGTATGAGTGTGCGTGTGTGTGTCTGTGCGTGTGTGTACGTGTCTGTTGTATACGTGTGTGTGCATGTGTGTTTCTGTGAGTGAATGTGTACATGTGTGTATCTGAGTATGTGTGTGACCTTGGACGTGGCCCCTGTGTGTCTGGACTGCAGTCCCCACAGTTCGTAAATGAGGAGGGAA